>NC_033794.1:88232712-88272501 GCF_001876935.1 Asparagus officinalis | reverse complement strand
AAAAAAAAAAAAAAAAAAAAAAAAAAGGAGAAGAAGAAACCCCCTAATCCTGAGCTCAAAATTCCCATTTCTCCTCTTGATCGTTGAGTTCTAAGGCGGCCAACGATCATCATCGGTAATCTAATCTATTTCTTGTATCTGAGATCGATTTTGTTGGATTTTTTTTAATAGTCAAGAATTGACGATCGTAGATCTCGATGATTCTAGTTTTTGAACAGATCGGGTTACGTGTTGAAGTTCTGTTAGATTTCTGAGATGATGTATCGATGTAGAAATTAATGGATCGGTCGATACAATTTGGAAATTAGATTGTTTGATGTGATAAATTATTTAGGCGATTTTGAATGTTCTGCATGTTTATGGTGAGGTTTGATGAAAAGTTTAGGTTTTAGCACATGATTCCTTGATCAATTTCGTATATTGATGGACTGAAGGGGGTAAATTGTTGACCTCAGCCAATGATTATACTATATTTGCGGAAGATTGGATTGTGTTTATGGATCAAGCTTGTATCGTTTTAAATTTTATCTGCAGTGCATATTTATGTCTACTCTGTTTGACATTTCTGCGAAAATTTTGATGTTTTGCATTTTTATATCAATTTGAAATCAGACTGTTTGTTATGGGATTTAGGATATTTCCATTTGTTGTTGGGAAAAAAAAGAACTTGATAAATGATTCATTTATTTGTGAATATTTTGGACAATTCTGATGGTGTTTGCAGGAAATGTTAGATTTCATTAGCCAAATTCTTTACAAATTTCATGTCTTTATTGAGCTAGTCATCCTAAACTGTTGACTTCAATTTTTTGATCAACTTAATATCTTTGTGGACCTAGCTCAACTAAATTGTAGATTTTAGGATTGATTTTCGGAACAATTTATTTAAGAGCTTCCAGGCAATGACATGAATTTCATTTTTTTTCCTTATTCTTTCTACTGTTCTATCAGATCAAAGACAGCTCGTGAAAATGATCTGATCTTTCTACTTTCTAGTTTCATATGTTATTTTTTAGTATTTTTATCCTTTTCTTTTAAGCAATTCTGGATTTCTCTATTTCATATGATCGCAGGGGTAACTCCCCAAGGGCTGACAGATCGGAAGTGTTTACTTTGGGCTTTTTGTATATATATGAGCAATTATTCTACTTTCATCCCTTCGGAAAGAGTTGTCTATTTTTCTCTTAAGTTTTTGGTTTTGATAGACTAGTCATGCTCTGTCATTCTCATTTCAGCCGAAAAGGCAATAGGACATAGAAAGACAACTACCTTTTTTTGTGTCTTGATTTTGAAGTTCCTACCCTAATCTGGTTTATACTTCACTAGTTCACTGAGATAATCAAACTTTCTTTTTTTGCTTTTGATGTTTGTTTTAGATTCTAATATAGTTGTCAGGTTATGGCTGTGATACAAAGGGGGTTCTTCTCGGAGGAAATCTGATTATCTTATTTTCTTGTGTAATTTGGCTTAACATTCTTGACATTAAGTGCTTATTTATGTATTAGCTGTGGAACAGAAAATTTTTATAGACTTTTCTGTTCTAAGGTACGATGAACTGACACTTCTATTTTTATTTGTTGATCAGGCAGTCATAGGGTGGTTGTAAATTTAAGGTATTAAGCTTTTGCTTCATAAACCAGCAGTCTTTTTGTTCCAGTGGATTCTGAGGAAGGTCTGTTGGCTGTGTTTGATGTTAATTTCAGGGAAGGAAAAATGTATGGTGGTAATAATGGTACTCCAACATTTCCAATATTTTTGGATGAGAATCAGCTCCAGTATAATTCTAATGCATCCACAACCCAACTCCAGCTGTTTAACAGCAGTAAGTGTGAGATTTTGTATACAAATTATATGCTTGAGAAACTTGAGATCATTTATTCTTAAAATTGTAGTATCAATAATTTAATATCCGTATTTTATGATTTGTCTTCACCACATCAATCCATTGAATTTGTTGGGTTATTGCTTTAGCTACTGATTATTTTCTTTGTAAAAATCATACATTTTAGATACTTCTACTTTTGAGCTTCATTTCATTTTCATGCTTTGATTTTGTTTTCGAAATGTTTATTATATCTAATTATCTACCCGTGTTTGGCTTATTTCGTCTTAGTTCATGGTTATTCTGAGTCGACGCTGATTACAAGGAGATGGAACAATGTTACCTGTAGTGAAACTACTTGCATATGATGGAAAATATGGCTGTCAGTGGTCTGGTTGATATGCTAGTTTTCTAGAAACTGTAGAAGTATCCTTGTGGTCGCATTTACAAATAAATTTATACAGCCTCGTTTCTTGATCTAATAATCGGACTTGGTCAATCATAATCTATCATCTGACTATCCGCGGATACTTCTTTGACATCATTACTGAGCAAGAGAGGTATGATTAAATTGAGAGCAAATAAGGGTGGTTACATGATTATTGTTAGTAGCATGCTTCACTTTACCTTCTTATTATTAGGTTTTGTTTTTGAAGTGCTATTGTTGTCATCACATATTATTTCTTTTGATACTAATCTGCTGTCCTCAACTAATGCAGAGTAGTGTGTAATAGTTGTCTTGATTTGAACTGTTCTTGGTCCGTGCACTTGTAAGAGGCTGATTGTTTATTTTGGGAATTAATCATAAGTAACACATTAACTTAGCTGAGAGCCAAGTTTCAGATCAAGTTTTGATTATTCCAAGATGTGCTTCCAACATCCAAATGTGTTGCTGGCTAGTCCTGTGTCTTGTTATACATAATGCAAATTCTTCTTGACCCATTGTCTCATCTCTAGGCTCTTTGCTAGCTAAGTAAACTTGGAAGATTACTCCTTGCCTACGGGATTTTAACTGCATGACTCAAAAGGATGACTGAGAAGGATAGATGTATCATTCAATGAACTTGCTGTCGTGGTTTTTCATGGCACAGCCTTGACTTCTTCAGTTGCTTTGGCCAAATTTGGTGCTTTCTCAACTTTGAGTTATGCTGTATACCCGAGCCCATTATAAATATGAAGGAGAAGCTAAGTAATGATGATTATTGATATTCTTTTGCTGCTAGACCACTGATATGTTTTAATTATGTGCTTTCCAAATCTATCATCTTTTCCTTTTTCTTGTAGTATCAATATGTAAAATTTTAATTGTTTACCAACTTAGCTGTCAGAACTTATAAATTATATTTGATACAAGATAAAATCTGCTGTGACCATGTTGTGTCATTCTGCAGTTCCAGCTGCATGTAATGTTGATCCAACGAACTATATGGGAACCAATAATATTTCTTCTTTAAACCGACCGAACAAAAGAAGCAGGGATTCAGAAGATATTGCTATGCAGCACAAGCTTCAGATTTCATTAAATAATTTTTACCAAGATGAGACTGACAGGTCAGCAAGTATCCCTAATCCAAACGCTGTGTCGACTGGGTTGAGATTGTCTTATGATGATGATGAGCATAACTCATCTGTCACAACTGCAAGTGGAAGCATGCCTTCACTTCCGATTGTCATGTCTCTTGGTGATAATTTGAGGAATGAAATTGAGCGCCAGAAGGAAGAATTTGATCATTACATCAGAGTGCAGGTATGAATCTTTGGTAAAATACCATATAGGAGCTTTGACCTTCAGATTTTTTAACCAACTCCATTGCTTGCAGTGTAAAGGTGTTTGTATAGCAAAAATTCTATCTTAACTACTGTTGTTTTATACTGTGAAATCAGATCACATCCTCTTCGATAGTCAGTGGATATAATAAGGATTGGACCACTCTTATTGTATATTTTGATGTTAAGTTCAAGAATTATCTACCTAGAGTACAAAGTAACAGATGCCATCGCTCCTGTTATATGTTTTGATGTTAAGTTTAAAAATTATCTACCTTGATTAACAAAGTAATGGATGTTCACTTTTTCTATTAGTCCACAAATGTGAGAAAAGAACATTGCAATGAGTTGTTAATGGATCAACATTGTTGCATATAACCAGCGGTAGGAACCTGGACCTTTTTACATGATGGCGTAAAAGCTTGGTGTATAGTACTCCATTCGTCATGTGTTCAAGTTTCTGATTGATCATGATCATGATGTCTTTGGCATAAAAGGCTTTTTAATCAAAAATCTATCTGCACGTTATATGTTATCTTTCCAATTTCTTAATTAAATGCATGACATACTTCCTTTATGATTTGTCCTTTCTCAAACAGTCAACAAGTATTTATCACAAAACCAGCAGTACGAAAAAATTATTTAAAACCTTGCAGTTTTGTTGTGACTTCTAGATTCTATGTTTAATTGGTTGGTATCTCATGAATTTCACGGGATGCTGTTCCTATTTCTTAATTAAATGCATGACGTACTTCCTTTATGATTTGTCCTTTCTCAAACCATCAACAAATATTTGTCGCAAAACCAGCAGTACGAAAATATTATTTAAAACCTTGCAGTTTTGTTGTGACTTCAAGATTCTATGTTTAATTGGTTGGTATTTCATGAATTTCACGGGATGCTGTTCCTAACTGTACCCCCAGAGTTATCATCTTCTTTTACCAGTGATAGGGATATGTTACATGGGAGTTCTTTGATCATCCTAGATTCAGTGATTTTTTATAACAAAGTCTTAATGTCATTATGTTGACAATTACCATCTGTATACTGTTTATTTTTATAGGAAGAACAATTTGCAAAGGGAGTAAAAGAACTAAAGCAGAGGCACATCACCCAATTCCTAACCACCATTGACAAAGGCATAAACCGAAAACTACATGAAAAACAACAGGAAATCGACAATATAAACAGGAAAAACCGAGACCTAGCAGATCGAATCAAGCAAGCAGCGACCGATGCCCAAAACTGGCAATACCGAGCTCGATACAACGAATCAATGGTCCACGCTCTTCAGAACAACCTCAGGCAAGCCCTCGCTGCTCAAGGAGCAGCTGATCATGGCAGAGAAGGGTGTGGAGATAACAGTGAAGTTGACGATGCTGCTTCGTCCTATGAGCCCAATACTGGACAGCAAATGCAGCAAAAGAGTAGAATTGGGGATTGCAGGGTTTGTAAAAGAAAGGAGGTTTGTATGTTGCTGCTTCCTTGTAGGCATTTGTGCCTGTGCAGAGAGTGTGATGGCATTGTTGGTGCTTGTCCTGTTTGCTTGGCTGTTAAAACTGCGAGCGTTGAGGTTTATACGTCCTGAGCGAGAGAGAGAGAGAGAGAGATGCAGAGGGAAATGGCACTTTGTTACTTGTGGGTGGTTTGCTGGTGTCTACTGTGAACTTGTAAGTATAATTTACAATTGACAGACAGTTAAAGGTACTACTACTTGAGAAATGAGGGAAGGAGATGTACAATTGAGCTCAAAATTTTAGTTAAGAGAGACCTTAATGAAAGCTTAAGAACTGTATTTTTCCTGTTGTATGCGTCAAGCTTATGGTAACTTGTTGCCATCTGAGAATATTTGATGTGCTTGAACAGAATTGCTGTATTTAACTGAAATTTTTTTTAGATGGGAACCTTATATTATGAAGTATGCTATTCCGTGTAGGAGTTTTCAAAATATGGCTGATATATATTTGACGAGCTGGCGCTCTCTTTTTCAGAGTGTCCTAAATCGGGTAATGGAAACGGCTGAGCAAAAAGATCGTACCTGTTGCTTTGAAATCTCACGGAGATTAGGTAACGTGATAGAATTCTTCAAAAAAACAGTGAAATCCATAAAAGGCGGGGGGAAAAATCATTTGATGTTTGATTTGCACCTACCTTGGTATATCCCAACTAATATCATAATATAGCAACCATTCTTAAATAATATCCACTAATAATTCGATCCCAGAAAATTTAATTACAAAATAAAACTGAAAAAATTCCCATCCCAAGCTCGAGTCCGAAATTGACCCAAATAATTGAAGTGGTGGCCATAAACCAGCGATCATTAATGAGAGAATGCCACCTAAAACTGTCAATCCCCTCGCCAACCTTTTGACATTCTGAAAGTCTAAACGCACACGAACCCAACGCACGGATCACACAAACTGAAGCCGAGAACCGTCCGATCGAATAATTCAACGGATTAAATCAATTGGGAACCATCCAGGCCAACGCGCTCAAATGTCCAAATTTTTTCCGCTCGATTTGACCCGAACCAAAATGGTGGACATTGGGCTCATGGACGGTTCGAACAAAGTCAAAACATTTATTGTTACAAATAGGACAAGTACCTCCTTTAATTAGTTGCCACGTATCACTATTGTAATAATCTATCAATAACAAAAATTGATTTAAGTCAATATAACGAACTCTGGGGCGTTCATACTGAGCTAAAAGTTTCTTCTTTATAAGTAAGGAAGCTTAATGTTTGTCCCGTTCTTGTACTTCAAGATTGTTACTTCCTTAGTTCTTCAAGGAAATTCTCTGATTACATTATAGTTCATCACTTTAGAAAAAAATTTCATTCGGAGAAATGGAATACAAGAGCGCTGTTGTTTGTTTCTTATTGTTCTATTTATCGACTTACTCGTGCAACGCTCAACTTCTACCTCCTTCACCTCTGTCAATTGCTCCCGATAATGATGGTAAGTTTCATGTCCTTCATTATGAACTTCTATTTTTTTTCTTTAAAACTCAATTCCAAGACATGGTAAAAAATTTGATTGCGATGCGATACATAACGTGAAGACAAATGGCATATAAACTCACGTTATAATTTTCTACCTTTGTGTCAAGTGATTGTATTAGCTTTGTATCAATTTCTTCGCGATGCACGCTATTTGTGAAATTTTTTTTTGCGACTTCATCAAACTTGTTTTTCTTATTATAAATTTGTCATTTTCTTTTGCAATGCAGGGAAGACAGTGGATCAAGCTATAGGTTACACACTAATGGTTGTCGCGCTCATCATCACGTATCTCATCCATTGATCAAAGCCATTTCTTGTACGATGAATCATGGTTCAAGGGCCTGAACTTGAGAGAGAAATCTTGGGAGGAAGTGTACGATGAAAAAGAGCCGAAGTTAATGGTCTTTGTTTATTGGTGGAAGGATTTTTTTTTTCTACTTCTTTTTTAGATATATATATAAAGTCGGTTTTTCTATAGAGTGCGCATGGGCACTCTATATATAAGGGAGGAGAGAGGAAAGAGATAGAGAGGAATGAATAGCTCATGGGACCCCTCTGATTTGCACTAATTTCTGTGCATAATTCATTTCTCTCTATCTCTCTCCTCTCTTATAGAGTGCCCATGGGCACTCTATGAGTGCGCATGGGCACTCTATATATAAGGGAGGAGAGAGGAAAGAGATAGAGAGGAATGAATAGCTCATGGGACCCCTCTGATTTGCACTAATTTCTGTGCATAATTCATTTCTCTCTATCTCTCTCCTCTCTTATAGAGTGCCCATGGGCACTCTATAGAAAAACCGATATAGAGTTACTAGATAGTATTTTCTTTCCGCCAGTGAATAATTTGTATATTATGAATAATGATGGTTCAAATTTAATGTTTGTTCTTGTCTCGAGAGGGTTGAGAAACTCAGTGGCCTACAAATAAGGTTGCGCTTTGAAGACGCGTATTTAGGTCATCGTGAAAGGCCCAACATCGACTAAGGGCATTCACTGCACTTTCAAAACTTTTTCATAAGGCCTCGCCGATAAAACCATCACATGCATGGTCTTGCTGAACTCTAAAATTCCAAAACTCTAAGTTAGGAGTGCTAAACCGTATCCGTATTAGAGGAAGTATACATAACTGTATCCGTTAGGATACGGATCTGGATATTCAAATCTATAATCGATAGTATATGGTTACGGATATTGTTTTGTAGTGAAATACCATGATTTGTATACGAAATATTCGAAAACATATTAGTCATACTGTTACGATAGTTTCAATCTTTAGATTACGGATTTGAGGTTAATTTTGAAGATGTCTGATCTTAGCTTTTCAGATATAATAAACATATTAATAAACTCATTTGTATCACATGAACTATATATATTTTTGATACTATCTAGTTTTCTCATATCCTTTTGTGCCCGCATGTACATCCGCTTATATATCCTCATATACACCCATATCCTTATCCGATAATAGTGGATATAGATATGAAATTTTCCTTACCGAGGTATATGTGTATCTGTATTCTTATCCAAGATGGGTAAGCGGACATGGATATATTAAGTATCATATCCGAACCATAGTCGGACCGAATGCACCCCTAGCCTACGCTGTAGAAGCGTATTTTTTGGATTATAAAGAAGAAATGTAATATATAAGCTACTACCAAATATAATATACTATGACCATAATTACTCGTCTACTAAACCAAAATTTCAGAGCTATAGTTAGGTATGGACGGTTATAATTTAATAGTCTAACATAGTAACTTATTCTCATTGGTACAGTGGTCTCACGTGTGAAACCTAAAGCCAAGAGGAAGTATATCCTTTTTTAGTCTGCTTTAAATTTGCGACACGTAGAATTTAGACCTCGATCGCTTTAATATCATGTAAAAGATCCTATACTCTAACCTTGAGTCTAGAAGTCCAAAAAATAACAGTTGCGTTAACATTTTTATTTTAAAAAGATTTACTCACACGGACTACTAAAAAAAAGAGTTATTATTCAAAGGGCCACACAGAGATATTGACAAGGGATCTGAAGATATCGAAGAATATGTCAATTAAAATACTGCATGACCCAGTCAGAAAGAAAAGACCTATTTTCAAAGATCTCTTAGTACTTTCTCTTCAACAGGGGTGATATTGATAAACATTGAAATATCCGGATTGTATATGAAATATCCGGATATATATTAGTTATACAGTTGTAATAAATTTAATGTTTAGATTAATGTATTTGCGGATAATTTTGATGATCAAGAGATCTAATATCTTTTTTTTCAGATATAATGAGCATATTAGTGAACTCTGTTGTGGCATAGGAGCTTTTTCCTCCTTAAGATTATCCAGTTTTTTCATAAATGTTTTGTACTGAAATATATATCTGCATGCATATACATATCTATATCCGATGTTAGTGGATATAGATATAAATTTTCTGCACTGAAGCATATTTGTATCCATATTTATGATTAACAAGTGGATATGGAAAAAGGTCCTTATCTGAATCGTATGCACCCGAACTCCTATTTGGGCCTAGACCCAAGAGGATAAAAACTAAAGAAAAATGATAATTGTACTACAAATTCTATATTACTTTTGTACTCCCACCAACAGTTGTGTAGATTTCTTTTTTTAAAATTTTAAGAAAAAATGCGAGTCAATACATAGTCACTCTTTTATTTATGTTAGTATAAAAATAGTATATTATTGTGTACAGTTTTCATTACTCGAAACTAAAAGAAGCCAATTTATCTCACGTTCACTCTCATCACTTCCATCCCATCTGAATAAAGTGTGATGAATTCTCGTACTCCCCTTCATAAATTCACTCCGCACTTCATTCAAAACATATGAGCAGACTCTTAATGGCAGCCTTCCACATTTACTTCTCCTCAACCAACAACAATGATCTATGGTTGGTTATGTTCATTTATACGCATTAATTAATATAGATAAAAGAATTATTCGGATGTGTTATAAACTGAACAAAAAATGACCAACAATCTTATCAACAATGTTCATATTTAATGATGAACAGTGCAACGCTCATACTCCACCACCCATCATCATCACATTAAATAATGTGAGTATAGTTCTCTACATCCGACCAATTTGCTGCAGACACGTGTAAAATAATAGCATAGTGTCAGGTCAGCCAATCGATGAATTACCAAAATACATTCAGTAACTTCTTATAAATAGCATCATCTTTGTTATTCTCAAGTACGCACAAAAAAACCTTAAAGACCATATTCTATTTTTTCTCTTTAGATTAACTAGAAACAGTCATTGGCTTGAACGTGGGAGGGCACGCCGGAGAAAACAACTTTTGATGCTTCTCAGCATGAAATTATCCATGAAAGGATATTAAGAGACCAAAAATCAAGTTTAACTCCCCTAAATCACACCTCAACTTCTTGATATCAACAGTTTGACACCCATCATGGGCCTCTTCTTCACCTTTTAAGCAATGATTGATCTTCAATTCCAGATCATGGAAAAAAATCAACTCTAACTATGTCAGATAAATCGACCAACAAGAATTAATCGATCTTAGCTGCGCCTATCCGCTCAACTTCCTCCATCACATATCATCCCTCTTGAAGAAAAGTGAACACCGATGACGAAAGCAAGAAGAGAGGATCAATGAAACTATTTCCCCACTGCTAGCAACACACACCGCCGAACAAAATACAAGTACGATGATACCATGTGAGCCTTTTTTACTAATTTAGTAGCAACTTGCAGAGCGGTCATGAAACTTCCACAAGAAAGACCCTATAGCACATAGAGTGGGAGCAATCATCCTAACAGAAGTTGTCACGTCTACTCTGCAATCACCAACTAACTACTAGATAGCATTGCGACAGCTAATCATTCATCCATCATGGAAAGCTAGTCGATAACAAAAAAGAACGCTACCCAATAAAATCCAGAATGAAAAGCTAAAGAAAAGTCTTAGCAGCCCGAAAAATGTAAAGCAATTGGCGAAGTACTCCCAACACAATATAAATATAAAACTACTTTAGGAGTAGAGAATGCTTTGCTTTTTTGGCTAATCTGTATGCACACCATTGCCACTCGATCTCCATCGACTCAACAATGATCACTAAAGCCCTATGTGTCTTTTCAAAATAAAACCAATGTACATACTAATCCCTTGACATCGTTCTCATGTGTAAAACCAAGGCACAAAGATCTTACCATTGGATCCTCATCGACTCTGCAACAATCACCAAAACCTTTGGTGTCTTTGCATAGTAAAACTAAGTTATGTACTAAGCCCTTGGTATCATTCTCATGAGCAAAACTAGGTCATAAAGCTCTTGCCTCTCGATCTTCATCAAGTCGGTAAAAATCACCAAAGCCCTTGGTGTCTTTTCAGAGTAAAAACAATGCACATACCAAACCCTTAGTATCGTTCTCACAAATAAACCCAAGGCAAGAAGCTCTTGCTACTGGATCTTTATCGATAAGGCAATGATCATCAAAGCAGTTGTTGTATTTTAAGAGTACAACCAAGGTACGCACCAAGCCCTTAGTCATGAGTAAAATCATAGCACAAAGTGTTAGTCTCGAGAGTGTAGACCAAACCTAGAATCAAATCAACGAAGAAAACTGGAAAACCCCATATTGGTCGACCGACACGCTTGGTCCGGTCGACCGTGACACTTGCAGGAAACGAGCGTGAGAAGCTCGCTCTGGCCGGTCGACCGGCATGGATAGTCCGATCGACCAAAAACCCTATAGAAATCCAAGCCCAGAATCGAGCTCTGGTCGGTCGACCGACATGAAGACTCTGGTCGACCGAAAATGTGCACGAGTAGACCCTGCAAAATTGACACTATGGTCAGTCGACCGAAGCCATTGATCCGGTCGACTGATGTCATAATTTTCAATTTCCTAATTCGTTTGGGATTCTATTTTGTGCTAGGATACTATATATACCTAATACATTTTTTAGGGTGAAGAGAACACGTGAAAAGGAAGGTTTTAAGAGGATTCTTTCAGAGAGATCTCAGAGAGATAAAAACTTATTTTTGGGCATTGTAATCTTCTTTAATTAATCAAAAGAATTGTGTGGTGTGGCTCCCAAGGATGTAGGCATGTTGCCGAACCTCGTTAAATCTGGTATGTTCTTTCTTGTTTATCTTTCCTGTAATTTTTCTTTTATTTGCGATGATTTTTCTACTTGATAAACTCTTAGCACAAGGTCTGGAAGGGCACAGGTTCGATTGATTGTTTTGAATCCCCAACAACTGATATCAAAGCTTCATTCAGAAGATTTGTATGAGAACCATGGCAGAGGAAAGCAAATCAATGATCGAAAAGTTTGATGGGTCAGACTTTGCCTACTAGAAGTCACAGATGGAGAACTATCTATAGGATCTTTACCGTCCGTTGATGGGCAAGGCTAAGGGAAAGAAGAAAGATGAATCAGACGAGGAGTGGAAAATACTGGATAGGAAAGTTTTAGGGCAAATTCAGTTGTTGCTCGCTAAATCGGTCACCCATAATATATTGAAGGAGAAGACGACGGTGGGGCTTATGAAAGTGTTTACGAAGATGTACGACCAACCGTCAGCCGCAAACAAGGTGCATCTCATCAAAACGCTCTTCAACCTTAAGATAGCATAAGGATGCTCCTTCACGATGTACCTCAGCGGGTTCAACATGATTGTTGATCAACTTATCTCTGTGGACATCACGTTTGATGATGAAGTACATGCCCTATTGATTCTATCGTAGTTACCGGATAGTTGGGCAGGTTACGTGATCGCAATTAGTAACTCGGCGGGAAGGAGAAGTTGAAGCTAAGCGAGGTTGTTAGCATGATTCTATCTGAGGAGGTTAGAAGGAAATCGTCTGAATTAGAAGGTTTAGGTTCAGCTCTAAATCTCGGGCAAAGAGACCAAAGCCAGAAGAAGGTTAATCAGAACATGAATCGATCGAAGTCAAAGAAGAAGAGGTTGAACTTGAAGGTTAGGCCTATCAAAGGGAAGTCTTGGAACTACGGCCAGAAGGGCCATATGTCTTCAGTCTGTAAAGCACAAACGAAGGATGTGAATGAGCAGGAGGCTCATATCGTGCAAGATGCCTTGATCCTTGCTATGGACAACGATTATGAATCTTGGGTTATTGATTCAGGAGCATCTTTCCATGCTACTGCTAAAAGGAAGCTTCTTCAGAACTATGTAACAGGAAACTTTAGGAAAGTATACTTGGGGGACAATGAACCTTGCAGTATTGTTGGAAGAGGCGATGTGCAGATTTAGATGAAGGGCTCTAAGTAGAATCTGAAGAATGTCAGACACGTACCGAATCTGAAGTAAAATCTTGTTTCGGTTGGCTAGCTTGGAGCAGAATGCTATGTTTCAACATTCACCAGAGATTCATAGAAAATCTCTAGCGCTACTATGATGGTTGCCCGAGGAAATAAAACAGGAACTCTCTACCTCACTTCACATGTGAGTGACACCATCACAATTGCAGCTAACAAGGAGAGTGCAAATCTGTGGCATAATAGGCTGAGACACATGAGTGAGAATAGTATGAAGATTCTACACTCACAGGGAAAGCTAACCGGCATCGATTCAGTAGAAGTTGGTATTTTTGAAGACTGCATCTACGAAAAGCAGAAGAGGGTCAGCTTTCAGAAGGATGAAAGGCTACCCAAAGCTCAGAAGCTAGAGCTTGTTCATACAGATGTATGAGACCCAGCTAGCATGTCTTCTCTTGGCGATTCGGCATACTATGTCACCTTTATCGATGATCACTCGAGAAAGGTGTGGGTATACTTCATGAAGCACAAGTCAGAGGTGTTCGAGATTTTTAAGAAGTTGAAAACCATGGTGGAGAACGAGACAGATCTGAAGGTAAAGTGTCTGAGATCAGACAACAGTGGAGAATAAAAGATGGAGGAGTTCAAGATGTTCTGTGCTCTAAATGTGATTCGTTTGGAGAGGATTACTCTAGGTACGCTACAACAGAACGGCGTTACAGAGAGGATGAACAGGACATTAACGGAGCGTGCGAGGAGCATGCGTCTACATGCAGGTCTACCCAATATGTTTTGGGTAGACGCGGTGCATACGACAGCTTATCTGATTAATCATGGGCCATGAGTTCCATTGAATTTTGGAATTCCAGAAGAGGTTTAGAGTGGCAAGAAGGTTAATCTCTCACACTTGCAAGTATTTGGCTACGTGGTATATGTTCATATCAGTAACCATGTTAGGAACAAGCTAGAAGCTAAGTCACAGAAGTGTACATTCATTGGATATAATATTGATGAGTTCGGGTATAGTCTATGGGATGAGAAGAACAGGAAAATCATCGGGAGTAGAGATGTGATATTCAATTAGGAAGTGATGTACAAGGACAAAGATAATGCCAAAGATAGCTAAAGCAGTAGGAGCAGTACTACAGATGCAGGTGGATTCGAGTACATGGATTTAGAAGAACTTCCAGATGGGGGTGACAATGTCAGTTCTGGCCGAAGAACGGAGGAGACTCCAAGTGGAGAGACAACTACCCAGGGTGTGAAGCTTAGGTGTTCATCCAAAGTGCCCAAACCGAATCCTAATATCTCTCATCACTTGGTTATTTCCTTTTAATAGATTATGATAAACTAGAATGCTATGAGGAGGCTATGCAAGTGAGTGAATCACAATAGTGGGAGCATGCGATGCAAGAAGAGATGAATTCTTTATACACTAATGAGACATGGGAGTTAGCACAACTACCTACACAGAAGAAAGCCTTACATAATAAATGGGTCTATCAGGTCAAACATGAGAGTGATGGAAGCAAGAGGTACAAGGTCAGATTAATCGTGAAGGGGTTCCAATAGTGAGAAGGAGTAGATTATACGGAGATATTTTCCCCCGTTATGAACCTTGCAACCATTAGAGTAGTGTTGAACTTTGTAGCTACAGAAGATCTCTACATTGAGCAGTTAGATGTGAAGACTATCTTTCTTCATGATGATTTGGATGCAAAAATCTACATGAAGCAACCTGTTAGCTTTATAGAAGAAGGAAAGGAAGAGATAGTGTATAAGCTCAAGAAGAGCTTGTACGAATTGAAACAGGCTCCAAGACGGTAGTACAAGAAGTTCGACAACTTCATGAAGAGCAATGGTTTTGAAAGATGTAATTCAGATCATTGTTGTTACTTCAAGAGGTTCGAGTCTAGCTATATCATATTATTGTTGTATGTTGATGACATGTTAGTTACATGACCATATTTAGAAGAGATAAACAAATTGAAGAAGCGGTTGGTGAAGGAGTTTGCTATGAAGGATTTGGGTAAAGCAAAGCAAATTCTTGGGATGCGAATCAGTAGAGATGAAGCTGAAGGGACATTGAAGTTGAGTCGGGCTGAATATATGGAGAAGGTACTTCAGAGGTTCAATATAAAAAATGCTAAGCTCATCGCACGCCCCTTGGAAGCCAGTCTAAGTTATCTGAGGAGCAATCATCCAAGACAGATGCAGAGAAGAAGCACATAAGTAGAGTGTCATATTCATCAGTCATTGGTAGTCTTATGTACACGATAGTTTACACGAGGCCGGATATCGCCCATGTAGTGAGAGTTATGAGCAGGTTTGCAAGTAATCCAGGAAAGCAACATTGGGAGGCCATGAAGTGGATATTGCATTACTTAAGAGGGACTACGGATATGTCATTGTGTTTTAGGAGGAAGGAGTTGGTACTGTGGGGATACGTGGATGTGGATTTCATCGGTGATCATGATACGAGGCGAAGCACCATGGGGTATGTTTATACCTTGGTGTCGACAGCAGTGAGCTGGATCTTATGTCTGTAGAAGATAGTAACATTGACCACGATAGAGGCAGAGTATATTGCAGTGACTGAAGTAAGCAAGGAGATGATTTGGTTGACCGGGTGCCTGGAAGAATTAGATCTGAAGTGGGGGAACGAAGTTCTTTATTGTGATAGCCAGAGTACTATACACCTTACCAAGAATCCAGTATATCATGCTAGAATGAAGCACATCGATGTACATTACCATTTCATATGCTCGCAGATTGAGGACGGCAAGTTACGATTGGAGAAGATTTTGGGGAGTCAAAATCATGTGGATATATTGATAAAAGTAGTGACCATTAACAAACTGGAGTTGTGCGTAACTTCAGTTGGCCTTCACGCGTAGGAGTCGAAGGCGGTGCCACACTAGGAGGATCAGCGGGATCGCCAAGATGATGATGATTGAAGAATGGATTTTTTCGGGAAGGAGAAGATGCTTGCGAACCTATAAAATTGATACTCTGGTCGGTCGACCGAAGCCATCGGTCGACCGAAGCCATTGGTCCGGTCGACTGATGTCGGGATTTTTAGTTTCCTGGTTCATTTAGGATTCTGTTTTGGGCTGAGATACTATATATAACCTAATAGGTTTTTTAGGGTGAAGAGAACATATGAAAAAGAGGGTTTTGAGAGGATTCTTTCAGAGAGATCTCAGAGAGATAAAAACCTATTTATGGACATTATAATCTTCTTCAATTAATCAAAAGAATTGTGTGGTGTGGCTCCCGAGGACGTAGGCACGTTGCTGAACCTCGTTAAATCTGGTGTGTTGTAGAACCCCGTAAATTTAAAATATTGTGATATATGATAATAAATATGTTATATGGTTATAAATAACATATTTTGATGTTTGAGTATGTTAGGATTGATTTGAGTTCAATTCGATGTATATATATATGAGTAATGTATATATCAGTATATCAGACTCATAATAGAGAGGCGGGTAGACTCGAGTCGGGTAGACCCACTCTTCGAGTCGACACCCGACTTTCGAGTCGACACCACATTGTCGTCTCGTTCGGTCGAGCTTCGTGTCGACTCGCATCAAGTCGACACACACCTTTCGAGTTGATACCACGTTGTCGTCTCATTTAGTCGAGCTTCGTGTCAACTCGCACCACCCTTCGAGTCGATACTCATCTCGTCTAACCTTGTCTGGTCTCGTCTCACCTTGTCTGGTCTCGTCTCGTCTGGGCTCGTCTCAACCGAACTCGTCTCTTCTCGTTCGGTCGGACTTCGAGCCGACTCGCACCGCCTTTTGAGTCAACACCACTGTGCCAACTCGTCTGGTCTGTTGAGTCATCGACTTAAGAGTCGACAAAAGAGTGTGTCGTCTTGAGTCAGTCGGTTGAGATCCCTTCGAGTTGACACCATTGTACCGACTCGTCCAGTCGGCCGAAATGTCAACTCATGAGCATGTTTCGTTCCAGATCATTTTTATGTCGTTTTCAAGCCTTTTTTCCAATATCGTGTAAGCTTTGTACACGTGTCATTATGTTGGAATATGTGTGGAATGTGTGTGTATGGACACTACGTACAAGAGAATCATTTTCCTTGAAAGCTGGGAAGTGTGACCTCTTTTAAAAATCTGAGCTTCCGTCTTTTTGCCCGCGGACGCCACTGGCGCTGTCATGACAGTAGTTTAATGTTTTAACTTGGTTCTTATTTAACAGAGACTCATTTTTTTTAGAGGGATCCTTGTCAAGAAAACCCCAACTCATATTTTACAGACTATTTTCCCCTCTCAAACCCCACAGTAGTTTCAAAGTGTTCCTGTGACGTTTGTCGAAAGGAAACAGAGGCTAGCGTTTGTAGTGAAGGGGATCTCACACAACCGTTGTTTAGAAATTTTAGTAACTTTGAGGCAAGATTACCCACATCCAAACATCTCCCTGTAATTAGTTGAAATTTTAAGAAGATTCTGCATGCTTAAGTTTAACAGTTATGTTAAAAATTAGTTTATGATGATAAATGTTAAATCCTATGTTAGAACTGTAATTGTGTTCCCTTAACTGTTGCTTTTAGTTTCATGATCATGATCTTTAGAAATTTAGAATTTATTTTTTTATTAATCATGTTAGAATCCTAGAGGAATAATAAATGGAAATTTTTTATGTTAATCAACAATGTTTAATTCCTAGGATTTGTGATTTAAATAAATAAATGTAAACCGATTAAATGAATTTTATCTCTAATATTTGTGTAGATCTCATCATGAATAATTAATCTCATAGATAATTTATGTGTAAATTAAAAAAAAAGATTAATTATGAAGTTATCTCAAATGAGATAAATCCAAAGAGTTTAATTATTTTCTAAAATATTATCCTGCTAAGTGGTAATCAAGTTGTTGTATGATTTATAAGGATAAGAATCAAGTTGTTTAAGGTGTTACAAGTTTTGTAATTTAAAATCTTGAGGGAACAGATTCCCTCTGGCCGACCGACCGGAACCCTAGGGCCCGTCGACTGGCGGGTGACTGTTTGCGCATCTCGTGCACATCCATTGACCGGTCGACCGGAGCCTTAGAGGTGGTCGACCGGAGTCTTAGAGGCAGTTGACCAGACTGGGCCAGTTTTGCTTTCTTAGGTTTTTTTACATTGTTTCGAGTTGCGATTGCGGAGTTCGAGCCACACTTTGACATATGTACAGTCATGAACACGCATGAAAAAGTGTTCTAGCACACATATGAATTTCCAAAATTGCACTATGACAAGTATTGTCCTGATTACTCTTCACTACATATTATTGTTTCCGTACGAGTGTGCGCTGAGGTTGATGAACCTATGTTATTGTTTTCGCACGAGTGTGTATCAAGGATGATGAACCTATGTTGTTGTTTCCGCACAAGTGTGCGCTGAGGTCAATGAACCTATGTTTATTTTATCCGCACGAGCGTGCACAAAAGTCAGTGAACATACGTCTTCATTTCCACATGATTTTACGCAGATGTTAATATACTTATATTATCTTTTTACATGAGGGTATGATCTGTTGAGAATTATGGAGAATGATAATATTGTAAGCCAGCTGTTTTGAGTCCTTGGTGAACGCCAAGTGTAATACAACTCAATGTTGAGTTGTCTTTTGACCAGGTAACTCCATGATGCGAGTACACGATATATATAGTATTAGGGTTCTTAGGGAAAACTAAGAAAAACGTGAAAAAACTCATATATATATATATAAATATAATATAATATATATATATATATATTATTAATATATATATATAATATATATATATATATATATAATATATATATAATATATATATATATATATATCAGGAAACCGAATATGGGTTTAGAAATACGAAACAACTCAAACAGGAAAAAACTCTCTACCAGGTTCTGCGGTGCACCGTGGCGTCGATCCGGGCTGCGGTCGGACCGTGGCGTTGACGCGACTGGCATGTTCTAGTTTTTCATGAGTTGGGCCATTGTGCATGTTTCGACTCTTTTCTCTCTCATGTATGAACTCGTTCATACTCAAAACACATGATATTATACTCATATACCATTAAATGATATTTATCATACTAAATATCCATATATCATAATTAATCTCATATTAATATATCATTCAAAAATTATTGGGGTGTTACATTCACCCCCCTTAAGAGGATTTCATCCTCGAAATTCAGCAGTCGCATCACAAAGCTCAATAACTGGAGAAAACACATTAAGAAGGTGTAATTCATATTAAGAAACTCTTCTGCACATATCTCATAGTATTAGCACAATGATATTTAAAGTTAACATCCTAGAATACAAACATTCTCACCTAAATCCCTAACTAAACGAAATTGATACGTCGAGCAAAATAATCCAAACAAGGAAACTCTCATGTATATACCATATGTTTCAAATGATTAAGGATCAGGTGACAATATCCCCATTCTAGTGTTAAAGGTAAATATAAATGTGTCTAAACAACATAGATAATGATAATTATCAAAGCATCAACATCATACCTGTCCAAACAGGTGCGAGTAGTCGTGACGAACATCCTCCTCACGCTCCTAAGAAATCTCTTCGGCTCCTTGCCGGTTCCACTAAACTTTCACTAATGGAATGACTTTATTTCTAAGCTTTTTATACTCTCTAGCAAGTATGCATACCGGAATCTCTACGGTAGTTAAGTCATCCTGAATCTCAATCTCTGGTGAATCAATCACTCTCTACTGCTCATCATCTCGCAGATGCTTCTTAAGCATCAAAATATGAAAAACATTGTGTTCACTCGACATCGATGCTGGTAGGTCTAACCTGTAAGAAACAGCTCCAATGCGCTCGATGATCTTGAAAGGACCAACATATCTCGGGGCAAGATTCCCCCGTCTACCGAAACGCTGAACGCCCTTCATCCGTGATACTTTTAACATAACTAAGTCTCCGACCTGAAACTCTAAAGGTCATCTCCGCTGATCTGCATAGCTCTTTTGCCCACTCTGGGCTGTAAGAATGCGCTCTCTAATCAATGCTACATTTTTCGTGGTCTGTCTAACTAACTCTGGACCAATCAATAGACTATCCTCTGGCTCTGACCAACATATAGGTGATCTGCAAGGTCTCCCGTACAAAGCTTCATACGGTGCCATCCCGATGGTAGCTTGATAACTGTTATTATATGCAAAATCAATCAGTGGGATGTGATCCTCCCAGCTACCTTGAAAATCCATAATGCATGCTCTCAGTATGTTCTCTAAGATCTGATTCACCCTCTCGGTCTGACCATCTGTCTGGGGGTAAAAACGCTGCTAAATGACAGTTGACTGCCAAAAGCATCCTGAAAACTCTGCCAAAAATGAGATGTGAAGATTGAGCCCCGATCTGATATAATCGTCTTCGGGACTCCATGCAATCTAACAATTTCCCGAATGAAGATCCTCACATACATATCTACCGTATAAGTCATCCTCACTGGTAAGAAATGTGCAGACTTAGTCAATCTCTCCACTATAACCCAAATAGAATCATTTTATTTCTTTGACTTAGGCAGCCCCATAATGAAATCCATGGAAATATCTGGCCACTTCCACTCGGGAATGGGTAAAGGCTGTAGGGTTCCTACAGGTCTCTGATATTCTGCCTTAATCTCCTGACATGTAAAACACTTATCCATATACTATGAAATCTCTCTGCGCATACCACTCCACCAGAAATGCCTCTTCAGATCCTTGTACATTTTTGTCGTGCCTGGATGCACTGTATATCTGCTACGATGCGCATCATCAAAAAATTTCTTCTTTAGTTGTAAATTGTTCGGCATAACAATTCTTCTCTTTATCCGAAGGCCTCCATCTATCCCTATAGTCCAATCATACTTGGACTCTTTGGAAATCTCCCCCTTACGGGTTTGAATCTAAGAATCCTCTATCTGAGCTTCGACCACTCTATCCCTCCAAGATGGCTGTACAGATAAAGCTCCTAAAAACACATGGCTCCCGCCAATCTCTGACCTGAAATCAAAGTGACTGAGGATATTAAAATTCCGATGAAGTGAACACCTCAAAGTTGCTAGCCCACGACGACGCTTCCTGCTTAATGCATATGCTACCACATTCGCCTTTCCCGAATGGTACTAAATAGCAAAATCATAATCCTTAATAAATTCTATCCATCGACGATGTCTCTGATTAAGTTCTTTCTAAGAAAAGAGATATTTTAAACTCTGGTGATCCGTGAATAGCTCAAACTGTACTCCGTATAAGTAATGTCTTCACGCCTTCAGTGCAAATACCACCGCTGCTAGATCCAAGTCATGCATGGGGTATATCTGCTCATGAGTCCTTAACTGCCTCGAAACATAATCAACAACTCTCTGGGTTTGTATCAATACACCTCCAAGACCCAATAAGGATGCATCAGTATAGACAACAAAAGTCTTATTACTGCTAGGAATAACCAAAACTGGTGCTGAAGTTAATTTAGTCTTCAAAGTCTCAAATGCCTTCTGGCAAAACTGGTGCTGAAGTTAATTTAGTCTTCAAAGTCTCAAATGCCTTCTGGCACTCTATGCTCCAAATAAACTGTACACCCTTCTTATCTGGCACTCTATGCTCCAAATAAACTGTACACCCTTCTTAGTAAGGTGTGTAAGCGGTGTGGCAATCCTTGAAAAGTCCTGAATGAATTTTCTGTAATAGCCTGTCAGGCCTAAGAAGCTACGAATCTCGGTAACTATCTTCGGTGGGTCCTAATCAAGTACGACTTCTACCTTAGCCGGATCTACTGCAATGCCCTCCCGGCTGATAACATGGCCCAAAAATCTGATATCTGATAACCAGAATTCATACTTGCTAAATTTAGCATACAACTGGTGTTCTCTCAATATTTACAATGCTAACCTCAAATGCTGCTCGTGCTCGGCCTCCGACCTTGAATAGATAAGGATATCATCGATGAAAACTATCACGAACTGGTCCAAATAAGGACGAAAAACCCGATTCATCAAATCCATGAATACTACGGGTACATTGGTCAGCCCAAATGGCATGACAAGAAACTCGAAAGACCCACATCAAATCCATGAATACTACGGGTACATTGGTCAGCCCAAATGGCATGACAAGAAACTCGAAAGACCCATATCGAGTCAAGAAAGCGGTCTTGTACATTGGTCAGCCCAAATGGCATGACAAGAAACTCGAAAGACCCATATCGAGTCAAGAAAGCGGTCTTGAGAATATCCATCTCCCGAACTCACAACTGATGATAACCAGAACAAAGATCTATCTTCGAAAAGCACTACGCTCTCTGCAACTGGTCGAACAAGTCATCGATCCTCAGTAATGAGTACCTGTTACGGATAGTGACCTTATTCAACTCGCGATAATCTATACATAATTGCATACTCCCATCCTTCTTCTTCACAAAGAGGACCGGTGCTCCCCACGGAGAATGATTCCGTCGAATGAAGCCCTAAGACAACAACTCATCTATCTGGATCTGTAGCTCCCTCATCTCAGCAGGCGCCATACGGTAAGGAGCTCAGGAAATTGGTACGGTGCTTGGCTGCAACTCTATGCAAAACTCGACCTCTCTCACTGGAGGTAATCCTGGTATGTCTTGGAAGACATCCTAGTACTCTGAGACTACTCGCATCTCACTCAAATCTGTCCCCCAATCCCGCAATATCACATCCTCTACATATGCCAGAAATGACTCCGCAAACTGGTTTCCTCTGGAAGTAGCTACCACTAACTCAGACCCATCAAATACTCGCAAACTGACTGTTTCGCACAGTTGATACTCACATAGTAGGAAGATAGTCAATCCATACCAAGAATCACATCGAATTCAGACATATGCAACACGATCAAATCAATCGCAAACTCAGAATCGTCCAAGCTGACAATGCATCTTCTACAAACATTCTCTAACAGAAACATCTCTCCCAACGAAGTGGATACAGATAAAGGAAAATCTAACGGCTAAGCTACAAGCTAGAGTCTAACCGTAAAATCATAGGAGATAAAAGAATGCGAAGCGCCAGAATAAAAAAGAATACGTGCTGAAAAGGAGTTCACACGGAACGTACCTTCCACCATAGCTCCGCTCGCGCCATGATCGCGAGGAACAACTGCATACACTCTACCGGTCTGCTGCTCTGCATCACCTGGAGTGAAAGGTGCCATCTGTCTCTGTTGGGTCTCCTGGACCGCTCGAACATGTTCCTCAATCCTAGGGACTGCTAGGGTGCCTTAATTCTCAGCTGCTGGCCCTGACCATATCCCTAAGCGCGGTTCTGCTGATGTTGCTGAGTCCTGCCCTGCTGGCCTGCTGCGGGTGCACTGCGACACTATGCTGCTCTGTGTCCAATCTTGTTATAATTATAACAAGCTCCCTGAAATCAACGCTGCTGCTACGCTCTCTGGTCCTGCTGATGGCCCTTCTTATGGGGACCCTGCTGATGCGGATCCTTACCCTGCTGATGGGGTCCTCCTGAGCCTCCAAATGGTCTCTTGCCCTTTCCTTTGTCCTCGAACTGTCCTAACTTACCATTGTCCTTGCCCTTGATGAATATGGCTATATTTGTCTCCTGAGCCATGGCAGCATATGCTACCTCTCGCACTGAACAAAACCTCCGAGATACTATATACCGGCGCAACCCTGGAGGAAGTCCCATCAGGAACATTTGAGCCTATCGCTCCTTTGTGTGCCACATGCCGGTGAATATAAGCAATGATATGAACTTACTCTCAAAGTCTATGACAGACATATCCCCCTGCTCTAACCGATCCAGCTCTAACTCCTTTTCGGCTTTCGCTGCAGCCGAAACATACTGCTCATCAAAAAGATATATAAAGGTCTCCCACAAAACCGACATCCTCTGCTCTGGGGTGAAACAGATTCTATACCATCCTCCTACATCGCCTTTGAGGCTGAAAACTGCTAGCCTCTGCTTCTGTACAGAATTAACATTCAGCATATCCAAGATGTTACTCACATCTTCCTTCCATTTGTGTGTCGCAATGGAGTCTGTCGAACCATGAAACTCTGGAACCTTCAACTTCTGGTACCTCTCTACCAAACGAAGCCAAGCCTCCTGCTCAGCCACTCCATTATCAACTGGAGGTGGTGGTACAACTACCAGTATCCTTTCTGGTATCTCCTCTTGAATGGGAGTTTCCTGTCGAGCCTGATCTGCTAATTGCTCCTCAATAGCCGCCAAATGAGTTGCCAAGGGCGCTATGACATCCACTAAGTACTGCAGAGTCTGTTGTAGCTCGGGCTCCCTACCATCTTGCTCAACTCCCTGAGCAAGAGTAACTCGACGTCCACGACCTTTTCCTGACATCTAAAATTCCAAAATAAAGCTTATTAATAGAAATAGAGTCAAATAAAAAAGTCTCATTCAATGAGCCCAACTGAAATAGAAGAAATATTAATAGAAATACACAGAAGAAGCATAAGAAATACACAGAAGAAGCATAAGAAATATTAATAATGAGCCCAACTAAAATAGAATAGAAATATCTCTGAGTATAAACTGGATCTTAAATACAATGAGTCAAATAAACAAAGTCTCACAAAAGCTCTCAACTCTAAACTAAAATACCAATCTAGAGTCTGAAAATAATCAACTACATGTGGAGTTCTGCAATAACTACAAAGTATAATAAGTAGCTAAAAGGACAACTAAGAAGTCTCATCAACCTGCGACTCTCCGTGCGCCGGACTCGCTGCCTGAAAGAGGGGAAACAACGAACGTCAAAGCGCTAGCGAGATCATTACTACCTCTCTCCAGGGGAAGGGGTAGGAGTATATAAGAAAATAGAGTCAGTACTTACATATATCAAATCATTCATATAGCTCTTTATGAAAAACAAAAAGTCAAGGAAACATACTCAAATCTCCAAAATAAAGAATAAATACATCATCTCGAATTACATCCAAGTAGCCTACTCTAATATAAGAGGATGTCAACCAAACCAAAACGAATACTACTTTCGTCCATAACGGGTGTGCCAAAATCTTAAAGGAAATACCCTACTCACGGGTAATCTATCATGAAAGTAAAACTTATAACTGATCAAATATCTATGTGTGCATTATCTTGTGCTATAGCGATACTCTTGTAATGCTATTACTCAATCGCTCTGCGGTAATAGGATTTATTATCTTCCTATTCTGGATACATGTAATAATGATACTATTGTAATACTCTTACTCAATCGTTCTGCTGTAATAGGTTTTATCTCCCTATTTCCGGATACGTGAAAGATCAAATACTAGTCATGTGTATTTATAAATTTTAACTTGTGACAAAAGTGTGTTAATTTAACACAAACTGAGCATAAGTGCACGTATCTCGGTGTGCGTGTCCACATCCGAAGTTCAACATCATCCCAGGTGTTTAACAAGTTTTAACATTTTAGTTAATCATCACAAGGTCGAGAAAAATGCTCGACAAACTGAAATAAAACCAAAACCATGCACAAGCCAACATCAGACTGGCGGTCGACCGTGAGCCCAAAATCCAGTTTTTTTTAGATTTTTGTGTGTGTCGTGTTCACGTCGTGTTTTTATGATTCAAACATAGTAAAAACTTCATGAATCTTGCATACAAACATGTTACAGCAGATAGAAATATCTGAAAACAAAATCAACATATATAACCATGATTTTATGCATTATATTTATATTTAAAACCCTAAAACATGCACAAAATCAACATATATAACCATGATTTTATGCATTATATTTATATTTAAAACCCTAAAACATGCATAAAATTAAGCTCAAAACGATGAATCAAACTTCTTTCTTTAGATTAACCATGTTTTAAAATCATCTCCAGATCTTAAATACATCTAAAAAATTCATTCTCAACCTTTTTAGCATGAAAAGATCTAATCTTTATACATATAATACAAACTAGAAGATTGAAAAATCATAATCTAGTCATTTAGGCTCTACAAAACATGTTTAAATCTTTTTTAAAACGTTTTAAAAACTAAAAGGGGGATTAGCAGAGATGATACTCGCCTGAGATTGTTGAAAAATGTTTTAGAAGCAATGTTGAAAGAGATCTCCACTCCAAA
The DNA here is from genome assembly GCF_001876935.1 of Asparagus officinalis. NCBI lineage: Eukaryota > Viridiplantae > Streptophyta > Magnoliopsida > Asparagales > Asparagaceae > Asparagus > Asparagus officinalis. Next base: position 88,246,516 of record NC_033794.1, on the reverse strand, counting down.
AGCCAAAAACCAAGAAAAAAATCCCACTCGAAAGCCTCCAATATTCTCCAAGAAATCAAACTCGGGTTTGGGGGTTTTGGTGGCTATTAGGATTCTTAGGAAAACTAAGAAAAACGTGAAAAAACTCATATATATATATATCAGAAAAAATGAATATGGGTTTAGAAATCCAAAACGAACGCAAAATAGGAAAAAAAACTCTCTGCAGGTTTCGCGGTCGACCGTGGCGGTCGACCGGACTGGGCATTTTTAGTTTTTCATGAGTTTGGCCATTGTACATGTTTTGACTCTTTTCTCTCTCATGTATGAACTCATTCATACTCAAAACACATGGTATTATACTCATATACCATTAAATGATATTTATCATACTAAATATCCATATATCATAATTAATCTCATATTAATATATCATTCAAAAATTATCGGGGTTTTACATTTTAGGAGGCTCAGAGTCGTTGGCCTCATGTTTATGAGCCTACTCCCTAATCTTGTTTTGATGATTACAAACAATTCCTAATATTATTTGTCTAGTATTTGTGTTTGTTATTATGTATTCTAGACAAACAACAACGTCAGAGGTTGGTTGGATTGAGCCTACACGATCATATACATTGGAGGATGGAAAGAATACCAGAGTAAAACAATACGTCTCAAGTCAAGATCTAAGGTCAAGCTTCATCCGCATAATTTACCAAGTCGAGCATATTGAAGAATCAAGATAGCTTGGGTATATTAGTTTAGGGTTTATATTATGTGTGTTGATACTCTAAGCTCAATATCATATACACACACATTTTTTTGGTTTATATATATATATAATAAATTTGTGAAAATGTTGAGTTATTTGTTTATGGACTTAACAATCATTATATACATATTTCATTAAGTCTATGAAAACATTTTATAAGGTATAAAAACATTGTTTAAGTCAAAATATAAAAAACAAGTGTTTCATGTTTTGACCAAGTTTTGCAAAACGATGATATTTTACAAATGGGAAGTGCAGATTCAAAATTCTTTTTGCAACATGTTTATCATCATGTTTATAAATATTTTCTAAAGTTTTATATTTTTTTGAATTTATTTGCTATTTTTAAAGGAGTTTAAAAATCAGATTTATTGTTTAAAATAGGCTGATAATGTGTTATTAGTCGACAGATGCAAGGGTTTAGTCGACTGATAAAAATGCCTGTAATCATCAATAGTTTCTATTTCTTTTTCGGTCGACTGACCAATTGACTGATGAGGTCATCAGTCGACTGACGAGATTCATCAGTCGACTGATAAGCGGTAAGCTACCAATAACGGTCAGCTCGTCAGTCGACTGATTCAGCTCATCAGTCGACCAATGGCTGTAACGGCTAGTTTTTCTAGCTTTGTCCTGTTTTGGGCTTTTGGTATTTTTGCTTTGTTTTTCTTGTGTTTTGGGGTCTTTATAAATATCTCTCATTCCTCAAACCTAAAACCATCTAAGAAAATTGTTTATACAAGTTTATAAAAGAGTTTAAGGGTTTTAAAGTTTGTTTTGGTATTTGTTTTGTGAAGAAATTTTCACAAGAACTTGAGGAGATCATCCTTTGGTGTTTGAGCATTCAACTCTTTATCTCTTGTCATCATAGAAAAGTTTTTCTAAACTCATTCTATTTATATAATTATTTGATTATAATTTTCATAAGCTAGATTTATATTGAGTTTAGTTTGTTTTGATTAATCTCTTTGTTACACACACTAACTTGAGCTTATTGTATTTGCATACATAGTATAATTTGGGGTTGTGAGGGTTTGTAACATTGAGTTGAGCTTAATTGAGTTCTTAGCTTGTTTAGAGAACAATCATTTGATTTGTGAGCTTCATTGTGAGGATACACTTTGTAATATACTTGTACACCGAGAGGAGCATATGTTGAGAGATGGGGTCATCCCAAGAGGAGTGACATTGGTAGTAAAGCCTAGGGAGAGGTTATAAATTCCAAGCACTTGAGGGAGACACGGGCTAGAGACTAACACTTAGGTTGTAGAATGGGATTGTAAAAGTATTAATTGTAAAGTTTTTGGTGGGCTAGAAAACCGAGTGTGAGGTATAAATATTTTCGGGTGAGCGTTGAAAATCCAGTGTGATAGTGGATTTCTCCCCGGGAGTGGAGAGCGGAGATGTAGGACGGAAGGTCCGAACTCCATGATTATTTCTTATGTGTTTTAGTTTGGCTTGTGCACTTATATTTTATTTATCTCTATTGACATTCTCTCATTGTCTAATTTATCCACTATATTGTTTGTGTTTGTTTATTTTACCCTTTGTTTATATTACTTATCATTGCATATATATCTTGTTGCATATCTAATTTACTAGGATATTTGTTAATTAGTTTTAATTGGTATTTAAATCGGATTTGGTTAGCATAAGCCCTATTCACTCCCCCCTCCTTCTACGATTCTTTCCTAGTGGCATTAGGGTCTAACAATTGGTATCAGAGCTTGGTATTTTTTGATTTAAGGTCTAATCACCTTGAGTTAAAGATCCAAGTTATCTTATTGTGCTAATCTAGTTTTGATTGTATTTGTCTTGCTTGCATATAATTATAATTATAGATATGCACGATGCACCTAACTTAGGTTATGTTATTAATATTGCTTCTAGATTAGATAATTTCCCTTATGCTCAATGGTGTGTTAAATTTAAACTTTTTGTTCGATCTAGACATTTTGATTTATGGGATATTATAGATTATGCTTATATTGTACCCACTTCGGAGAAATCCAAGTGAAATAAAAATGATCATAAGATGTTTACAATGAATAAGCTATTGTTAGAATTTTTGCGTAACGCTTTTGATTCATCTTTTTCTAACAAGCTTGATTTATATGATAGTGCTTACAAATTGTGAAAATTCATAGAAGCACATCAAGGAAACTTGGAGGCAATCCGACAAGTTTTAGCGGCTTCCTCTTTAAGTTCATGTGGAGCCTCATCGTGCACACGATTAAGGCGATAGCCCTAGTATGATAAGTGATTCTGATTCCGAAAGTGAATTAACTATTGATGAACTCGCTTGTGCCTATGAGAAGTTAATGCATGACTATAAGAAGTTGCATAAAAATTTTATTAATTTGAAAAGCAAACATGTAGAACTAAAATCCAATCATGAGGAGCTAGTGTCAAAATTAGATATCATTGCAAAAGAAAATATCATGCTTAAAGAAAACAATAACATGTTAAATTTGGAAAATAAAAAATTGACACCATCCGTTGCTAGCTTATCTCATGTTAAGAATGATGTCATGCTAGAAGTAGAATGTATTAGAAATGAATTTGACTCTTTTAAGAATAAACATACATGCTCTACTTCTATTATTAGTGATGTTGTATCTAATGATGAGTTGAATCTTGTAAAAAAACCGCATATCTTGTTTAGATTCAACCTTAAACACATGTATTGTTAATAATAAGAAACTTTTGGACTTATGTGCAAAGTCTCATGTTAACTCTTCAAAACCAAGCACTCACTATGCACATATCTATAGCAAAGTTTATAAGTGTTCTATTTGCGATCGTAAAGGCCATTTAGCTAAATTTTACTATGATGCACAAAATCCCAAAAATACTAATATTAGTACTCCTTGTGCATCCCATAAAGTTTTTTCATCACACACACATGCACATGCATCCAAAGTTCATCATAAACATGTTAGTGTGTATAAATGTAATTTTTATGGTAGATTTGACCATTTGGCAAAGTTTTGTTTTAATTTGAGAAAACGTTTAATTTTGCCAAATTCTTCAAATAAACCATGTTTGTTTAATAATATTTCACATTTGCAAAATAATTTTAAAAGACCATCTATATTTGTAAATGTTCCTCTTGCACAAGTTTATGGTTAACCAAATCAAATGGGCCTTTTTCATTGCACTTATTGCAATCGGAAAGGTTATTTGCATAATTTTTACTTTGACCGTGTTCGTGTACTAAATGCGCCCAAATGAGATCATAACCAAAGGACTTTGAACTTTAATGATAGGGATCATTCCCTAAATCATTCGGTACCAAGAATGCTTGGGTGCTAAAATCCTTTTAAACCAATACTTTTAATTTTTTTATTTTTTATTATTTCTTAGTTTTTGAAAACATTATTTTTAAAATTTTTAAGTAAATAATTTATTTTCATTCTTTTGGCTTTGATTGTTATGAGAGGTGTGTGTTTGAGAAACCCCCGGATTTATTGTGTGTTTATTTCCCAAATCGTATTTACCGGGTACTATATTTTTATATGGGTTAGAACAAGAGCTTGATATGATTGTCTCTCTTGCCTTTTCTTTATCAAAAAATGATATCAATTTATTTTTATGGGATTTAAATCTTGATTTACAATTTTATTTGAGTGATTTATTTTTATTTGAATTTTTTTTCATGATTCTCATGTTTCCTATTCATTTGTTTTCATAAATCTATTTTCATATGGTTTTTATGTCTTTGATTTGAGACACACTCATCCATAATGATACATCCATATGTGTTCTCAGTATCTTTTTGTATGTGAGTTATACTTAGCATGTTTTCTATATCTATGCTTGCTCACACATGTTTGCCTTAGTCTTAATTTCATATATTCAATAAGGCATTTTGATAGGGAGAGTCATCCTTATTTCTTTTATTATTTGTATACTCACCGTGCTTATTTGTAGGGGGAGCTTACGCTCTCTTATCCTTTATAATTTCCCCCTTTTTGATGTTGTCAAAGGGGGAGAAATATTATGAGTATACCCTTCCTTGATTTTATACATGATGATTACAATTTAGACATTCATTTCATATCATGCATATCTCTTTGTATAAATTATTTGTTATCATCAAAAAGGGGAAGATTGTTGGCCTCATATTTATGAGCCTACTCCCTAATCTTGTTTTGATAATTACAAACAATTCCTAATGTTGTTTGTCTAGTGTTTGTGTTTGTTATTAGGTATTCTAGACAAACAACGATGTTGGAGGTTGGTTGGATTAAGCCTACACGATCATATACATTGGAGGATAGAAGGAATACCGGAGTGAAACAATACATCTCAAGTTAAGATCCAAGATCAAGCTTCATCCGCATAATTTACCAAGTCAAGCTTATTGAAGAATCAAGATAGCTTGAGTAAATTAGTTTAGGGTTTATATTATGTGTGTTGATACTCTAAGCTCAATATCATATACACAGACATTTTATTGGTTTCTATGTATGTATATATATATTGATACTCTAAGCTCAATATCATATACACAGACATTTTATTGGTTTCTATGTATGTATATATATATATATATATATAGACACACACACACACGCACACGTTTTAGTTTTTGGTTTTCAAGTTTATATAAATATAAATTTGTGAAAATGTTGAGTTATTTGTTTATGAACTTAACAAGCATTATATACATATTTAATTAAGTCTATAAAAATATTTTATAAGGTATCAAAACAATGTTTAAGTCAAAATATAAAAAACAAGTGTTTCATGTTTTCATGTTTTGACCAAGTTTTGCAAAACAATGATATTTTACAAATGGGAAGTGAAAATTCAAAAGTTCTTTTTGCAACATGTTTATTATCATATTTATAAATATTTTCTAAAGTTTTACATTTTTTGAATTTATTTGCTATATTTAAAAGGAGTTTAAAATTCATATTTACTGTTTAAACAGGCTGATAATGTGTTATCAGTCGATTGATGCAAGGGTTTTGTTGACTGATGAAAACACATGTAATCATTATTCGGTCGACTGACCAGTCAACTGATGAGGTCATCAGTTGATTGACAAGATTCATCAGTCGACTGATAAGCTGTTAGCTGTCTGTAACGGTCAACTCGTCAGTTGACTGATTCAGCTCATCAGTCGACTGACAACTATAACGACTAGTTTTTCCAGCTTTGTCTTGTTTTGGGTTTTTGGTATTTTTGTTTTGTTTTTCTTGTATTTTAGGATCTCTATAAATACCCCTCATTCCTCAGACCTAAAACCAACTAAGAAAATTGTTTATACAAGTTTATAAAAGAGTTTAAGGGTTTTAAAGTTTTTTTAGGTGTTTGTTTTGTGAAAAAAATTTTACAAGAGCTTGAGGAGATCATCCTTTAGTGTTTGATCATTCAACTCTTCTCCCTCTCTCTCTTGTCATCATTGAGAAATTTTTCTAAACTCATTCTAGCTATTTATTGTTTTGATTATAGTTTCCATAAGCTAGATTTATATCGAGTTTAGTTTGTTTTGATTAATCTTTTAGTTACACACACCCACTTGAGTGTATTGTATTTGCATACATAGTATATTTTGGGGTTGTGAGAATTTGTAACATTGAGTTGAGCTTAATTGAGTTCTCACCTTGTTTAAAGAATAATCATTTGATTTGTGAGCTTCATTATGAGGATACACTTTGTAATATATTTGTACACCGAGAGGAGTGTGTGGTGAGAGACGGGGTCGTCCCAAGAGGATTGGCGTCGGTAGTAAAGCCTAGGGAGATGTTGTAAATCTGAGCACTTGAGGGAGACACGGGCTAGAGACCAATACTTAGAGGGTGTAGAGTGTGATTGTAAGAGTGTTGATTGTAAAGTTTTCAGTGAGCTAAAAAATTGAGTGTGAGGTGTAAACGTTTTCGGGTGAGCGTTAAAAACCTGGTGTGATAGTGGATTTCTCTCCGGGAGTGGGGAGAGGAGATGTAGGATAGAAGGTCCAAACTCTGTGATCATTTCTTATGTTTTTTAGTTTGGCTAGTGCACTTATATTTTGTTTATCTCTATCGCCATTCTCTCATTGTCTAATTTATCCACTATATTGTTTGTGTTTGTTTATTTTACCCTTTCTTTATATTGTTTATCCTTATATATATATCTTGTTGCATATCTAATTTGCTAGGATATTTATTAATTAGTTTTAATTGGCATTTAAATTGGATTAGATTAGCATAAACCTTATTCACCCCCTCTAGGGTTTTTTTTCTAGTGGCATTAGGGTCTTACACATCGGAGAGTCACAGGATGATGGAGTCCTTGCTTAATCGTCGTCGTAGGGTTGTTAGTAGGAACTCCATAGTAGTTTTATGTTTCCATTCTGTCATGTGAGTTTGTATTTATATATTTAAGGCAGTTTGCCTTAGTATGATTTTTAGTTGATTCGTTTTGGGATATTCGACATTTACTTCAGAGATCAGCTGTATTTTAGTTTAGATTATTTGAGACATAATTTCATCTACGATATATATCTTTCTGCATCATGTTTATTGTATCTATTTCCCTTATTTTACCTGTTTTGCACCTACACTTCTATTTGATTCCACTAGAGTATATTATTATGATTGGTGAAACGTGTTATTACACAGTGTGGGTGTATGATAGGTTTGACTGTTAGACCCTAGGGGGGGGTGATTAGGGTCTTATGCTAATCTAATCCGATTAAATGCCAATTAAATTTAATTAATGAGTTATCCTAGTAAGTATGAAATACAACAATGTATATGAGCTAGGATAAGCAATATGAACATTAATGAGTTATCCTAGTAAGTATGAAATACAACAATGTATATGAGCTAGGATAAGCAATATGAACAACAAGATATATCCTAACAAGGAGATATAGGCAATGTATGTGCAACGATATGTGAATACAAGGGTAAACAATCTAAACTAGATGGAGGGCAATATAATGAACAAGCAATATACAAAGGCGATATAAGATATGAACATAAAAGTAAGTGCACCAATGCAATCATAAACAAATAATATGATTACGGAGTTCGGTCCCCACGACCTACGTCTCCGCTCCTCACCTCGAGGAGATCTCCACTATCACAGCCGGGTTTTCTACGTTCACCCGAACAACGTTTACTCCTCATAATACAATCACTATGCAATCACACCTCACACACTAAGTGTTGGTCCTAGCCCGTGTCCTCCTCCTCAAGTGCTTGGTTACAACCTCTCCCTAGGCACGTCAACCGACGCCACTCCGCTTAGATTCGACCCCGTCTCTCACCACACACTTCTCTCGGTGTACAAGTGTATTACAAGTGAATCCTCACAATTAGGCACAATATAAATCAATTGATTGTTCTCTAAACAAGATGAGAACTCAATTAAGCTCACTCTCAATGTCACAAACCCACAACCCTAAATTATACTATGAATGTAAATACAATAAGCTCAATAGGTTGTGTGTGAACAAAGAGATAAAACAATATAAACTCAATATGAAATCTAGCTTATGAAATTAAGAACAAACTTATAAAATGCTAGAATTGAGTTTAAGGAAACTTCTCTATAGATGACAAGAGAGAGGGAGAAGAATGAATGCTCAAACACCAAGGATGATCTCCACTTGCTCTTGTGAAATTTGCTCCACAAACCAAACTCTTGTAAATGCTTAAAAGCTTTTTAAACAAACACTAAACCCTTAAACAAAACTCATTAAACTTGTTTTTAAACATATTACTTGTTAGGTTGAGAAGAAACATCATACGGGTATTTATAACCCACCAACAAATCTCAGCCAAACGCCCAAGCAAAAGTCCAAAAAAGCCCCTAGAAAAATCGAAGCTTCAGAAAATATAGCCGTTGGAGTGCAACGGATCTATTGTCAAGCGTGCGACGCCGGACGAAATATCGGATCGACGACGGAGAGCAAAAACACGAAAGATGAGCTCTGGACAATCTTTGGTCGACGTGCGTCGACCGATGGAGCTTCATCGGTCCGAACGACCGGTCGACCGACCAACTCTCTGCGCATGCTGTCGAAGGAACAGATGAGCGGCGTCGAACCGATCGGTCGACCGAAAACTGATATGCAGAAAAACAGGTTTTAGAAAGCTGATTTGAGACTTTAGAAAATATGTTAAAATACAAATGAAGTCCAAAAATAATGAAATTTGGAAAATGTATATAAATAATTCATGAAAACAAACATGTTACAAAAAGAATTTTCCAAATTGCATTTCCCATTTGTGAAAAATCATCATTTTTCAAAATAAGACCAAAACATGAATATGAGATACTTGAATTTGATGTTTTGACATAAACAACTTTTAAAACTTTGTGAAATGTTTCTATAGACTTAGTAAACATAGTATAAAAACTGATATTGAAGTCTATAAACTAATAAAACACATATTTATACATAAAATTGGCATTTTTATGCATGTATTAAAACACAAAGAAATAGAAATATGAAATATATATTGTTTCATATATATATATAGAAACCAAAATATATATATATATATATAACTATATACATATACGAAGAAACCAATAAATGTGTGTGTATAGATATTGAGCTTAACGTACTTAACACACATAATATAAATCCTAAACTAAATTACCCAAGCTTGATCTTGATCTTCATTTAGCTCAACTTGGTACACGTTGCGGATGAAGCTAAACTTGGATCTTGAACTAGAATTGTACGATGCTTCACTCCACAATTTCGTCAACCTCCTCTTGATATGATCGTGTAGGCTTAAACCATCCAACCTCCAACTCGTTGTTTTCCTAGAATAAATACAAAAAACACAAACACTAGACAAACAACATTAGTTGTAAATTATTTGTTAAACATCATCAAAACAAGAAGGCCAACATTGACATCTCTGGGTTCACCTTGGACTGCAGTCATGTGTGAAAACAGGGGTGTCACAGTTGGTATCAGAGCTCTAGTTGTAGTATCCTTAGGATCATCCTGTATTGAGTCATGGAACTAGAATAGAGTTTCTTAGGATTCATGTATAGAGTCCGCTAGGAATTCCTAGAAGGAGTAAGGACATTATATATGAAAATTACGAAAATTTTTATGACTACCTTACTTTGATTGAAAGGTATTCACATGAATAATTTATGATAACGATTTTGCTAGGTGCTACATATGCTTTTACTTGAGGTCTCATTACTGTGTCTTATAAACTCTCTTCATGAACTCATGGATGTCAAGATAAGGACGCGAACGTGGTAGACCTCTTACCCGGAGAGCTAGGCAAGCAGAGCCAAAGCCACAGTAGCCTCCACCAGCACAGCAGCAGGCCTCACTTGAGTCACAGCAAGTCCCGTCAGAGCCGCAATAGGCTCTGCAGTACCTTATAGATCTCATGGAACCTATAACGGTCATGTTAGCAGCACTCAAGGAATAGATGATGAGACATGGTCAGCCAGTTACACCGCCACCAGTGATTCCAGTCATTCCCATCTCAGAGGAGACCCCAGAAGTTACACCAGGGGTTACGCCACCCTTAGTTGTAGGGCAAGCAGCAGAGCAGGAGGCTTGACTCTGTTTAGTGGAGCGGTATTAGAAGATGAGGGCACCGGAGTTCTAGGGGTCATCAGATTCACTTGCAGCTCACAAGTAAAAGGAAGATGTGAGTAGCATACTAGACTTACTTGGTGTGGATTCAGTGCAAAGCCAGAGGCTCGCAGCTTACAGCCTTAAGGGTGATGCCGGAGGATGGTATCAGCTTCAGTTCACCCCAGAGCACCGGATGACCCTCACTTGGGAGAATTTCATATATTTCTTTGATGAGCAGTACATCTCTTCCACGGCATGAGCCGGGAAAGAGCTAGAGCTGACCAGACTGGAGCATAGGGATATGATCGTAGCTGACTACGAGAGCTGATTCATGAGTTTACTTCACTTTACGTGTATGTGGCAAACCGGAGAGCGCCAGGCATAGATTTTTCTTATAGGTCTTCGTCTAAGCCTTCACCGCTACCTAGTATCCAGGAGATTCTACTCAGTTCGAGAAGTAGCTGATGCAGTCACTTCGCAGGAGATGAAAACTACAATGTTCCAGAAGACCAGAGAGAGTAGCTCTAAATCAGGGTAACAGAATAGCAATGGCAAGTGCAAGAGACCTTTCGTCGCACCTGGAGGACCCCAGCAGCGGGGTAAGGATTTTTAGCATCAGCAGCATGGTCAGTACAAGAAGGGACCACAACAGCGTCAAAGAACGCAATAGCAGCGCATGTTTCAGGGTACATGTCACAACTGTCAAAAGTTTGGACACAAAGCTTCAGAGTGCCGCGGTGCACCAAGTGGATGCCAACAGCAAGGTCAAGAACACAATCAGCTGCAGAACCATGGCCAGGGCTAGCAGCAATAGCAGGGCAGCGGTTACGGTCAGCAGCAGCGGAGGATCGAGGCATCGCCTACCGTTCCGAGGATTGAGGGGCCAACATGCCAAATTTGCACCATCCAGGGGAATTCTAAGGGACAGATAGTTCCATATGTTCCACCACTAATAGTTCAGCATTCACCAGCCACCGGCAAAATTTATGTCATTGTACCACGTGAGCATGCGCGAGTAGGACCATAGTGGAAGGTACTTTCTTAGTGAATTCATTTCCAGTTCGGATCTTGTTCAATTCAGGAGCTTCGTATTCTTTTATCTCTCATACCTTCATGGGCAGGCTTCAGCTAGTTACACATTCCTTAGATGTTCTGTTATCTGTCTCTACTCCTTTAGGGAAGGTATCCCTATTGGAGAGTATCTGTAAGAAATGTGTCATCAGTATAGATGAGTCCGAGTTTATCATTGATCTAATCATTTTACGGATGTTGGAGTTCAACGTCATTCTCGGTATGGATTGGCTATCATCCTATCATATCAGTATCGACTGTTTTGCTAAAACAGTCAGCTTGTGAGCGTCCGATGGGTCTAAATTGATCGTAGTGACCTCACAGGGCAACCAGTTTGCGGAGTTATTTCCGGTATACATCGAGAAGGTGATGCTAAGGGATCAGAGTGCTTATTTGTACGAGACTAGAATTATCTTAAATTATCAAGATGTTTTTTAGAACATACCTGGGTTACCTCCTGTGAGAGAGGTTGAGTTTTGCATCAAATTACAGCCGGGCATAATACCGATATCCTGAGCACCCTATCATATGGTACCTGCTGAGATGAGGGAGCTACAAACCCAGTTGGATGAGTTGTTATCTCAGGGTTTTATTCGTCAGAGTTATTTTTTATAGGGGAGCACCGATCCTTTTCGTGAAGAAGAAGGACGGTAGTATGCGATTATGTATCGATTATCCTGAGTTGAATAAGGTCACCATCCGGAACAAGTACCCGTTATCGGGGATTGATGACTTATTCGACCAGCTGTAGGGAACGTAGTATTTCTTAAAGATTGATCTTCATTCTGGTTATCATCTGTCGGGAGATGGATATTCCCAAGGCCGTCTTTCTGACTCGATATGGGCCTTTCGAGTTCCTGGTTATGCCATTTAGATATGGGTCTTTCGAGTTCCTGGGTATACCATTTAGGCTGACAATTGCACCCATAATGTTTAAGGATTTGATGAATCAGATTTTTAGACAAATTTAGACCAATTCGTGATTGTATTTATCGACAATATCGTTATCTATTCGAGATCGGAGGTAGAACACGAGCAGCATCTATGATTAGCATTACAGACCTTGTAGGAGCATCAGTTATATGCTAAGTTTAGCAAATACAAGTTTTGGATGTTCGAGGTTAGATTTCTTGGTCATGTCATCACCAGAGTGGGCATAGCAGTTAAGGGTGTCCATCCGGGCTGAGCCCAGACTCATGGGCCCCGGTCTCGGACCGGGCCCGGGTCTAGTCGGCGGACACCGGTCAGCCCGCTTTTTTGAAAATTTTTATTTTAAAATTTTTTAGTTTTAAGAAAAGGCAAAATAAGACACAATTTTGATTTAAAAAAATATATTATTAATCATGTAATTATGTAATTGACAATATAAAAAAATATAAAAATTAAAATATATAAAATAATTATAGATTTATTAGAATAAACAAAATTAAAAAATAATTGTAGATCATCCAAAGAGACAAGGCTGTTGAATTTATAGAATAAACAAAATTAAAATAATTTGTAATCAAAGAGCCCTAAGCCCTATCAAAGACTTTTTAAATATAGTATGTTGTAGCTGAGAATTGAACCACGAATCTCCCTCAAACTCTTAAAGTTTACCACTAGATAAATGCCCAAAATATTCATGTGATTCATATATACTACATAACAATATTGTAAGTACTTATAGAAATTACATAAACAAATTTATATTATACATAAACATATATTATATATAAAATATAATCTATATGTGTATATATATATTTATTTATTTGTTTATTTTTTATATATATATATTTATATAAGAGATAAAAATATATAATTATATATATATATTATATATATATAAACCATTAAACTTATAATGTTACATTATTATATTATATTTATATAGAGTATAAATATATATAATACTACATATTATTATACATATGTAAGAGAGAGTATACTTTACATATATATTACTTATATAAGACGAGGATACTATACTACTAAGAGAGAGATATATACTATATATATATATATATTATACTATATATAATATAATATATATTATATATTATATATATCATATATTATAATATATAATGAGAGAGACATACACACTTTATACTTATATATTACATATATATATAACTTATGTATAGAGACGATACTTATATACTACAGGAGGAGTATAAATATATATCAAGAGAGAGTTATACATTGTACACCATATATAAGACGAGAGCATACTTATATATATTATACATATCATAAGAGAGAGCTACTTATATATAATTATACATATATTAAGAGAGATCATTACTATATACATTATATATACTTATATAAAAAAGAGTAACTTTTATATACTTATACTAAGAGAGAGTATATTATATACCAGCTCATATATATATATATATATATATAATATATATATATATATATATCTCTCTCCG
>NC_033794.1:88230113-88231712 GCF_001876935.1 Asparagus officinalis | reverse complement strand
TAACATGTTGAGTCTGAGAAATGCCAACGACGGGCAGATGGAAATGTTGGTGGATCCACCGTCGTTTAAATTGATTAGCGGATGGTTTGGTGAGGAAAGATTAACCTATCAGAGGATTGGATCTCATCTCACAAAAATAACTCATAAGAGTTAGAGAATTTTGATAAAAATAAGAAGAAACATTCTGACATTCAGAGTTCGAACGTAGATTTCTTATTCATCAATTCTACAATGACTGGGTTATCCCTAAGAATACCCATGTGGTATTCTTCTGGGAACTTCCCGATACATTGGTTATCCTGAAGATACTAAGGATAGTATTTTTTCAGGAACTTGCCGTTTATCGGCATCATAAGCCGGTCACCGTCCTTGGTGACTAGGCGATATGCGTCACTCGAGTAGACTGTCTCTACTACGAATGGTCCCTCCCATTTGGGTTCAAATTTGCCCTTCTTCTTGGAATTAAGGATCATAGGCCGCCTTTCAGCTAGAACCAAATCCCCTTCTTTGAAACTCCTTTGTCGAACCTTTTTGTCGAAGGCCTTTTTGTCGAAAGCTCGAGAGATCCTGGCTTGGTAAAATTCGATATGCTGTTGTGCTTCTAAACGCTTCTCATCTAGCCTTTCAAGTTCTTCAAGGCGCTTCTGATGTTGCTCTTCGGTCGTCATTTGAATCGCGAGGGTAATTCGAAGTGACGGGATTTGAATCTCCAATGGAAGAACGGCTTCACATCCGTATACCAGTGAATACGGGGTTGCTCCCGTCGGTGTGCGCACCGTGGTCCGATAGGCCCATAGAGCCGTGCCAAGCTTGTCATCCCAGTCTCGTTTATTAGTTTTCACAAGTTTTGCCAAAAGCTTTATGATAGTCTTGTTGAAGGCTTCGGCCAATCCATTCGCTGTGGGATTGTAAGCTGTCGAAGAGATGTCCTGAATTTTAAACTTTTCGCAAAACCTGATGAAGGCGTTGCTGACGAATTGAGGACCGTTGTCATGTATGATTCGTCTTGGGACACCATGCCGGTAGATGATATGGTGCTTGATGAATACAATGACGTTGCTTGTTTTAACTTCTCTGAGCGGAACCGCTTCAGCCCATTTGGAGAAGTAGTCGGTAATTGCTAGGATGAACCGGTCACCTTTGACTGACGGGGGATTTATAGGACCAACAATGTCCATTCCCCAAGTCTCGAACGGCCATGACGTAACCGAAGGATGCAGATGCTCCGGAGGTTGGTGCATATAATTCCCGTGTATTTGACATGCATTACACTTTCGGGCATACGCTACTGCATCACTCATCATAAAAGGCCAAAAATATCCCATTCTTCTGATGCGGTCATAAAGTTTGGGACCAGGTTGGTGTGCACCACACTCTCCTTCATGTGCTTCTCTAAGGACTTCCTCAGCTTCTTTAGTCGATAAGCAGCGTGCCAGCAATCCATCGTACCCCCTGCGGTATAGCGTTCGATTCTCCGCATTATAGTAGAATCTGGGTGCTCTTCGCCGGATTGACTCTCTTTCCTTTACATCTTCTGGCAAGATTCCATGCAAGACGTAGTCGATGATGGGGAAACGCCAATCTCGTGGTTCGAATTCG
>NC_033794.1:88170522-88225134 GCF_001876935.1 Asparagus officinalis | reverse complement strand
GGCCCGGTTGGCCCCGGGACGCAGTCTTTTTGGACACCCCTAATAGTAGTGGATCCAGCAAAGGTTACGGCAGTACATGATTGGGAGCCGCCGAAGACAGTTAGCGAGATCGTAACTTCTTGATCTTAGACGGCTATTACAAAAAGTTCATTGGCCCGGTTGGCCCCGGGACGCAGTCTTTTTGGACACCCCTAATAGTAGTGGATCCAGCAAAGGTTACGGCAGTACATGATTGGGAGCCGCCGAAGACAGTTAGCGAGATCGTAACTTCTTGATCTTAGACGGCTATTACAAAAAGTTCATTCAGGACTTCTTGAACATCACCATACCACTTACACGCCTTATGAAGAAGGGTATACAGTTCATTTGGGGCATGGAGTGCCAAAAGGCCTTTGAGACTTTATGATACGAGTTGCCATACGAGCACCTTTAATCGCGGAATTATCAAAGGTGGGTTGAGAAAAGGATGACAGAAACACAAGCACAATTCAGTATATGGCGAAGGAAAATACCTTCTCTAGATTATGAGTATGAAAAGATTACAATCCCTCTCTCACAATCTCACTAGAATCGAGAACAAACTCTTAATTCTCACTAAATCCTAATACAATGATTAGAATCTCTCTCTGAATCTATCTGATTCTCTCTGATTCTATCTTATTGTTTAGAAACCCTAAAACAATCCTTTATATAGGTGTACAAACGTGGATGGTAATTTGGTAAATAACCAGACCCAAAACCAACAGGAATTCGTGTGAACAGAAACCCAAACGAACCAGGAAACCATCGATGAGTCGACTCATGACTGAGATGAGTCGACTCGTCCGAAACTAGACAAAACTCAAAAACCAGCGATGAGTCGACTTATGACAGTCATGAGTCGACTCAACCTGATGAGTCGACTCATGACTGTTATGAGTCGACTCACAGACTAAAAACTGGATACTTCGATTCTTCTGCTTGTCGTCTCGTTCCACGCTTCCTCCTGCGTTCCCTTGTACTGTTGACACCTCTATTCTTATGTTATCATGAGAATCATCTATCCTCAAGCTCCCATGAGGATCGCTAAGTTCCGAAGAGAAGATATACCCGTATCATAGGTCCCCTCTTTAAGAACTTGAAGTCTCATTCAAGTTAGCACTTTTGCTGAGGAAACTCTCGAGCTCCTCCATCTTTTCTGCACCATCTGACCTTATTAGGAATCCGGTCTCGACGTCCGATCAGAAACAACTCATTCGTCCCGCATCTCGTCATAGTCACCGTTTGCTCTAAGTTACAATCCTTTTTCAATGGCTTTTCTGGAAGTCTAATGCACAGCGAGACAAACTTCTTGCTTGCATTCACTAATCTCTTCGCTCGCGTCACCGTTCCCAAGCTTGTCTCCTTCGGAAGACATGCCGAACAAAATATGAACTTTTTACCATTCTTAGTGAAGGTGTACTTCTGAGCCCGCCTCTCGTAGATCGCATATCTATCCCATAAGTACGGATTGCCCAGTATAATCTGACAAACATCCAATAAAATGAAGTCGCACGTGACCTCGTCAATATACGACTCGTGGAGCACAAATCTGATAGTGCATTGATCAACTACACTCAGTTTCTCCTCCTTCTGAATCCACTTCAATGGATAGGGCTTCGGATGCTTGACCGTCTTCAGACCCAGCTTCTGCACCAATGCCTCGGATATCAAATTCTTTTCGCTGCCCGAATCAACAATGGCATCAACCAAACTGGTCTTCACTTGCAACTTAAGAACAAAGAGTTGCTCTCTCAGGTCGTCGTCCTCTTTCGTGGTCTGCTTCCCCGTCATAAGGTTGAGAATTTTGTTGGACTCTGTCATCCCCGGGACTTCCTTCGGACCTTGAGCTATCATGTATGTCTTTTTCTCCTCCTTCCTCTTCAACCCTCTTAGCTACAGATGAGGATACTTCTCCCAGCATCGATCAGCTTCGTGCCCTGTCTTCTCGCAGTGACTACAAATCAGCTCTGCCTTCCCTGGATCACCCTTCTTCTTCTCCTCCTTAGATTGAGAACCACTAGACTCACCTCCCGTCTGTTTGGAGTCTCCCTTAGTCTCGTTGCCCTTCTTTTGCTTGCCCTCGAGGGCAATAGCATTCACGCTCGCCTCTGCAATTGATTCCACCGTGAATAGCTTCATCTCCTTTCGGATATAATCGCTCAATCCCGCCATATACTTCATAAACACGGAATATTCCTCTGTCATAATGTTGAGGACCATCGCCTACTGCTGGAACTCCGTAGTATATTCTTGAACGGTTTGATTGACCCTTTGGCGCAAGCCGTACCACTTGTAACTTGTACCAACGTTCTTCAAGGAATCCCACCGGGTAGAACTGCTTCCTCAGTAACTCCTTGAACTTGTTTCACGACACCGCCTTCTTCTCCTGCTTGCAATAGGATTTCCACCACGTCAACTTGTGCCCTGAAAGCTTCAAAGTTGTGAACACAATCTTCTCTTTTGACGAATAGCCATAAAGAGTAAAATACGTCTCCATCCGCTTAATCCAGTCTTCAAGCCTCTCGACGTCAACACTCCCATCATAAATAAGAATCTCCACCTTGAAGTTAATCTTTAAGTTCTGATAAGAATTCTTACCCCCTTGATGCAATGCAATCTTAATGGTCTCCTCCTCCTCGTCGGAATCTGAATCTACTCTCTCCACATCGGACTCAACAATTTTCTTCGAAGAAGATTCACCTTGTTTGCCACCTCCATGGATAAAACTGACGAGTTGTGTGAGAGTCGAACCTATTGTCTCGATCTGCTTCTCCAATGCATCAATCCTCGCCCTTAAAACCTGGACTCCTTCCAATGAAATAAGGATCTCGCCAAGCTTCTTGTATTGGGATCGAGTAAGAACCATACACAGGATGCCCCTTCACCGGATATGATGCTCTGATACCAACTTGATATGAGTTGCCGTGCGAGCACCTTTGATCAAGAAATTATTAAAGGTGGGTTGAGAAGAGGATGACAGAAACACAAGCACAATTTAGTATATGGCAAAGGAAAATGCATTCTCTAGATTATGAGTATGAAAAGATTACAATCCCTCTCTAACAATCTCACTAGAATCGAGAACAAACTCTTAATTCTCACTAAACCCTAATACAATGATTAGAATCTCTCTCTGAATCTATCTGATTCTCTCTGATTCTATCTTATTGTTTAGAAACCCTAAAACAATCCTTTATATAGGTGTACAAACGTGGATGGAAATTTGGTAAATAACCAGACCCAAAACCAACAGGAATTCGTGTGAACAGAAATCCAAACGAACCAGGAAACCATCGATGAGTCGACTCATAACTGAGATGAGTCGACTCGTCCGAAACTGGACAAAACTCAAAAACCAGCGATGAGTCGACTCATGACAGTCATAAGTCGACTCAACCTGATGAGTCGACCCATGACTATTATGAGTCGACTCACAGGCTGAAAACTGGATACTTTGATTCTTTTGCTCGTCGTCTCGTTCCACGCTTCCTTCTGCGTTCCCTTGTACTGTTTGACACCTCTATTCTCATGTTATCATGAGAATACCCTATCCTCAAGCTCCCATAAGGATCGCTAAGTTCCAAAGAGAAGATACACCTGTATCACTTTAAAGACCAAGTTAACTATAGCACCAGTTTTGACCATCCCGAGCAGTGATAGGACATTCGTTGTCTATATGAATGCGTCGTTAGCAGGTCTAGGAGGTACTTTGATGCAAACCCAGAGAGTGGTAGCTTATACCTCTCGACAATTGAGGACGCATGAGTAAAACTATCCCATGCACAACTTGGAGTTAGCAGCAGTGGTCATCGTACTGAAGACATGGAGATATTATTTGTACGGAGTACAGTTTGAGTTATTCATAGATTACCAGAGTCTGAAGTACCTATTTTCTCAGAAAAAACTCAATCAGAGGCAATAGTGATAGGTTGAGTTTATTAAGGATTGCGAGTTTGTGATTCAGTACCATCCGAGGAAGGCGAACGTCATGGCAGACGCTTTGAGCAGGAAGCGTCGACATCGGGTTTTAGCTTTGAGGTGCTCGTTGTACCGAGATCTTTATACCCTTAGCCAGTTTGACTTTAGACCGAAGATCGACGAGAGCAGCGTATTTTTAGGATCTATGTCAGTGTAGCCATCTTGGAGTGATAGAGTGGTCGGAGCTTAGCTAGAGGACTCTTGGATTCAAACCCGAAAGGAAGAGATTTTTAAGGATCGCAAAACTGATTAGACCGTTAGTGTAGGCATCAAAAATTGCCTATAGGTCTCCACGAACAGCTCAGTATTAAAGAACGACGATGAACGTCACTATCCGGTTCACAGGAGTTCGATTAATATCGGTGAATGCTTGAAGTGAATCGACAAACTACATGAGCTAACAGAATTTTGGAATAACGAAGGTACGGGCTAATCGGGAGCCCCGCGATGTTTACAAAAGAAACAATGTCCTTCATGTCTTATTCATTCAACAGATGATCTAATTATTGGAGCTTATATAACTCCTCATCGTCTTTCCAACGCACTTTGAATCGTTCAAATCCGAGTTCGGATGAAGAAGTTACGGCGAAAACGAACAAAGGGACATAACGGAACGTCTCAGGCTGAACTGGGACACCCGAGGTGTCTTAGAACTTGTGGAGCTATTTTGACCATTCTTCGTTTTGAATCTGAAGAAACTTAAAACAGGAAAGTTGTAGATATTTTTGTCATATTTCCATTCCATCTAGAATTAGGTCATTTGAAGATCATATGAGAAAGTTATGACTAAAATAGCGCCGAGATACCCAAAGGTGTCTCGGACTTGGCCGAGACACCCTAGGGTGTCTCGGAAATTGTGGAGCTGTTTTGATCATGATTCGTTTTGAATCTAAAGAAACTCAAAACAGGAATGTTGTAGATATTTTTGTCAGCTTTCCATCAAATCCGGAATCAGATCATTTGGATGTCATATAAGGATGTTATGACTAAAATAGCGCCAAGACACCCAAAGGTGTCTCGGACTTGGCCGAGACACCCTAAGGTGTCTCGGAACTTGTGAAGCTGTTTTGATCATGATCCGTTTTGAATCTGAAGAAAATCAAAACATGAAAGTTGTAGATATTTTTGTCCGCTTTCCATAAAATCCGGAATCAGATCATTTGGATATTATATGAGGAAGTTATGACTAAAATAGCACCGAGACACCCAAAGGTGTCTCGGACTTGGCCGAGACACCCTAAGGTGTCTCGGAACTTGTGAAGCTGTTTTGACCATGATCTGTTTTGAATATGAAGAAACTAAAAACAGGAAAGTTGTAGATATTTTTGTCATCTTTCCATCAAATCCAGAATCAGATCATTTGGATGTCATATGAGGAAGTTATGACCAAAATAGCGCCGAGACACCCAAAGGTGTCTCGGAACTTGTGGAGCTATTTGGACCATGATTCGTTTTGAATCTGAAGAAACTCAAAACATAAAAGTTGTATATCTCTTGGTTAGCTCTCCAACACACCTTGAATCACTCAAATCCGAGTTCGGATGAAAGAATTAGAGCCAAAATACTGAAGAGGGTACAGACTGTCTCGCACAGGTGCGAGACACCCCGAGCTGTCTCGCACTTGGGACGTGTTTTTGACGGTTTTCGATCAGTTTCAACCGCTCCGTTATCCCCTCAAGCCTATAAATACAAGCCTTAGGCCTTATTTTTTTGGGATCTGGAATTTTGGAGAATTGGCGAAGTCCTGCCGGAGTGAAGAGTGATCGAGCACTTCAACGCAAGAGAGTTTCTTCGTCAGATCTACATCACCTGTACCCGATCCTTAGTATTATCCCGTTGTGGTAATACTAAGAAGAGCAAATATCTCACTTTTATCGAGATAGGCGCTTCAAGTTTCTAGATCTCTTCGCGGATCGACGAAGCTCTGGACCAGATCTGATTGCCAGGTAGTCCACGGATATCGACATCCCCGTCACAGGCTAAAAACCCACGCAAGTAAGAGACGACGAACGGATCTTGTGTTTATTTTCAAGAAAGTTGTAATCTTTTTTTATTCTTTATTGTTTGAATTCATTTGTAACGTTTAAAGTTTAATGAAATCAATGATGAAGACAACTTTCGACGAAAACAAACTGGCGATCACAGTGGGAGTCAACGGCCCCGTTGCCGAGGCCGTCGTGACGCAACCGGCCTTCAAGATCCGGGTGAACGAAGAGATCGAATACGAGTTCGATCAACAGAAGTTTGAAGAGTACCTCTCTTCCTCTTCCTCCAGATCCGCCTCTCCAAACAGGCGCAGGAAGATTTCATCTTCCAAGAGTGCTCGCGGGCCCTCAGGATCGAAGATCCAAGATCCCCTTGCCGCCGTTGCACTTACTCACCGCGACGCTCCAATGGCGTCTAACGTGGTCGAAGCTACAGATCCAGATCTCCCTTCCGCCACGAAGTCAACTGCTGAAGGTGTTCTAATCTTGTTGAAGAGGGCGCGCCAAAGACGTCGTCAACGCCTCGCGCGACAATTGGCCAAGGCCGCAGAGTCGATGGACGGGATCCGATACAATGAGGATCTAAAGTCCAGACAGCGCCAAGAACAACAACGGCGAATCGTCAACTTCTCCTCTAAGACGGGGACGAACGAATGGGTCCGGGTCAAACAGAACCGTTCGACACTTGAGGAGTGCATTCGCAAGCGCCGGGCAATGTCAATGCAGGCACGAGCTCAAGTCCAAGAAGCCCGTAGAAGACTGCAGAAGGAGGTGGCCAAGAAGCCGCTACCAACCCGCCAAGTATGGAAGCCGAAGTCTGAAGCGGCGATTCAGGCTAAGGCAAAATCGTTGCAGCCTTCGAAGCAAGGTCAACCTCCGGCGAATCAACCAAAGTCGCCGGTAATCCCAGTAGCTACTCCGGGAGATCCCGTGGAATCATCCCGAAGGAGAAAGTCAGTCTTGGAGTGCCTCGGTCCAATTCCCGATGAACGAGGCAAAGCTCCAGTTCAAGAGCGTTTTGGCCCGATGAAGAAGTCCCGAACGATTCAACATGCTAGGGGTCGCCGCCA
Source organism: Asparagus officinalis (assembly GCF_001876935.1). NCBI lineage: Eukaryota > Viridiplantae > Streptophyta > Magnoliopsida > Asparagales > Asparagaceae > Asparagus > Asparagus officinalis. The sequence continues at coordinate 88,218,080 of NC_033794.1, read as the reverse complement.
CCTCCAACATGACAAGGAGCTCAAGGCAGCTGCGCGCGCTAATTTGCGCATCGAAGTCCAAGAGCCCACTGAGAATTTACGCCCAAAAGGGCATGTCTCGAGGCGAGTGACTCCTGAGAGCCCTAAGAAGGCAGTTCGCCCTCAGAAGGAGACGTTGTCGTCTGATGACGACAACGTTATACCTGAGAAATCGTGCCGACACGCGATAGGTTACTCCGACCTTCAAACCGACGAGTTGTACTATCGTGATGGGAGCACGAGGAAAACCAGGAAGAGGAGTCCCCGAGGACTGGAAACTCAATGCCCCTGTTCCAAACTCATTCGGGCAGTATCATCTGAGTGTAACTGCATCAAGGCGGTCCCCGAAAGAGTTTTGGTTTTCGAAAGGCTCAGTACCGAAACGCCGAAACCAAGGCCTAGGCGTTTCCGACGAAGAAGAAGGATAGTCGAAGACGGAGAATTTCCGAGGGTCACCACCAATATGACCAGTAAAAGGGCATCAACACAGGATAATCCTGAGTCAATTCCGCCAGTACCCCGGTATCTAACTCGTCTGCAGTCTGGAGCCATTACACGAGGAACTTATGTTAGGGTTCGGACGAGATTACTGTCAGAAGATGAAGAATCGGATGCCTGCTCTGCGATTGCATCGGACAACACGGTATCCAGCGAGGGATAACCCCGCGAGTCACTGATGATAAGTACGGAACAAGTGGCCAAAATGCTCGAAGAAGCCATGACCAAACAACAGGAGAGCTTCAAGTTCGAAATGTAGATGACCATGCAGAATATGAGAGAAATGCATGACCAACAAATCCAAGCATTGACGAACCAGCGAGGCGGACCAAGTCGTCGTAACCAGATTAATCTGGAAGATGAGGACACAGATGAAGCTCACAATGCCAATAATCCTCCCGTCAATGCACCAATGAAGATACAAATAAAAACTTGAAGATCAAAAACCTCGAGAGCAAAATCAATACGTTGATTTCCGCTCAAGAGATGAAGAAGACGGGCATTCCTTGTCCGTACCCACGAGAATGGGAATCAATCCCCTATCCGGCGAAGTTCAGTCTGATTAACTTCACGCTGTTTGATGGGAAAGGTTCACCCACTCAGCATTTGATTTACTTCAAATCGCACCTGGGTGTTATCTCTGGTAATGAGCCTCTGATGGTACGGTCCTTCGTTGGCACTCTTCGCGGAGCCGCCTTCGATTGGTATCGTCGCCTCAAGCCAGGAAGCGTGAACAGCTGGGACGACATGGAGACTAAGTTCCTCGCTAACTTCTTCGACGACGACACCGAAATTTCAATTGGCACACTATTTGACGAGAAGCAGAAAAATGGTGAAACAGTTGAAAACTTCGTAAAGAGATTCCGAAATAAAGCAATGAATTGCAGGGATCCAGTCAGTGAAGACTTTATCCTCGAGACTTGTCATAATAATCTTTCATTAGACATCCTCGAAGCGATGGGAACAGCACCGTCTGACACTTGGAAAGACTTGAAGGTGCGCGGTGAACAAGCCGAACGCTTCCTCCGAAGGAAGAAGGCCGAGAGGAACCGACCGACGGCTAATCCTCCGAACTCGAACTTTGCCTCTCGTGGTAAAGGCAAATCACCTGCAACAGCTGTTGACGCTAACCAGACATCGCAAAAGCAACTCCGAAAACAGGCAAAAGACTTCGGTCTGAGACTCCAAAGGAGTATTCCTTACAAGAGATGAAGACGTCCAGCCCATCTTCGAATCCCCCTTGGAACAACAAGATCAAAGCTACCACCTATCACAAATCAGGAGGAAGCTGACAACACTACGGACAAAGTACTGTGCATACCCAGGAGTGCGCGTTCATCCCACAAGGGATTGCTTGCTCTAAGATAGCATTCAGACCTTGGTTGAAGCCGGGTATATCGCTCAATTAAGTCAAACAAGCACTCAAGAGTTAATACAGTATAAACTGCTTTCTTATCCTCAACAGGTGCAAGAGGCTTAAACGTCCCGCGTACTCAATCAGGATATGAGTCTAAACTGTTTCCCACCTTTTGACGGGAAGTTCCTGGCGAATATTACGCTAATATTCTTAAGGATACCCGGTTCAGGTAATGAGAAGATGTCCGAAACCAGTTCCGCAGAGACTGGGGGTGGACGATTTATGTAACCGGGAAGTTCCTAGAGAATCATAACTTCTTAAGGATAACCTGAACATGCGATAGATAAAGTTACTCCTCGCTTACACCATTTGCAAGAAAAGCTGGGTGGATAAATTCGTGTAACGGATGTTCCCAAAGAATCGTTAATATCTTAGGGATAACCGATCAATATGAACAAAGTGATGAACACTAAAATCTCTCACCGAAACAACTAAATTGAGTGGACCACCAAATTCGATCAAGTTTAATCCAATCAAACTTACGCTATGTTAGAGTCCGGGATATAATAAATTCTTGATCTGTCACCTGGTCAACTTTCTAACAGTTAGGACCACAACCAAAAATCCCCTCTCGATTCCTTCAATGAACGAGAGGCCCATAAATTGAGCGATCAAACCTTCCTACAGTTAGGATCGTCTCAAACCTCCCATTTGGTCAAACCTTCTTACAGTTAGGACCACAGTCAAAATCCCCTCTCGATTCCTCTAATGAACGAGAGGTCCACTTTCAAATCAAGTGATCAAACCTTCCTACAGTTAGGGTCAAAACCACAATTCACTCTCGACAAATGAGAAATTCATCTTTAGTTCGGTAATCAAACCTTCCCACAGTTAGGGTTATCCGAATCTTTTCGATACACGGAGTGGAGATCTCACTCTTAGTTTCACCTTTTCGGATTCTGGGGGTGGAGATCCCACCTCGAATCTCCTTTCCAACTGGAGATAGAATATAAAATTCTTCCTCTTCAGCTTTGGGAGATAGGATATAAAATTCTTCCTCTCCCGTATCGGATTCGTCTTTGTCCCAAGAGAAGACACCACTTTTCAAACTTTTAAAGTCCGTGCGTCATACGCACGAGGAATTTTATCCCGAATCCTAAGCAGGGATAAGTCTGCGCCTAGCAGGCGCTGCCGGTTTAGTCTTTCTTCGTAGAAAAAGACACCGGAGTTCGATTCTGGGGTATCCTATCCTGAAACCTAAGCAGGGATAAGTCTGCGCCTAACCCGCACTGCCGGTTAGTTCTTAACCGTTAAAAAGAATACCCGCCCACATATTCAACATTGTGGCAGGTTGTTATTAATAACACCAAAATCCATGCCTTACACGCATGCGGAATGTCATCCTGAATCCTAAGAAAGGATATGCCGACGCCTAACACACGTCGCCGGTTTAGTCTTTCTCCGTGGAAAAAGACACCAGAGTTCGATTCTGGGGTATTCTATCATGAAACCTAAGTAAGGATAAGTCTGCGCCTAACCCGCGTAGCTGGTTAGTTCTTAACTGTTAAAAAGAACACCCGTCCACATATTCAACATTGTGGCAGGTCGTTATTAATAACACCAAAATCCGTACCTTACACGCATGGGGAATTTCATCCTGAATCCTAAGAAAGGATATGCCGACGCCTGACACGCGTCGCCGGTTTAGTCTTTTATCGACCAAAAAGACACCAGAACCTGACTCTGGGGACTTTTATCCCGAAGCCTAAATAGGGATAAGTCAGCGTCTAATACACGTTGCCGGGTAGCATATTCCCGTGATAATGGCGAAGCCTATGTATTCGACATCATAGCACAAAGTCTCAGAGAATTCATTCTCTTAGCACAACGTTACATGCGGAACGGACTTGAACAATCCGCATGCTAGCCCGACTCAAACGGTAGTTGGTAAAGGCATATCAAATCCGTTGATGGCTGAGGATTTGCCAAAAATCCTAAGTTAACGTCTGATACATGTTGTTGTTTAGTCCTCTCACAGGAGAAAGACGAAGTCTACGTATTCAACATCGCAGCACTAAAAGGGTTAACTCTTTTAGCTTAACGTCACATGCAGAACGGACTTAAATAATCTGCATGCTAGCCCGACTCAAACGGTAGTCGGTAAAGGCTTATCAAATCCGTTGATGGCTGAGAATTTGCCAAAAATTCTATAAATGCGAGTCATTGACGCACCAGCTTCACTAGTTGGTCTCGTGACTTGAGCATCCAATAACTTCAGGATAAGAACCACACATGCAGATGAATCAACTTTCATAGTTGGTCCTGCAATTCCGACATTTAGGACCGACATGCTTCAATACCTTAAGAGCTTAAACTGTGTATACTCCAGTAAACGTACGAGTATAAACTGTGTTAACGTATAACAATTTAAACCCTAGGGTCAACGCCGATCAACGCGTAACCCTAGGTCAACGCCAGTCAACGTGTTGTGACAAAAAAGTCAACGTTCGACATTCGAAACCCTAGGGTCAAAGCTGGTCAACGCGTAACCCTAGGTCGACGCCAGTCAACGCGTTGCGACCAAAAAGTCAAAGTTCGACGTTCGAAATCCTAAGGTCAACGCCGGTCAACGCGTAACCCTAGGTCAACGCCGCTCAACGCGTTGCGACAAAAAGTCAACATTCGGTGATCTGAAACCCTAAGTCAGCACAATGTGACAGAGATAGTCAGTTCAAAGTCAACTCAATAACACGAGCAAAAATCAACTCACTGGTGGTAGACTCGAGACTCCGACGACGGCCAGGTGATAAACGCAGCGCCGGAAGGACTTCGGCTATTCGTCAAAGAAGCTAACTACAGGTCCTTTACGCCGACTAAAGGCTGGACCAATCACATCCAAAGTATTCCAGCCTCTTCTATAAAAGAAACGAGTCTGGAACGCTTTGGAGGGGGTATCTGTAGGCATCAAAAATTGCCTATAGGTCTCCACGAACAGCTCAGTATTAAAGAACGACGATGAACATCACTATCCAGTTCACAGGAGTTCGATTAATGTCGGTGAACGCTTGAAGTGAATCGACAAACTACATGAGCTAACAGAATTTTGGAATAACGAAGGTACGGGCTAATCGGGAGCCCCGCGATGTTTACAAAAGGAACAATATCCTTCATGTCTCATTCATTCAACAGATGATCTAATTATTGAAGCTTATATAACTCCTCGTCGTCTTTCTAACGCACTTTGAATCGTTCAAATCCGAGTTCGGATGAAGAAGTTACGGCGAAAACGAACAAACGGACATAACGGAACGTCTCAGGCTGAACTGGGACACCCGAGGTGTCTCGGAACTTATGGAGCTATTTTGACCATGCTCTATTTTGAATCTGAAGAGACTTAAAACAGTAAAGTTGTAGATATTTTTGTCAGCTTTCCATTCTATCTAGAATCAGGTCATTTGGAGATCATATGAGAAAGTTATGACTAAAATAGCGCCGAGACACCCAAAGGTGTCTCGGACTTGGCCGAGACACCCTAAGGTGTCTCGGAAATTTTGGAGCTGTTTTGACCATGATCCGTTTTGAATCTGAAGAAACTCAAAATAGGAAAGTTGTAGATATTTTTGTCAGATTTCCATCAAATCCAAAATTAGATCATTTGGATGTCATATGAGGAAGTTATGACTAAAATAGCGCCAAGACACCCAAAGGTGTCTTGGACTTGGCCGAGACACCCTAAGGTATCTCGGAACTTGTGAAGCTGTTTTGACCATGATCCATTTTGAATCTGAAGAACCTCAAAACAGGAAAGTTGTAGATATTTTTGTCAGTTTTCCATCAAATCTGGAATCAGATCATTTGGATATCATATGATGACGTTATGACTAAAATAGCGCCAAGACACCCAAAGGTGTCTCGGAACTTGTAAAGCTGTTTTGACCATAATCTGTTTTGAATCTAAAGAAACTCAAAACAGGAAAGTTGTATATATTTTTGTCAGATTTCTATCAAATCTGGAATCAGATCATTTGGATGTCATATGAGGAAGTTATGACTAAAATAGCGCCGAGACACCCTAAGGTGTCTCGGAATTTGTGAAGCTGTTTTGACCATGATCTGTTTTGAATATGAAGAAACTCAAAACAGGAAAATTGTATATAATTTTGTTAGATTTCCATCAAATCTGGAATTAGATCATTTAGATGTCATATGAGGAAGTTATAACCAAAATAGCGCCGAGACACCCAAAGGTGTCTCGGACCTGGCCGAGACACCCAAAGGTGTCTCGGAACTTGTGGAGCTGTTTTTACCATGATTCGTTTTGAATATGAAGAAAATCAAAACATGAAAGTTGTATATCTCTTGGTTATCTCTCCAACACATCTTGAATCACTCAAATCCGAGTTCGGATGAAAGAATTAGAGCCAAAATACTGAAGAGGGTACAGACTGTCTCGCACAGGTGCGAGACACCCCGAGCTGTCTCGCATCGGATCAATGGGAGACACCCTAGGGTGTCTCCGAACAAGTGGAGACACCCTAGGGTGTCTCCAAGACAGATTTGGGCTTTCGATCAGTTTTAACCGCTCCGTTATCCCCTCAAGCCTATAAATATAAGCCTTAGGCCTCATTTTTTTAGGATCTGGAATTTTGGAGAATTGGCGAAGCCCTGCCGGAGTGAAGAGTGATCGAGCACTTCAACGCAAGAGAGTTTCTTCGTCAGATCTACATCACCCGTACCCGATCCTTAGTATTATCCCGTTGTGGTAATACTAAGAAGAGCAAATATCTCGTTTTTATCGATATAGGCGCTTTAAGTTTCTAGATCTCTTCGCGGATCGACGAAGCTCTGGACCATATCTGATTGCCAGGTAGTCCACGGATATCGACATCCCCGTCACAGGCTAAAGATCCACGCAAGCAAGAGACGACGAACGGATCTTGTGTTTATTTTCAAGAAAGTTGTAATCTTTTTTATTCTTTGTTGTTTGAATTCATTTGTAACGTTTAAAGTTTAATGAAATCAATGATGAAGGCAACTTTCGACGAAAATAGTCAGAGCAGACGGAGACCTTCGAATGAAAGGTCGATTAGTCATGCCAGCTAGTGCAGAGCTGAAGAAGGAGTTGCTTGATGAGACACATCGTACTAGGTACACAGTTCATCCAGGCATGACAAAAATATACACGGACCTGAGCAAACACTTTTGGTCGAGCGATATGTGTAGAGAGATTGTGGAATATGTGGCTAAATGTTTTACCTACCAGCAAGTAAAGGCAGAACATCAGAGACCAGCAGGAACCCTACAGCCTTTACCCATTCCGGAGTGGAAGTGGGTGGATAATTCTATGGATTTCATTGTAGGATTGCCGAGGTTGAAGAAAGGGAACGACTTGATTTGGGTGACCATTGATAGGTTGACGAAGTCAGCACACTTTATACCGGTGAAGACGACGTATATAGTGGAGACTTATGCGAGGATATTTATTCGGGAGATCGTGAGGTTACATGGAGTTCCAAAGACGATCGTATCATATCGAGGATCAGTTTTCACTTCGTATTTCTGGAAGAGCTTCCAAAATTCTTTTGGGAGCCAGTTGTCATATTCTAGTATTTTCCATCAGCAGACAGATGGACAAACAGAGAGAGTCAACCAAGTATTGGAGGACATGTTGCGGGCATGTATTATTAATTTCTAGGGCAGTTAGGAGGATCACATCCCTTTGATTAAGTTTGTTTATAACAATAGTTATCAAACAACTATAGGCATGGCACTATATGAGGCATTATACGGGAGGTCTTGTAGATCATCTATTTGTTGGGTAGAACCGGAGGACAGGTTGCTACTTGGACCGAAACTCATGAGACAAACCACAAAGAAGGTAGGAATAATTCGGGAGAACATTCTTATAGCACAGAGTCGCCAGAAGAGTTATGCAGATCAGAGATGACGACCATTAGAGTTTCAGGTTGGAGACTATGTGTTACTAAAGGTATCACCGACGAAAGGAGTTAAGCGATTTGGTAGACGGGAAAAACTTTCCCCGAGATACATTAATTCGTTCATGATAGTTGAGCGCATTGGAGCCATTTCATATCAACTAGATCTTCTAGCATCGATGTCAAGTATACACGATGTTTTCCATGTTTCAATGCTTAAGAAGCATCTACACTTACACGACGAGGAGTAGCAGCGAGTGTTAGATGCACCAGAGATCAAGCTTCATGATGATTTAACCACTATAGAAACAAGGTTATTCCTTTAGTCAAAGTTCAGTGGAATAGGAAGGGAGCTGAGGAGGCTTCTTGGGAACGTGAGGAGGATATGCATCGTGGCTACCCATACCTGTTTGAGCATGTTTTATCTCTTTAGTCATATGTGCATTTAATACTAGAATTTAGATATTAACACTTAGCCTCCTAATCATTCAGAGAACATGGTATATAAATGAGGGATCCCTTGTTTGGGTTATTCGTTTGACGTACTAGTTCAGGTTAGTTAGGGGTTAAGTGGAAGCATTTACATTCTGGACTGTTAAGTGTAAATAATACAAAGATACGATTGCGAAATTTCAAGGATAAAATTCTTTTAAGGGGGAAGAATGTAAAACCTCATAAATTTAAAATATTGTGATATATGATAATAAATATGTTATATAGTTATAAATAACATATTTTAATATTTGAGTATGTTAAGAAATGATTTGATATCAATTCAATGTATATATATACAAATAATGTATATATCAGTATATCAGACTCAGAATAGAGAGGCTGACAGACTCGAGTCGGCTAGACACGCCCTTCGGGTCAACACCCACCTTTTGAGTTGACACCACGTTGACATCTTGTTCGGTCGAGCTTCGTGTCGACTCACACCATGCTTCGAGTCGACACCCGCCTTTCGAGTCGACACCATGTTGTCGTCTTGTTCGGTCGAGCTTCGTGTCGACTCGCACCGACCTTCAAGTCGACACCTACCTTTCGATTCGACACTATGTTATCATCTCTTTTGGTTGAGCTTCGTGTCTACTTGCCTCACCCTTCGAGTTGACACTCATCTCGTCTGACCTTGCCTGGTCTCATCTCGTTTGGGCTCCTCTCAACCGATATCGTCTCGTCTCGTTCGGTCAAACTTCTAGCCGACTTGCACCGCCTTTTGAGTCAACACCACTGTGTCATCTCGTCTGGTTGGTTGAGATCCCTTCGAGTCGACACCACTGTGCCGACTCGTCCAGTCGGCCGAAATGTCAACTCATGAGCAGTTTTGTTCCAGATCATTTTTATGTCGTTTTCAAGCCTTTTTCCAACATCGTGTAAGCTTTGTACATGTGTCATTGTGTTGGAATATGTGTGGAATGTGTGTGTATGGATACTACGTAGAAGTGAATCATTTTCCTTGAAAGCTAGGAAGTGTGACCTCTCTTAAAAATCTGAGCTTTCGTCTTTTTGCCTGTGGACACCGTTGGCGCTGTCATGATAGCAGTTTGATGTTTTAACTTGGTTCCTATTTAACAGAGACTCTTTTTTTTAGAGGGATCCTTGTCAAGAAAAACCCAACTCATCTTTTACAGAGATTTTTCCCGTCTCAAACCCTACAGTAGTTTCTAAGTGTTCCTGTGACGTTTGTGGAGAGAAAACAGAGGCTAGCGTTTTCAGTGAAGGGGATCTCGCACAACCGTTGTTTGGGAATTTCAGCAACTTTGAGGCAAGATTACCCTCATCCAAACCTATCCCTATAATTAGTTAAAATTTTAAAAATATTCTTCATGCTTAAGTTTAACTGTTATGTTAAAAATTAGTTTATGATGATAAATGTTAAATCCTATGCTAGAACTGTAATTTTGTTTCCTTAACTGTTGCTTTTAGTTTCATGATCATGATCTTTAGAAATTTAGAATTTATTTCATTTATTAATCATGTTAAATCATGTTAGAATCCTAGAGGAATAATAAATGGAAATTTTCATGTTAATCAACGATGTTTAATTCCTAGGATTTGTAATTTACCTAAATAAATGTAAACCTGTTAAATGAATTTTATCTCTAATATTTGTGTAGATCTCATCATGAATAATTAATCACATTGATAATTTATGTGTAAATTCAAAAAAAAGATTAATTATGAAGTTAATTCAAATGAGATAAATCCAAAGAGTTACAAGTTGTTGTATGATTTATAAGGATATGAATCAAGTTGTTTAAGGTGTTACAAGTTCTGTAATTTAAAAGCCTGAGGGAACAGATTTCCCTCTAGTTGGCCGACCGGCGCCCTTGGGGCGGTCGACCAGCGGGTGCCTATTTGCGCATCTCGTGCGTGTCCATTGACCGGTCGACCGGAGTCTTAGAGACGGTCGACCGGACTGGGCCAGTTTTGTCTTCCTAGATTTGTTTGTGTTATTTCGAGTTGCGATTACGGAGTTCGAGTTACACTTTCACACATGTACAGTCATTAACACGTATGAAAAGTGTTCTAGCACACATATGAATTTCCCAAATAGGACTATGACAAGTATTGTCCTGATTACTCTCCACTATATATTATTGTTTCCACACGAGTATGCACTGAGGTCGATGAACCTATGTTGATTTTATCCGCATGAGCGTGCACAGAAGTTAGTGAACCTCTGTCTTCATTTCTGCATGATTTTTCACAGAGGTTAATATACTTATCTTATCTTTTTACATGAGGGTATGATCTGTTGAGAATTACGAGAATGATAATATTGTAAGCCAGATGTTTTGAGTCCTTGGTGGAAGCCAAGTGTGATACAACTCATTGTTGAGTTATCTTTCGACCGAGTTACTCATGATTGCGAGTACACGATATATATACATATACTGGTGTTGTTTATGATGATTTACTTTCCAGTTATATTTCCTTTCATATATAGCTCGGGATTAATATTTAGTTATCTATAATTTGAGACATACGGTATATATATGAGGGTTTTCTTGTTTGAATTATTTCGCTCGATGTACCAGTCTCGTGTTGTGGGTCTCTAATTATTGATTTCCTTTAGATTGTTTATCTTTAGTTCGGTGTTAATATTTAGTTATCTACCATTTAAGACATACGCTATATATATGAGGGTTTCCTTGTTTGAATTATTTCGCTCGATGTACTACGTCTCGCGTTGTAGATTTCTAAGTATTAATACCATTAGATACGGGAAAAATGGTCTAGGTAGACTATGTTTATTAGATAGAGCCTCCACTACATCTAGTAGCCCTTCCCCTGAAGGTGGATGTAGGTAATCTTGCTAGCGCTCTGATGCTCTTGTTGTTGTTCTTTTTATTTTATTTCTCCTTTCAGGAGGTTCAGAGCATTGGAGAGTCGCAGGATGATGGAGTCCTTGCATAGTCATCGTCGCATGGTTTGTTAGTAGGAACTCCACAATAGTTTTATGTTTCTATTCAGTCTTGTGAATTTGTATTCGTATTGTTAAGGAAGTTTGCCTTTGTATGATTTATAGTTGATTTTTTGGGATATTTGACATTTGCTTCAAAGATCAGTTGTATTTTAGTTTAGATTATTTGAGATATGATTTCATCTACGAGATATATCTTTCTGCATCATGTCTTTTATTTTGCCTGTTTTTTACATGTACTTCTATTTAATTCCACTAGATGATATTATTATGGTTGGTGAAATGTGTTATTGCACAGTGTGGGTGCATGGCAGGTTTGATATCTTTGGGTTCACCTTGGACTGCAGTCATGTGTTAAAACAAGGGCGTCACATATGTTCTTTCTTGTTTATCTTTCCTACAATTTTTTTATTTGTAGTGATTTTCCTACTTGCTAAACTCTTAGCACAAGGTCCAGAAGGGCCCGGGTTCGATTGATTGTTTGGAATCCCCAACACAAAGCTCTTCCTGCTCGATCTTCATTGACTCGATAATAATCACCAAATCCCTTGGTGTCTTTTAAGAGTAAAACCTAGGCATGCACTAAGCTCTTGATATCACTCTCACGAGTAAAATAAAAGCACGAAGCTATTGCCGCTCGACATTTATCAACTAATCAATAATCATCAAAGTCCTTTGTGTCTTTTTAGAGTAAAACCAAGGCATGTACCAAGCCCTTGGTATCATTCTCACTAGTAAAGCTAAGGCATGAAGCTCTTGCCACTTGATCTTCATTGACTCATATATAGTCACCAAAGCCCTTGTTGTCTTTTTAGAGTAAAACCAAGGTACATATCAAGCCCTTTCTATCGTTCTCATGAGTAAAACCAAAGCATTAAGCTCTTGTGGCTTGATCTTCATCCACTTGACAATAATAACAGAAGCCTTTGGTGTTTTTTTAGACTAAAACCAAGGCACATACCAAGCCCTTGGTATCATTCTGATGAGTAAACTAACCAAGCCCTTGGTATCATTCTGATTTGTAAAACTAAGGTACGAAACTCTTGTCACTCAATCTTCATCGACTCGGCAATAATCACCAAAGCCCTTGGTGTCTTTTCAGAGTAAAATCAAGGTATGTACCAAGCCTAGTAAAACCAAGGGACAAAGTGCTTGCCGCTTGATCTTCATCAATTCGGCAACAATCACTATAGTTCTTGGTGTCTATTCAGAGTAAAACCAAGGCACGTACTAAGTCCTTAGTATCGTTCTCACAAGTAAAACCAAGGCTCGAAGCTTTTGATGCTTGATCTTCATCGACTCGATAATTATCACCAAGCCCTTAATGTCTTTTTATAGTAAAACCAAGGTATGTATCAAGCTTGTGGCATCATTCTCATGAGTAAAACTAAGGCCCGAAGCTCCTGTCGCTCAAATTTTAGTGACTTGGCAATGATCACCAAAGCCCATGGTGTCTTTTCAAAGTAAATCCAAGGCACGGTGAGGAGACCCACTCTTCATCGACTCATCGGGCATTCACATGTCCTTGACATCAGTTTTTAAAATTAGACCCAAGGCATGAAAAGAAGATGTCGTGACTAGGACCTCACTAAAAGACTCCAATAAGTCTTAGTTATACGACATTAGGGCATCACTCGATCTTCACTGATGTACCTAAAAAATGAGAAAATTCATGATTTGGTCCTTACTGACTCATTTGAAAATGTCTCAAAGTCAAAAGCACAAATAGGAAACAACTCATAAACTAAGCACGAAAGGACGAGTCAACAAAAGAAAGTCTTTACCATTCATTTACAAAAATATTACAAGACTCTCTTACAAAGACTCAACACAAAAAAATAAAAAATAATAAAAAATAAATAGAAAAGAAAAGAAAAGACTATAGCAACAGAGTACGCTAGACGCCCCTATGGAGAGGCACATAGAGGAGGAGACGGAGGGGGGCTCAAGTCCTCACCCTATTCTCTAGAAGCATCTTCATCCCAATCCTCGTCCTACAAAATAAATCCTTCTCCCACCATTTTGATGTCCTTTCGATGTCCTTTAAAGCATCGAGGCTGTCACCAACCCAAGATGGATACTTAAAGCAGTCAGAAGGGATCGGAAGCTCAGAAGGAAGCTGTCGCATTAGCTAAAGAAGCCTGCCTTGCAAGCAAGAGATACTTCTACTTTCCCCAGATTACCATTATGATACTCCTCGACCACCTCAATCCGATTGGCCTTCGACTTCAAGAATAACACTCGGCCCTGCAGTGTTTATTATCAAAATACCTTCAATAACTTCTTATAAATGTCTTCATCTTTACTATTCTCAGGTATGAACAAAAGATTCTAAAGATTATATTCTTCTTTTCTCTTAGATTAACTAGAAATATTCAATGACTTGTGCATCGGAAGACATGCCAGAGGAAACAACCTTTGGTGCCCCGAACTTCTGTTATTTGTATAGCGAAGTATAGATCAAAACGCTCAACTGAAGATTAACCATTAAAGGCGATTAAGGGACCCATAAATTAAGTTTAACTCCACTAAAACACACCTCAACTTTCTGACATCAACACGATGGTTGTCCCTCAAATCTTTAATATTATGATATTAGTCCTCCAAATGATTGAAACTTTAAATAGGTAATATTTTTATTTTGATAACCCAACTCGAAGTTGAACCCAATACCATGGAAGCTATATTGAAACCTCTTAATCATTTGGATCATCCGTGATGGGTTCAAATAGTTAATAATTGATAATTGATCCAATGGTCTTTGAGACTTATTTTTCCACAAGCTAATGAGTTTTAAAATTAGTTATGAATCAATAGTGCATTGTTACTTTCTTTTTGGAAAGAAAACTAAGGAATAAGATATAAACACTTCTCTGCTTGTCTATTCTCTTGAAAAATGAAGCTCGTTAAACACTTAAACTAGTTAAGAGAAATACCCATAGACGAAGCTCAATCTAGATGTAAATGTTGTTAGTATTGCTAATAAGCTAAGCTAACTCATCCCTAGAAAAGTGTAACTGAGGGTTGGATAAGAAGCAAAGAGTTAGAACTAGTAATGCACACAAAAAACCATAAAAATTAATGACAGGCTACCCCTCAAATATTTCAACTGGCTGCTAATCAGAGGGTCTATTTCAAAATATCTAACAGACTTCAGGATCGAATTCCAAAATATGAAGATTTTGGAGACTATTTTCACAATATAAGGATTTTCAGGGACTAATTTTAAAATATAAAAATGTTGGGAAAGTATTCAAAGAATTCCAATAAAACATAGTTTTTTTTGGTCAAATGAGGATCCTCCATAGGCTAGAGGAAACCATAACATTAATCAGCTAAATCAGCATTAAAAAAATAGAGAACTACTGAGGTAACTCTTCAAGCCAAACACTCAATAGTATTTAAATAGTTCTAAACCTTGTTAGCTAATGTGGCACTTTGTTTTGCTTTACGTGGCATGTACTTAATTGGAGGAGAAGACATAGCACCTAATTTTTCTTTGCTTCTAGGCTCCCAATCAAAGGATAAAGATTAAAACTATTGTTTTGCAATAACAAAATAATTCCCTTACAATCTGACTCACGAAAAAAAATAAGAAACTGGTATCTCTCGAACTCCTTTTATGATTGCAATAACTTTAGTGTACTCCATAAACACCCCTCACACATTTGGCATTACAAAAGCCCCAAGAACTTCCTCATTACTATTTTGAATGACTCCACCTGAAATCCTAGAGCTACTTTTAAATCCTCCTCCTACTTTTAATTTGTTTTGATTCACTGGTGGGGGAGGGGGGCCACCTTGTCATTTTATTAGTTGTCATTATTCACTAGCTAGTTATCACCAAAAATTTGTACGTGTCACCATTCCTCCAGATAAATTTTTGCCCTGCCCCATAGGTCTCCAATCCTATTAGTCTTCTTCTTACCAAACAAAAACATATTTTGATGGTTCAAAGAAGCCAGCAACAATTCCCCATAGCTTGAATTGGCCAGCATCAAGTGACTCTTCACATAGAAATAAGCCATCAAAAAAATTTTCTTCAGGCCAAACGTAAAGTTATGGGGATAAACATATTGCTTTTAAGTACTTTGGTCATCTCTGCAAAAGGACAACACATGCTCAATATCTTCAATCCCTTTTGCACAATGTGCCAATAGTAATAGGAACACGATGACAGTTCAAGTTCAATGCTATAGGAAAAATACCGTTCCAGGCTCTCTATAGAAAATATTTGATTTTATTGAGAAGTGCAAGACTCCGAATCACCTCATAAGTTCTCATGGTAGAAGGTCTAACGCTACTTTCTCCAGCCCCAGAAGTCGTTGTTCTTTGCTTGATATCAAGCTTCAGATGATACACAGACCTTATGCAAAAGCATCCGTCCCGTACTCATATTGTGCCAAACTAGTGAATCACATCTAGTACTACTTGGAAATGGAATCTGAAGAATTCATTGGACATCCGCCCCCACAGATTTTCTCATAAGGCACTTAAATTCCATCTATGTGTACAAGGCTCAATGAGCTTGTCATAGTCAATGTTATTCGACTAGATGAAACGTAAGTGCATACTTCTAAGATGCCTCTAGCTTCATGAATATTTTGAAGGAATTTCGTGCTAAATTTACATGCAAAATACACGGCAGAAGACTGTATGTACAAAAATACTAAGCACGTTGAGAACATGAAATTCATACCAGGACCATCTTAATTAAAACTAACGTGATCCCTATAATAAAGAGAGCATCCAAGAGTTTCAAAAGCTTACTTTCGTAGCAAGATTCGATGGAAGATCGAACAATCCCTAGCTCGTTCTCCTTGTTGTCGTAAACCTCGCTGTAGTTGATCTCCAAAACTTCAAGTGAACGTGAAAAATTTGGAGGCTTCTTGAGACACAAGGTAAGATATCCACATCGGGGTTCTTAAAATCCTACTACTTCCTCTTACTCAAAAATTGCTAGAGTTTAGTAAGAGGTAGAGCTCTCTTTTATTCCCTTATGGAAAACCAATTTTTTATTTGGTCATTAATCTTACATGAAGAGAGAGAGCTCATATTTATAGAGTGAAATATGTTCATGATTTCAATGACCCATCCTATGAGTCATGTAATAAATCATCAAAAAATAATGATTTCATCTAATGAGTCATGCAATGGCTCATCTCATGAATCACCATATATCAAAACCATATGCTAAAAACCACGTTCCCAAACCATACCACTTAATGACTCATTAATCATGATATAATGAAATGTGTATTTCATAAATAAAAATATCACAAAATTATTACTAATACAGTATTTCATAAATACGGTATTTAGTATTTTTCTTTAACTAATAAGTCATCACATGACCAAAAAGTCAACCAGTTTACTAAAAGTTAACTTTATGGGGGGGGAAATTGGAATTGATTTCTTAAGCACATAGCATCCTGATTTTACCGATACATATAACCGTTTATGTGTATCCAGTGAAAAATCATATATGTGTATCAATCATATGTATTACTCTATAAATTGCATTTCATAGGATTCAAGTACGCTTTTGGTGTGACTCTAGGGCCCAACTTAAAAACTCGACAGTGGATCATATCCACAAGTACAACATAGGTGCTAGCTACACATAAAAACTAATCGGGTATAAGTTGTGATAAAGGTCTACAAGATGCTTACCTGATTTTATCAAGACCACTCAGTGATAATACCAAACAGTCTAGTCTCTTCATCAAACCATATCAAATATCGAGCCTAGGGTATGATAAACTGTCAAACCCTAATAGCTTGATTAGTGTTTGTTGATATTAAACTCATAACCTATAAGATCAAACTGACACTCAGTTTATCTTATTCACCTCGGCTAAGGATTTCAAGGCTATAATTATATCAAACAATCTTATGACATCAACTTCCTATACTGGGAGAGACGAATCCTATATTAGCATTTTAATATCTACTTATGTCTCAGGATCCACCCAACAAGAACCGTTATGCATAACTCAATGAGAACTGTGGTTAGGTAAAAATCTAAGTACACATATACTGACTTATTAGATATTGCACTCATTCCTTATGTCAAGAGACTACTTTGTACTATATTAGTTGAGAACTTCTATTTGACAGTTAAGTATATTACCAACTAGATATTCTCGGTGAGTCGTTCGGTCAACTCATTCACTAATAAGTCACATGTATATTGTATCTTGATATCTCACATCAATGATCTGAGAGATGGATCATCGTCCTTCAAAAGGACAAATAGAGTACACACTAGTCTTACCAAAGTGATGATGTCCTATCTCAACACTTTATCGACTAGGAACATTTTAGAATATACGTTAGCGACTAATCAGATCTCTTCTTTATTACGATCAACATCGAAATTCTAATAGTCTAGTATTATTCTAAGGACTTTATCTGTATTTAAAAAATACCAGATAAATACTGAGCAAAATAGCATACTATTATTTTGAACAATGATGTTATATTCATATAGGTCCTGTTATAATATACAATTATTACCTACAGGGCACCAATATCTAACATACTTCCCTAAATATAAGAAAGATATTTCCCAATACTCGCCTCCCAGAAAGAGCAAAGTGAAAAATACCTCGCATTCAAAACTCGAGCTGCCAGAGAGAATGGTTTTGTAATTATACGCCAACCCTACTTAGCAAGTAGATTAGAGTTAAAAACGTCTATATTTATAAGGGTGTCCAAACAGCCCGGCAAAAAGCCCTGTCGAACCTGGGCCCATAAGACCTAGGCCTAGTCTTGTCAGGGTAACCATTTTAGCCCAATTATTTCTCTTTTTTAACTTGTTACTTGTTTGCAGAAATAGAAAAGATAGATTTTTTTTACAAAAAAATATGCAACTTCAGAAGTTATTAAAAAGATGCGGAATTTTGATGACGAAATTCAATCTTATTATAAATCACTCATAATTATAAAATATACAAATTTTATTAAAATTAAAATGATAAAAAATAAATGCTTTATTACTAACCACTAAGAATTATAATATATTTTGAAAATTATCGCATAACAATAGTTGAGTGCATACTAACAAGGTTGGCACCTACCCACCTATATGACTATAATTTCTAATTCTTTCTAAGATAATTTATTACAGAGTTACTATTCAAAAAGAAAAACTACCATTTGTAATTCTTTCTAAGATAATTTATTACACAATTACGGTTCAAAAAGAAAAAAAACTAAAAATTATAAATAACTTTCTACTCTTCATCTCATATCATCAACTCATCAAGTCTATTTTCAATACTAGCTGTGCAGTCGATGCCTTGAGTTTTCTTCATGTACCTCCACCAATCTTGTAAGTACATTACCACATGTATAATAAATGAATCTGATGATGTTCTATGGTTGTTAATCAACCATCCTGATGGGTTGAAAGTATATTTCGAAACTACAGTAAAAACCTGTACTATTAGTAAATCATGATCCATGATGGAAGGCACAAGATATAAAACGGTTCCATATACTTTCCAGTTTCCACCATTTAAAATATCAAACTCCACATTATTCTAAAGTTTAACTAAATGTGTAGTTGAATGCTGTTCATTTTTAGAAACTTTTCTTATTGATGATCATGATGCACCATGACTACCCATACCAGTTAGCCTTTTTATGATCGATTGTCTATCAAAACCCTTACCTTCGCTCCGTCTAGAGCTCGTAGAGGCTATAGGTTGATATGTTACACTATGTTTAGCCGCATCGTAGAAGCTGTAGGTTGATATGTTATATCATGTCTAGCCGCATATTCTTCAAATAATATCATTAATAGTGTTATGATGAGTAAGAGCAGCAATAGTCCAACCGCTATCACTTTTTATTATCATGTTATCATACAAGAATTTTAACAAATTTTGAAGACCAAGATCCTTCAAACATTAATGATCAGTAAGAACCCCAAATCAAAAATAATATGAATGGGTCTAAAGACACTTATTGAATTTGCTTTCCATTTGAAAGATCATGTATGAAAAATAATCATCGTTGCGATAAGTATGAAAAAAAAAAGTTTGAATATTAAAAACTTGTAAAACAGTTTGATTAATAGTTGGATAATAACAACCAAATAATAACATAAAAGCATCATAAAAACTTATAACATCTATTTTACATAATTTATATTTATCCATTTGTCATCAATTATTTCATATATTATCAGAACTAGATGCAGAGCTAGAATCAAAAACATAGATATTAATAAAATTATTTATAATTTCTTTATACTTTGTTTTGTTGCTACATTGATAAGCCGTGCTCCAGCCTGATGATTAGAAGCAACCTCTATGATCATCCCAGGGAATATAAGTTCCAATTGGGCTAGCATTTGAGGCCTACGGCCATATAAAAGTGGACATATTTGGGCTTTGCTAAGGGTTCTGGTGAAGCTTTCACAGATCCCTTAGGGAAGTAAATAAATGCAGACCATTTTACTGGGATATCTGTTGACATTCATATTTCAATAGAAGATTTTATTTTCCCCCATATAAACCACTTTTAAAATATACTCATTTTATTAAGAACTATATTTAATTTTTAATTTATACATAAACTAACTTTCAAGATTTTTTTTTTTTTGCAATCAACTATTTGGGAGCATTTTTCAATTAATTTTTTTTTAGAAATTGATTACATCCGACATCCATTAAGTATCATCTCTCTAATATAGTTGGTATTTGACGACTAATTGTAATAGCAAAACCAAAGAAATCTTGACTTAAAAGTAAATCCATGGGGTTAATTGTAACAAAAAATAATTTAAAGGTGATTTATGTATAACTTGATGCTAAAGATGGTTTTTATAGAATGATTCTATTTTAAAGGTGATTTCTATGGGAAAAAAGCCCTTTAATAAACGTGAAAGTTTGTATCCATTGTGTGTGAAGTATACAAATATTACTCGCTTGTATTTGTATACAAATATCAATTCAAAACAAAAAGTATGCATACAAATATATTGTTAAACTGTCAAATAAATAGTAATACACATTTAAATTTGAGTGCGTGCGCTGTTGAATAAAATACTAGATTTTTGCTTAAATCCTTTATTCTTTGTGAGGGTAATTCTACGATACATAAGCATGCAACTCTTTTATAATTTTTTCTTTAAAATAAGTGAAATAGTAACCATTCGCTTGCATGATTCACATTTCACAAGCTAACGGTGACATCTACAACACCATTAGCTAATTAAATATTTATGGCATCTTTTTCCAAGTAGTAAAGACACGCCTCGCTTAAAAACCAGTTTATCTACAAAATATTCACGTTCATGTTTATTGTGCTAACCTTATTACAAACCTAATGGCAGCGATGCATGAAAATTTTAAGGCCTGTGAGTTGCGATTTATGACTATTTTATTTTAGATTTACTTTTTTTTTTCCTTTGGCTAAATATTTGAGTCTGACTTTTTCAATGAGACAAAGTCCAACTAACAACTGGTTTATGTTTCATAGAGGTTTTCACGGGCCCAGGGGGTTCTCGGATCGGATCAAATTAAGTTGCTAAGTTTGATCCAAATTTGAGGGATTGCGAGCTTTTGATGAACTGGTCCACAGATTTATGAGGATTTCATGGGTTTAATAACATTGAAATTTTTTGATGTTTGCATTATTCATGGAATGAGATCCTATATATTAAGGTCACATCAATACGTCCAATATCTTATTCATTAGCACGTTAATTAGTTACATTTTTCGTACAATAATTCCTTATCTTGATTTTTTTTCTTGAAATGCTTATTTTGAATAAGTTATCAAGATAATAAATATCAATGTATATATCCCTCATCCGCTTCTGACCATTTATGATTGGATGACGTCTTGATTAATAAAGCAATTTAAACCCTTAGAGTTGCAATGCTTGACCTTTGAAAATTATTTTTCTATATGGATGATATTTGACTCTTAGAGACGTTTGCACGGAGAAATGGTCCAACTAACTCTTAGACGTTCGCTAGGAGACATGGTCCAATTAACAACTGGCTTTGGGCTTATCAGTGTTCAGTTAATTAATTAGTTATTATTTAAGGCCAATAATTGCTTAAATTGGCTCAAAATACTTCTTATATTTTGGTCAGGAATTGAGCATGTCAATCCACGTAAATAATTGAAGATAGCTGTTTGGTTGGTTTCCTAAAAACCAAGAATAGGAAATGGGAGCATGGAAATCTCTCATTTCCTACTTTCAAGACCATTTTCATCCCTAAAACTTACCCTAACATTCAATAAAATATTATTTTATCATCCAACTTATCTAATAAAATATTATTTTTATCATCCAACATCTAATAAAATATTATTTTTATCATCACATCATCCAACTTATCTCATCTCATCCCATCTCATATTTAAAAATCAATCACATCATCCAATAATATGATAACTCATCTCATCTCCTTAAACTTTCATCTCCACCCATTTCCTCCAAAAAACAAGGAAATTGATTTCCTTAAGTGTGGGTCACATCAGCCAATAATATAATGACAACTCATCTCATCTCATCTATTTTCTTATTTTTAAGAATGAACCAAACACAAGAAAAGAACCTATTATAGGAAATATGTTTCTTATAATACATTTCCTTATTTTTTTAGCCAACCAAACAACCTCAAAACAAGTTTTCTTAAAAAAGTTTCTTATAATACATTTCCTTATTTTTTTAGCCAACCAAACAACCTCAAAACAAGTTTTCTTAAAAAATTACTCACATCATCCAATAATATGACGACAACTCATCTCATCCCCTCTCCTGTTCTTTAATTTCCTTCTTTTTCTTCCAACCAAACAACCTCAAAATAAAATTTCTAAGAAATAGGTTTCCTATTCTTTGATTTCCATCTTTTTTTTAGACAAACAAACAGCCCAAAAAGAAGTAATACATAAATTCCAACTCATTAAATTTTCTTGGATTTTTTTTTCCTTTTCCTTTTTCTTTTTAGGTGCTTGAGAGAATGCAAAGCTTGAACATCCTTAGAGCATGGGCAGCAAGCTCCGATCTCTGCTCTGAAGGCCGACGTGGCGATGGATGTTGCCAATCCCCCCTCCAGCAAGCTCTGAAGGACTCCCAAGCCCAGCTCCTTAGGTCGACGTGGCGGTGGAGAGCTTCGGAGCTCCCAAGCGCTCCACAAATTTGTGGAGCGAAAGATCGGCGGATGGGTCTGTTGAAGGGAGAGGATGAAATACCCGTTGTTTTTTTTAATTTGGGGTTGGATTTGATGGCCTCTTTTGGTTTTTTTATTTATTTATTGGGTGTGCTGTTTGAGAATTGAGCTGATGCTCATCAAAATAGTGAATATAATAATGAAGCCAACCAAAACTATTGAGGTGAAAAGTTTAGCTGTTGAGGTGAAAAAATAGAGTTGATAATAATGTACAGTTGAGGTGAAAAGTAATGGTAAAATATTAAAATAGAAGAGGGGTTTTTTTGATATTGTTGGAGCTCCTAACTAGGAGCTTGTTGGAGCTCCATAAAACAAGGAGGGCCTCTCAAGGCTTATTTTTTTAATTTTTTATTCTAAAATGCTTGAGAGCTCTTGAGAGCTTGCTGACTAGGACTCCCAACTGGGAGCTTGCTGCACTTGCTCTTACAAGCGCCAATATATAACCCCTATAAACAAACAAGTAAACAAAAAACAAGAGGATTTTTTCATCTGCATTTTTGAGTTATCTTTTATTATAATCGTATCATTACTAGTGTTATTATCATTACTAGTGTTATTACGGTATATAATAAATAACTTCTACATATACATTCGGAGAAAATTTCTCTAAGTATGACCAGCTTTAAATCTATATTTATATGATCAATGCCGTCATGAGTTGATGAGACCTCACGGAAAAAATTTGACAGATTAATTTTTAGAAGATATCCGCACGTATCTTAATGCAACTCAAGTTAGGTCTTCAATCATCATAGAAACCTATATATGTGTGTGCGTGTGTGTACACACACACATGCGGATATCTTCTAAAAATCTGTCATACTTTTTCTGTCCCTAGATTTAAAAGAAAGAATGGGGCATCACTCAAGTGTTATTGTTTGTCTAAAATAGTGGCTGCATGACCCCTTGCTTCCCCATCAAAATTTCGAAAGGATTTATAGGTAAATTTTCAATTTAGCCCCTTTACTTATCACGATTTTTCAGAAAAGAGCTGTGTGACCAGGACTATTTCAATATCCCCATGTTTCTAACTTGCTGAAATTTTTTTCTGTTTAACCCCTACTTCAAAATCAAATGTCAAAGGGAAGAGTAAACAGTAAAATTTTCTCCGTTTTACTAATCAAACCTCAGCAGCATACCCACTAATAAAAAGAGCAATCCTTACAAATGATAGAGAACTTACTTATCTCCTACCAAAAATAAGTTAGAAGCTCCAATTGGAATCGTATCTTGTTTAGACGCTATAAACACAGGTCTTAGAGGTGTGGGATTCGAGTCAGAATGTCAAAATGAGTTGCATACTATAAAAGGGAGATAAAGGGAAACTAAAAAGAGAAATCCAAGATTTGATAGATCTTTGGTGTGATTAAGAGAGGATTTCTTGCGAGTTCTTTTTAAAGGATGAGAATAAAAGAAAACTCAAATATCTCACCGTTGACGTAGGCAATTGTCAAACCACGTAAATTGCGTGTTCTTATGCTCTAGTTCTATGGATTTCCTGTGGTAGATTGCTTCTCTCTTTTGTTCGAATAGGTTTTCTCGATGTTTCCCTATCGTCAGGTGACCCTAGGAAGATGGAGGAGATATAGTTAGGAAACTCGGTGATGCTTCCAAAAGTGACGATTCATCATACAATGACGATTGGTGCGCAACAATTGTTATCAGGTTGCAGTAGGGGCGCGTCAACCAAAATAAATATAAGAATAGAACGCCTCATGTAACCGGCTAAAATTTTTTGGGACAAAGACTTTATTATAACGGCAATTGCAATTGGAGCTATAATTTTTAGAGAATCTAATTCCAAACGAGGGGT
This sequence comes from Asparagus officinalis, assembly GCF_001876935.1. Lineage (NCBI taxonomy): Eukaryota > Viridiplantae > Streptophyta > Magnoliopsida > Asparagales > Asparagaceae > Asparagus > Asparagus officinalis. Next base: position 88,193,830 of record NC_033794.1, on the reverse strand, counting down.
GAATCAGAACTTTCCCCTCTTTTTATGAGCCCTAGTAAACCTCGACACCAAATGAGGGGTGAATCAGAACTTTCCCCTCTAATGGCCTGCAACCCCACCCTCCAAAAGCAAAACTCCTGCTCCTGCGCTCCCATTGACATCGCCAACTGGTGCTCAGCCACCAACCGCCGCCAACCCGACAACTTCACCCGCCTCATCGACGACGACAACGAATACTACAACGGCGACGAACTTGACTACCGATCGACGACGACGGTTCGACCCACGACGAGATGGAGAGGGATTTGGAGGAGGATTGTGAAGGAGAAGCGGAGGATATTTGAGTCGGGGGCTAACGCTCATGAGCCCTATGATGCGTTTACCTATTCACAGAATTTCGACGACGGGTCTGCTACGTGGGTCGAGCCCGAGAACTTGGCTCGGTCGTTTTCGGCTAGGTTCGCTGCTCCCTCCAAAATGCTGAGGAGATTTAGCTAGTCTCTGCGTAGTCTAGCTATTCATCTTGAATATGGTGGAATTAATTTTACATCATCATTCAATTCTTATTTTGCTAACGGAGCAGATTTTGCTAGCTATGATTGTGGTTTTAGTGGCATTTTGATGTGATTTTGAGATGGTTGTGGATCTCCTAGCTATGTTGTGGATATGAATAAATATGGGATGGTTCAAGCTTCTACTCTGCAGATCTCTTAATACTCTATTTAGGATAAATTGCATATAACAGTACCTTTATCAATACATTCAATAGTATTTATCATATCTTCTTAATTAACTCCTTTATTAGTATTATCTTTGTCAAGTTAACACTTTGATAAATAATAAATAGCAAATAATTGCCTACACATACAGTTGAGGTTATATGCAATCTATCATTTTTTTAATTACACAGTTTCATTTATCCTTATATTCTCGTAGCTATATGAACAGTTTATTAGAATTAATGAGATTTAATTAAGAACCTTTTTACGATTGAAGGGAAAAAATTGAAAGCCATGAAACAATTCTATACCGATCTAGCTTCTTCTTTATCTTGTTTGCAAGTTATAACTTGGGTTTAAGTATAGGGAGATTACGGCCTCAAATCATTGAATTACAAATTGAATTAGATTAATGCCACTGGTTACTGATAACATCATCTAGGGCAGTAAGCAGCTGATGGCTGGTCACCTGTCTTGATACTATAATTATTCACCACACCAATAACTTCACAATATTTTTAGTTTTTATGCCCTCATGTATGAAGGTTGCTTTCTTCTTCATCTCGCATTTATTTATATTATATATTACATATATTAGGCTATATCACCTAGAAGAGAGTACAAACATGTGCTTGCCCAAAATGTTTGACCAGTCAAAGGATAAAAAGAACCAAGTTCTTCTTAGATTTTTCATTCTTCACTTTAGACTTTTATTAGGAGGAAATTAAAGATAAAAAGGAGGAGAAGATGATGATGATGATGCCAGAAACATCACCATAGTCTTTTTATATCCCACATGCTTCTCATAATAAAGTTGGTGAGAAACAAAAGGAAGCACAAGGAATCATCCAGTATTTTGAACTGTTTTTGTTTTGTTTTTGGTCTTTCACTTTCATGTAGCCACCAACCAACTTTTTAATAGAGAAGTTGGCTTCTATTCCAAAAGAAGTTGGCTCCTAGCGTTAAAATACTCGGATTCAATCTCATTCGTCATCAATTAAGTTGCTTCTATTCCAAAAGAAGAACGCATTTCACAAACTATCATGAACTTTGAAGGGCTTTGCCCAAACCTGTCACATTCTTTGAGATTAGGAGGGAGAATGAGGATATTAATATATATATATAGAAGACATGTGGAGTACATACAGAAATTCTGACTGTCTTTAGGCATGATTAATGGGGAAAAAAAAGATTCATGGTATATATATACACCGAAAGGAAAGAGAGTTGAATTTAGTTATGATAGTGCCCATAGGTATGATTGTCTTGTAGAGCCTATCAGTGTAATATTTATTAATCATTAAACATGAATCGTGAAGCATTCCAACACTCCCACCCAATGATCCCTAAGCTAATGGACAAATCTACTACATATTCTGAAGGGTTAATCTTAGAATAATGCTACAGTTTCTGATCTAGCACCATCTTTTCATTCATTGCACTAAAATAAATGCAACGCACAAAGGTAGGCTATAATAAGGTTAAAAGCAGTTTACACTTCGCCAATAGTGAGACTGACACCATCATTCTGAGAGCTCCAAGGCCTCCATGTGAAGACCAACACAAAGGTATACGGTTACATTTCACGAATTCCCCTCAACTTTGTGGTGAGTTGTCAACACCCTACAAAAATTTTAAAATTAATTAGAGAACCTCCCTGAAAACTTTGGGGGAGTTACCAAAAACCACCATGAACTTTCGAAAAACGCCATCTGAAATTTGGGGCAAATTTCATTACAGAGTTTGTCAGAAAAGAGAGAATAAAGGAAAATTTAAAAAAAAAAGACTTGTTTTTTAGACCATTTCAGTTTTGTAGAAATTTTCGAAAGTTCAGAGGGTTTTTGCGAAACTACTCAAAATTTAGAAGACGTTTCTCTAATTTTTGAAGTTTGGGGGATGTTTTGTGCAAATCATCCTAAAGTTCAACTACAGTATGCTATAGTTGCTTGACTCAAAAATCTGTACGTAGCAAAGGGTATATACTACTATCAGAACTACCCAGAACCAAACAATCCCTAGGGGGTATTTGCATGTGATCCTACATAATACAAGATCTAGCTCTCAGAAAACTAACGAAAATATTTGGTATCAGCTACTTTCATGATAGTCAATTGGCCGGGCAAGTTGAAGACAATCATTTCTGTCTTAAAGACTTAAAACCCAATAAACTGCAACAGTAATGGTCATATACGTACAGTTATCAGTTAATTTATACGATTTTGCAGAAGAATCCGAGGTTCATGCCAACGGTCACATGCAGAAGACTGACAAGTGCAGACTTCACAACCGCAGACGGGCGGAAGTGGAAGAAAAATGTAGTCAATTGTTGATGCATTACAGGGTGTGTTTGACAACTTCTCAAAATGTGGGCAAGGATTGGTGGTAGGGGTGCTAAACTGTATCCGATGATATATCTATAACTGTATCCGTCAACTTACGAATATGGTTACTCAAATCTATAATCGATAGGATATGGTTTGTAGTAAAACATCCAGAACCGTATCCAAAATATAACGGACGTCGTGACACTGGAGCTTATTATTATAAAACAGTACAAAGTTCAGAAATTTTACTGGTATACGAATACAGCGATTAGCGAACTGGATGTGTACTGAATTTGAACAAACTTGACACAGTGAAAGAATCAAGTAGAGGGATATTCGCAAAACCAGAACAAGCACGTGCAATAATGACTAAACAATGACGCTCGAGGAAAATGACACGCACCAACGCCAAGTTGGCCTCAATCGCCATCACACAAAGTTTGAAATTCTCAGAAATGCGCCTTTGGTAAGACATAAGATCAAAGTATTGAAGTTTCTTCAAGAAAAAACTAAAAATTTGAGCTTGAAATTTTCTACTTGAGGAGGCGTGCTCGGATCAGTTTCGGAACTCTCCAGTCATTGGTCACGTTTCGCTGTCGTATAGACTTGTGAAGATAAGCATACAGATCCAAGGCAGCAAAGACGAAAGAAACCGGAACGATGTTGAATAGAATGACTGGTTTAAAAAAGTTCGTAGCTGTTACCATCAAAAAGTATCACTAATTTTACCTATTACATTGGACTTGCATGCCTCATAATATAGGTAGGTAAAATTTGCCACTCGTAACATGCTCAACATCTAATTCACTATTCTAATTGATATCAACAGTTAACTAACTGTTCTAGTTCAGTACATTGCTCCCACACGATGATGTGATCATTTTTCTAATTTTTAAAGATTAAACAGTGCATAATCACATGACTTTCTGATGGCTCACCTGTCCTATTTGTTTCAGATGGTCCTCTAAGTGAGCATAGATCCCACTCAAGGTTCAAGATCCAAAAAAAGGAATAATGCTACAGGGACCCAAACCTATGGGACAGGAGAGGGGACACGTGACCCGTCCCCTCCCCTGTCCCATGGATTTGGATCCTTAGTATTTATCTGCTTTAGTTACTGTTGTCATGAGAATAACTAAACCTGCTGACTTCCATGAGTGCACCAAGTGAAGGCTTCATTTTGAAGAAGAGTCCTGCTACAGGGACCCCAAATAGGGGACCCTGTGGTGGGACAGATGAGGTGTTAGCCTGGGAGGCTGTGATGCACTGTTCATGAACAGTGCATCACAGCCTCCCAGACTGACACCTCACCTGTCCCACCCCAGGGTCCCTGGGGCATTTTTCTTTTGAAGAATATGAGTGAAACCAAGTTGTAGATTGTAGACCAGATCTAAAGAAAAACAAAGGCACGAAGACCAGCAAGTTGCAAGCTAATTTCACCCATTCAGACAATAGATTGAAGTTTTGGAATGGGTTAAATTTCAAAAAAATAAAAAATAAAACCCCCCACAAAACTTTGAATTTTCCCCATAAACCTGCCATATTTTCCCACAAAAGCCCCAACATGCTTTTTCCTTGCGCATAGGTCAAGATCCGATCTCCCCATCCTTGTTTTCTCTCTAGTTTAAAATTTTGTAAACTCACGTATTCTCTACGGAACCTTGCTTCTAATATTAGGAAATTAAGAAATTTCAGGCTAATTTTTCGAGATGGTATCCTCATCCAAACACACGCAATTAATAATATATATTATGGTTCAAGAGATATTGACAGATCTCTAGTCCTCTACAACGGCAACTAACACTGGACGGCAAGACTGACGGCGATAAACTTGGAGGGTTTTGTGGGGAAAACGAAGGGGTCTATTGGGAAAACAATGCTCAGGGGGGTTTCGTAGGAAATGGCCGAAAGTTTTGGGTGCTTTTGTGAAATTTACCCAAGATTGTCACTAGAACTGAAGGTGATGGAATGAAAGTCAGGCATGCCAGAGAATTCCAGCACTGCATTGCTGATCAATGGAACGCTAGAATCTAGTGTCCTATCTACTTCATGAATTATGTCGAAGTTACATCTAACTAACTTCAGATCCATCATTTTAAATGATCTAGATATTGAAGAATAATGGTTAAGCTCTGGACAAGAGATGACAGCAGAAAATTGTCAACAAGTTAGACTCAGCCTAAAATCCATATTATTCATGAGCAACAGGCAGGGCACCATTTTCTTCAGTGTAGGGTACGAAAATGTAGTAGATACATAAGAATTAAGATGTATGAGGCTTGTCTATTTGACTTGGACTGGAGCTAGCTAAGCATGAAAATATAGTAGAGTTTAGGCTTAATAGAGGCAAGCAAGTGGAGGATACATAAGAAAATAAAACAGAAACCACTTTTGATTATCCAATAATGGATAGTCTGCAAAGAGTACCTGAAGACGAGTGATTGCGATGACCATGAGAGCCATCCAATTTTAACATAATGATAGCATGCATAAGAAAAATGAAGGGTAAGAACACTAAGATTGCATGGGTGAAGTTTGTAAGTGAAGATATAAGAAACACCCACATTATGGTTCTCGCTCAGGGGAGGTAATACCAAACATTTTAGAGTAGGTGCAGGTTGGGTTGAAACAAATCTTGCAACCAGAGCCAAACTGAACAAATAGTTGACATCAGAGGTTGGCAAATATTTCCTTAATTGGATTAGAATCATGTTTGAAGCTCAATTCAGGCTGTCATTGAGGCAAAACCAAATTTAATTTTACAAACAACCCCCAACCCCAACCCCCCAACCCCACCCCAAAAAAGAAAAACTCACGCTAAAAGAGTAAAAAAATTTCACTCGGGAGGCCTGTCTGCAAGACTGTAACAATAGAACTGCAATGGGTCTATCTGCAATTGGACGATAGTACCTCAATTAACCCAAAGAACAACACAGTTCAATTGACCTATAGCTTTGTGTCAAACATGTGTAAGAAGTGTAAAAAGTTCTAAATACAGTATCTGAAAGAACAACCAGAACCAGCCTCATGTGGTTGATCAGCATCTGAGGCTGTCATGTTACAGCTTGTATCTCCATTTTTCCAGACCTTTAACTCAGGAGGTTCCGTGTTCCCGACTTCTCGTTATATAATTTGTAACTAATCCCAGGTCATCTGTAACTAGTTAATCTGAGAAGCCCAATTCAGGAGTACCACACAAGCTCAATCCATCATAAGATCGTTAAAGCATGACCTAAGTTTGAGTTAGTTTGGACGCACAGGCACTCCAACTAGTGGAATTTGCACACCCATCATAGAGGTCCATCAATAGCAAAATCTGGACACTCATTTACAAGAACGAATTATTGGAAGTTGGTTCATAGATAGCATGTATCAGTTATAGAAAGCTGATTCAAACATTTTGAAGACAACAGTCACCCCATCAGAATGGATTAGGGACTCGAATAATAGAACAGGTCACATGAAAAATATTTGGGCCAGAGACAACAACAGCAGCGCGACAAATGTACAAAGCCCATATATTTCAGTGCTTATTTTTCCAAGTGTATACATATATCTGACACAGTTGTGGATAATGAATGGTCCAGTTATATATGGTAATAAATCTGCAATCTAGAAAATAAATTACTAAAAAAAATCTCACACGGCAGCTTGTTTGTTTCCGGAGAGTCCTTGTGCTTGCCTTGTCATCTCATTTCCAGCTACAAGAAAGAATGCAGTGTGCCTGAAAGGAAAATAAAAGATGAGAATCGCCGTCAAGATACAGATAAGCAAAAAAAATTTAAGCAACACAAAAAATTGATGGTTACTTACCTGAAGAAATTCATCATTTTGGTTTTAGAATTTGGATCAATGCTAGGTGTGGTATCTAATGCCTGTTGCATGTGGTGTAACCACCTCTCTGCTGCTTGATGTGTGACCGGGAATGGACGATGACGTCCAATCAGTGCTGGATGGCCTGTAAATGGATGACATATAAATCTATGCTAGGCTAAAACAATAAATAGAACCATGTTTCCGAATCAAAGAGGTAACATCAGGAAGAATAATGAAACTACAGAATCTTTAATCTCAGAGTTCCGAACTGAAAAGTACTTGGTTTTCTGAACTCTCTGCATTAGCCCATAAGAAAAACGACAAATAAAAAGTATATACCCAGTAAACTGGTAACAAATGGAAATACCCCTCAACGAGTCACATCTTCCTGGAGAGGAGACTTGAATACCAAAATAAAAGGAAGAAACCTTGTACAAATTATACAACCTCAATTTGATGGAAAACAAGATGCACGCATGAATCAGGTTGGTAATACTGGAGAGCTTTTTAAGAATGTAGACAGCTTCAAATTTAGTGAAGTACCTATTGTACAGATGTTTACATGTGCAATTGTGCAAACAATATCTTAATATGATATATATTTATGAAAATAATAACTTCAAAGTATTAGAAGAGCTTATTTTACTTATTGTCTCAAGTCAGAAAGAAAAAATAAAACTACCAATGTGCAAATAGAGCAATGAAGGAGAATATGTTTTGTATTCTATACCTTCAAATGGGTGGTATTCCAATTGTATCTCCAATTGTGCAGAGGAAGACAGCACTAAATCAGTTGGGAAAATTTTTTCCGCTTCAATTGAGTCCACCTTCATACAAGTTACAACTAGTTTCCAACTTTCCATCTTTCCAAAATCTTGGAGACTGTTGAGGCTTAGGAAATAAGTCAGATGACTAAATTAAAAACAGGATGTGTCATGACGAACATTATGTCATCATGAGATGGGACCTGTCATGATGATGGTGAGAATAAGAGGTCTGATTCATGGTAAAGACTTTGTACGATAAAGAAATGAAGAATGTTTGAAGTTAGGACAGGTGCAGTTGGTGGGGCGGGATAGTATGTTTTCCTCTAGAAAAGGGTTAGATAAAGATAGGGCATTGATCTAATGAAATTAGAAATAGACAGAAGGATAATTTAATACCATGGTTAGTCCTCAGTCATAGTTGAGTACGAGCTTAGGATGGAAACTGTAATTCGGGGACTTTCAGCAACGGGTATTTATATTCTAAATGACTAATATCTAAATAATATTTATATTCTAAATGACTAATATCTAAATAATGCATTTGTCGTGGATTATATCTAAATAAAAATGTCTGGAAATATGTACGTACAGAAATACATACATAGACTTGACACCTTCATGCAGGGCGTGAAAGCAAATTTCCTGTTGAAATTTGACGAGACAAAAACTTTCTTGAAGACTCACATTATTCATGTTGATTTAAATTGTCTAGAATGCATAAAATCCAAATATCAAGTAGTTTTAAAAAGATTCGTATGCATAAAGTCAACACAAAATGGTTAGTATGAATAGGTAACTACATCATCTGAGATCTAAGACGAGTTAGTGAGGAAAAGTTTTTTTTTTCGCATTTAGGTCATATCCAGATCGTGATCAAGAATTTGTGTAGTCAAAAATTATTGGTCTAAGCAAAACGCTACTTTAGGTCATCTGTTATATACCTAATTGATATATGAGGTCACAAATAATCAACATCGTCAATTAATCAACTCACTATTACACCTTGTTTTCTGTCTTCTTGATACATTAACAAAAAACTACTAAAAAAATTGAATTTATGGTTTTAGGTCCTTCAAGTAATCTAATCAATTTTAACGAAGTAGACATTTCATATGGATTGTAAAACAATAATTTGGAATCTTGGATTAAAAGTATTTAGCTTCAAAAGTTTCTGGAAATAATTAAATCTGACCAGAAAGAAATTAACTTAAAATTAAAGTATATGTTTACTGGAAATATACACAACCTGATCAATAGGGCCCATTTCAATATTTTCCAAGCCATGGTTTTGGTGATTAAGAGAACGAAGCATCAAGTTAAGGGAGGACAACAACGATTTAATCATTTGTGACAACTGAAAGAAGAAAAAAATTATTAGTGTGCCTTTGGCACATTGCCTATTGTCGTCATTTTATGTCATCATGGCCTAACTGTTGCCTCATCTTGTCACTACCTTATCATTCATCACTACTATAGAATTATGTTTTTTTATGGTCTCTCTTAGTTGCCGTTGACTTGTAATTGCCACTGCAAAATACCCCTGTTGCCATCATAAATTTCCCTAAGCAAGATAATGGAGATACAAGAAAATTGGTTGGGACTGGTTTCTATTTCGGGTTGCAGGTTGGATTCTTATGAATGGGTTTTGTGAGGTAAGTAATGTGGACACAAGCCGACATGATCAAGTACGCAAGCACATACCAGCATGTACATGACTTAACAATTTGTCCACTTAATGTGAGGTGCATAGTCCAATTTGAGTGTGTCAAGCCTGCATTTGGTTATGAACTGCATAAAACAATTTTAGATCATTTTGCATCATTAATTGGTCCCTGGCACAATGCAATTTCTCAGACCCCATCGCAAAAACTCTTGGGCAACGTTCAAGGTTAGAGACTAGACAATTTATGCCCTTCGGCTGCTCTAATTTAACTAATAAAAGTGGATTCTACAGTGATCTGATTCTTGTAAAAGGGTTATGGTTGTGCACTAAACCTTTCTTCCCTCTTTTTCTTGTAGTGCAGAGATAGTAAAAGATAGCGGCACCGAGAAGACAACAACATCAATCACAGAGAAGTACTTGATCAAAAAACATTCAGCGAACTTCTCCTCTAAACTTCAAAGTAAGTTGTTTTGATTCTCACTGGCTGCAACATGAAGCATCAGCTCCATCAACATTAGGGCGGTAGGTTTTAGGTCTGGTGATCAAAAGCACCCGCTGACTTTTGTGACATTGATAATCATCTTGCATGTTAGTCAAGCCTAAAAAAGTACCATGCAGCAGTACCACGACCTTATTGCTTCTCATTTGCATTTAAAAGACACGATCCAAGATGATGACTGTTGTTGCTAATTCCAAGGACTCCAACTGACCTATTATACACGAGCACATAAGACAAATAGATGACAAACTTGGAGGCATGACGCATTAAAGGCTCCATCAACATTAGGGCAGTAGGTTTTACGTCTGGTGATCAAAAGCACCCACTGACTTTTGTGACATTGATAAATCATCTTGCATGTTAGTCAAGCCTAAAGAAGTACCGTGCAGCAGTACCACGACCTTATTCCTTCTCATTTGCATTTAAAGGACACGATCTCAAGTACTACGACCTTATTTCTTCTCATTTGCATTTAAAAGACACGATCCAAGATGAGGACTGTTGTTGCTAATTCCAAAGACTCCAACTGACCTATTCACAAAATTCCTTATACACGAGCGCATAAGAAAAATAGATGACAAACTTGGAGGCATGACGCATTAAAGGCTACTTTATGTGAAGGGATGCTTAGGTGGTTCTACACTCAACAAGAGATAATCCTTAGTTTGTGAAAATCAAAGAGTTGAGATGTGAGATGAGGTTTAACAGAAGATTGGATGAAGCAAGTGAAATTTGGCACTCAAAAGAACCAAATAATCTAATGCGAAAGGCATTTCCTTCAGAGTGTTTTTTTTTTTTTTTTGACAGGATTCCTTCAAAGAATTTAAGACATTCTTAAAATCCTTCAGGTAGTACTACTCAAGTACTATGGAAGGGCATGCAACCATGGGCTGAAACCTATGGAAAGGGACAAAATTAGTTCAGGAATCGCAGGGCACAAAGCTTATGATCTCTAAATTGAGACATGACTGATTACAGGCCAAAATGGAGATTTTACTAGTTAAATGGAAATATAAAGACTGTAGAAGTTCAATGGAAATTTAAGATTGGCAGTTAATGTGTTTTTGTAGGTGAATGTACAAGGCTTTAGAGGTCCACTATAACAAGGTATGTCAATGAATCTAAGGGAGAGTCATATCAGAAGAGTGTATATTTAGCGTGTATACTTTCAGATGGCTTAAAAGTAAAAGTGGAATTAGACCAGCATTTCTGTATGTAGTACAGATGGACAAACTATATATTTTCTCAGTATTTTTTAAGACCAAAAAGGGGGAAATGTTCAATTTTTTTCTTTTCAAGCATCTATTACTGAAACAAAATGAATCATATGAAAAAAGTCATCTTGGAACGTAAGATAAGAGTGTGTGACCTTCAAACATTAATCAAGATGACTGAAATTTTTCACATGAACCATGAATGCTATTCCTTTATATCTTGAGCACTTAGGCACTAAATGTCCAAGACATAAAAGATAGAGGACTTCCCATAACTGTATATTCAAAATGGCATAAGAAGGTAAAATAAGCCATGGGTAGTTATGAAATATTCAAAGATTTGATAATTTCACTTTCTTACATTTTATAGTACTGTCTGCTAGAAATGATTATTTATCTCTTATTTTTCTGTAGCTTCACATTGTTCACTACGGGTTTTGCTAAAACCTGTTTCTGCACATTTATGCTTTCTTTTATACTTCTTTAATTGCTTTCTTTTTTACTGTTTTAATTACTCTGTGGGGTTGCCTGCAGGTTAAAACCAAGCTCAAAGGCGACCAGAAGAAAATCACTGGCCTTGCACTCTCCCAAACATTGAATGTTGTCTTCTCAGGAGCTGATGCACAGGTAGGTTTGACAATTCTTGTTATGTATGTTTGCCCTACATATGCAAGCTACTGGAAATTTCTGCTTTCAATTTCATGTTATTGGCCTTACATGTTGCAGTATCTGTCAATGACACTTCACCCCATCTGAATAATATTCTTAAATTTTCTAAGTTTGAACGGTTATGTGTTTGGACTAATATGACTTCTTATGTGAGTTCTTCAAACTTGAATTGTGAGGAAAACATTTTTAAAGCCTAAAAAAGCGTACTTCTGGCCATTTTAAGAAAGGTGAGACCTCAAGGGGGAACAGAATCTTTAATCTTGTATGCGGTAGTCAAAAAGAATCACTCCCTTCTTCCCGTGAATTTAAACAAACTGTGAAACCACGTAAACATTTATATCAACTTGTTTTGCTTCATTTGTATTTTCCCCCTTTCTTGTTTTGCTTCATTTGTATTTTCCCCCCTTTCTTTTTTGCTGTTTGGGTCTAGGTTTTCTACCTTCTTTATCCATGAAGGAAGATCTGTTTGGTGCTTATAATATGATATTCTAGCTAGCACCAATCCACACACACCCTTCTCCTGTAAGCATGTATCAGTAAATATTACCACCAAGCAAAAAAATCATAACATATATGGGATAGTACTGAAATATTTAAGACAAAATACTCCAATATCGAACAAATATATCATCAATGCCTTAAAAAGCACGTGTAAAATTAATTAAAAGGCACCGAATTGTATGCTATACAAGTAAAAAAAGAGGAGCTAATTTCTCCGTTCAAATAACAGACATTGTGCTATGATCACTAACAAGTCACTATAACTTCTCTTAAAAAGTACTTAACTACTAGTCTACTCCTACTATGCTAAAGGACAATAAAGTATAAACATTATGTCATGATCACTAACAAGCCACTATAGCTTGTGCATAAACATTATGTCATGATCACTAACAAGTCACTTTAACTTGTCTAAAAAATTTCTTAAATGCCAGCCTACTCATACCATGTTAAAGGACAATAGGAAGTACTATGGTGAATAATATCATTCAAGAGTGGCCATAATCTGAAATTCATCATACAATATGCAAGTATGCAGAACTATACTACTATACTTAACCTCAATGAAGTTAAATACCCACACTATTTCCCACTTGGACCACATATTATATCCCAATTTACTTAAATACACCACACCATAACAAAAGAAAGAAACTTTCTTTCCACTAGATAGAGAAATTACAAATCACCTTTCCTCCCTGAATACAGCGGCGGCCCTCCCATCCTCTGAATGAAAAACTCGTACTGGTTCTGAATCGCATCCTCCTTCTTTGAATTCGCAAAGATCGATCGAAACCACACCTCCTCGTCATCATAAACCCTGGTTATTTGCCAAAATCCTAAACCCTAATCAGCTCACAATCAAAGTCCAGATCAATATCAAAATCAAGAATAGGAAAATTTGTTTACCTGGTGTAGAAATTGGTGGAGAGATCGATGAAGGGCTGAGGGCCGCCTAGGGTTTCGAAGAGATTGGTTTCGTCGATGGCGAAGGCGTCGCTGGCGGCGACGCCGCTCCATTCTGACGCCTTTTGCTGAAGCGACTGCATTTTTTTTCAAAGGGTTTTTGTTTAATTTTTTTCTTTGTTTGGGGGTTTTTTTGGGGGGAAGAATTTGTGGTTGAGGTGAGGAGCACGGGGAGGCTATTTATAGAGGCACGCGCTCGGGGCCACTGCGCTGCGTTGATTCCACGCTGGTTGCGGCCCACACAGAAGTGGCGACATTTGGTCGTCATTACTGGATTTTGCATGGGAATTTTGCTTAGGCGCTGTTTGGTTACTTTCCTTTACTTTTCAAAACTCACTTTCCTTTACTTTTTGGTGTTTTCCTCACTTTCTTAGAAGAATGTTTCTTGTGATTGTTTCGTAAAAAAACACGAGGCATATTACTTTCCATCGCTTTCTTTAGTTTGGTTCAATTTAAAAAAACAAGAAAATAGTTGATGTATGACATGATCCCCTCATTTTCTAGTATTTGGTTCAAACCAAAAAATATAAGAAACGATGGTGTGGTCACCATGGTATGCTTACCACTCAAATAGGACTACAATTTAAGTACAATTACAATTATTTATAAAGAATCACAATCTCAATACCATTGTCCATAGTCAATTGATCTATCAATATACAAAGTGCATTGACAAGAATGACCATAGATTCATGAATTTTATAATTTACAATGATAACATGAAGCAACAACTCTCTTCTAGCTAATATGTAGGTATAATCTTTCTTCGTTATCATGAATAGAACCTCCCCTTTCTTCAAACAACTAGTAAATAAAACTACGTACGTAATATCCTGTGTGCCAAACTCTGCAACTTGGTTGGAGTTTATATAGCTTGAAACCTGGTGATCATTATTTGCACGGTAAGATCATTATACTTATGGTAAGCACTTAATGATCCTATACCGAAGATGATGATGCCCTTCGTCGTCGCATTCGAGCTTCCCATGAAAGGTTTTCATCTGAATCCTTGTCGATGCTTCCACAAGTAAAAAATAAGACATCCTAGACGGAAAATTCCGTCTAGGAAAATCAGATTTCCATCTAGGATGCGTATCCTAGACGGAATTCCTCCTCAACTCTGCAACTTGGTCCTGCCATCGGCTTACTTCGCCTCCATTTCCTAATCAAACCCAAGAGATACGCCCATTAGAGGTACAAAATACGATAAACTGTGTGCTCGGGTCCAAAACTAAGAAAAATTCTTTAAGGACCCAAAATATGGGACCAATAGAGGGGACAAGTGATGTGTCCCCCTCCTATTGGATAGTGAGTTGGCCATCATTAATGATGGCCAACTCACTATCCAATAGGAGGGGGACACATCACTTGTCCCCTCTATTGGTCCCATATTTTGGATCCCTGTAGCAAAGCCCCCAAAACTAAACAAGTACTATAAATGTCATCAAACATGTCAGATACCTGCATAAGGTAACGTAAGTTAATTTGATGAATCCTGAAACTCATGCGAGGATCTGAGAGATCATATAATTATTCATATATATATCACTAACATAATTTTTCACTTCTATACACATGATTATCAAATCACAATTATGTAGTGGAAATTCATGAAATCCTCAAACAAGCATCAAACAAGATTCAGAGATCACAAACGTACCATAATTCTAATGAAAAAGAGGAAGCAATGATAAACACACTATATTTCCACTAGGAAAAGGGAAACTGTTCCCTACATCAAAGGATAAACAGTGGCAAGTAAGCAAATATATTACAGGGATTAAATATCAAAGATAACAAAACAACCTAAAGGAATAAGCAGTATGAGTCTTGAAATGCAAGTGATGATATCTTTTAGAAATATATATTACTGATGAAGCTGACATAGTGACATTTAACAAACTTCATAATTGAGCACAAGATTCAATTTTAGAATGATGATATCAAAACTGACAATAATTAAAACATGAAACACAATATAGTAACAAATTCAATTTTAGGAAGTACATACTTTTAAGCACAAGATTCAATTTTAAGAATGATAATATCAAAACTGGCAATAATTAAGCACAAGATTTGATCAAACTCCACATGATTGAGCACAAGGTTCGCTTTTAAGAATGATGATATGAAACTGCAAATAACTAAAACATGAAACACAACACAGTAACAAAATTATGCCTAAACATAATACTGACATCAAATGATAGACCAAATCAAACAAAATCCATATTAAACGAGTAACTGGACTCACTTTGAAGCAACATCCCAAAAATGGGTCAAAAATCATTGCAACTTGCAAGAAAGTACAAAAATATTCAAAATTAGGGCTTATATACAGACATAAGTGGAAGTAAATCTAACAAACTCCACATAATTATGAGGTGTCCACCTCCTATTGGATAGTGAGTTGGCCATCATTAATGATGGCCAACTCACTATCCAATAGGAGGGGGACACCTCACTTGTCCCCTCTATTGGTCCCATATTTTGGATCCCTGTAGCAAAGCCCCCAAAACTAAACAAGTACTATAAATGTCATCAAACATGTCAGATACCTGCATAAGGTAACGTAAGTTAATTTGATGAATCCTGAAACTCATGCGAGGATCTGAGAGATCATATAATTATTCATATATATATCACTAACATAATTTTTCACTTCTATACACATGATTATCAAATCACAATTATGTAGTGGAAATTCATGAAATCCTCAAACAAGCATCAAACAAGATTCAGAGATCACAAACGTACCATAATTCTAATGAAAAAGAGGAAGCAATGATAAACACACTATATTTCCACTAGGAAAAGGGAAACTGTTCCCTACATCAAAGGATAAACAGTGGCAAGTAAGCAAATATATTACAGGGATTAAATATCAAAGATAACAAAACAACCTAAAGGAATAAGCAGTATGAGTCTTGAAATGCAAGTGATGATATCTTTTATAAATATATATTACTGATGAAGCTGACGTAGTGACATTTAACAAACTTCATAATTGAGCACAAGATTCAATTTTAGAATGATGATATCAAAACTGACAATAATTAAAACATGAAACACAATATAGTAGCGAATTCGATTTTAGGAAGTACATACTTTAAGCACAATATTCAATTTTAAGAATGATAATATCAAAACTGGCAATAATTAAGCACAATATTTGATCAAACTCCGCGTAATTGAGCACAAGGTTCGCTTTTAAGAATGATGATATGAAACTGAAAATAACTAAAACGTGAAACACAACACAGTAACAAAATTATGCCTAAACATAATACTGATATCAAATGATAGACCAAATCAAACAAAATCCATATTAAACGAGTAACTGGACTCACTTTGAAGCAACATCCCAAAAATGGGTCAAAAATCATTGCAACTTGCAAGAAAGTACAAAAATATTCAAAATTAGGGCTTATATACAGACATAAGTGGAAGTAAATCTAACAAACTCCACATAATTAAACATTAATGGTAAGGGGGAATTAATTGCCTCAATTACTTTGCATTTCGTGCAAAACAAATGAATGAATGGGGACCTAATTCGGTTAAAGAATGCATCTCGAGCAATTGATATTTCTAATCCTCAATAACAGTGGCAAATGTACATCAAAATAACCAATTTCATGTAGAAATGGCGAAAATATTGGTAAAGTTCAGGAAATTTAAAGCAGACAGGCATCTGGGTCCTTGCCGGTCGACCGCGAGATTTGGCGCGGTCGATCGCAAACATGCACGATACAGGGAGTTTCTAGATTTTTTTGTCCGGTCAACCGCGACGACTTTGGCGGTCGACCGCGGACCTTGTAATGGATTTTTGAGTTTCTGTCGTTCTGTTCGGTCGACCGCGCTGGTTTTGGCGGTCGACCGCGAGTCGGGGTTGGGCTTTGGGCTTTGTTTCCTGATCTGTTTGAGTTTGTGTTTGATATAAATTCCTAAACACAGTTTTTAGGGTTTATGCAAGACGAATTTGAGCAGTCATTGAGAGCATGACCAAGGCTTTATTAGCACATTGGAGTGAGAGCATGACCAAGGCTTTATTAGCACATGAGACTAATTTCTCTGAGTCAATACTGGACAAAGTTCTGGATTTTTTGTATGACAATGAATCAGAATCTAGGAGGTTCATTATCAAGACAAAAATGCACAGAACTTTTCATAGAGAAGATTATCCACGGAAATGGATTTGACAAAAATGATTTGACATAGAGAAGTTTATCCACAAAAATGGATTTGTTTCCTTCCGACTTTTGCACTCGTATGACCATGTTTATGATCAAGTTATGAACATGTTATGATCTTGTATTTTAGTGAGATAATACTTTGCCTTTATTTTCATGATGCAACTGCTACGTAATTTTGTAAAACTGTGCTTATGATCAGGTTATGAACTACTTATGATCAGGTTATGTACTTAGTGCTTCTGTGTATGTTGTTATTGCAAGTGCTCTATGTTGTGCTCTCTGTATCTGCTCTAGTTTTAGCTCAAGTCTCAGCTATGTTTGCTAGTTACATGCTTGTTACATGCTCTGTTTGCTGGTTAACCTCTTGTTACATGATCCAGTTTCATGCTCCAGTAAATCTTTATTACCTGCTCCAGTTTCATGCTCCAGTTTTCATGCTCCAGCTTCAGCTCCAGTCTCAGCTCTATTTGCTAGTTACATACTCTGTTTGTTGGTTACATGCTTGTTACATGCTTTGTTTGTGGGTTTCATGCTTGTTACATGCTCCAGTTTCATGCTTGTTACCTGCTCTAGTTTCATGCTCCAGTTTCATGCTTGTTACATGCTCTGTTTATGATCAGACTTATACAATATGATTGTTCTTTATCGTGTGCAGGTTATTAGTGTGCAAATGCATGCTATTTTTTCACATCTATGCTCATGAGACACGATGCTATGATCTATGGTATATGGACAAGTTATAAAGATAGCAATCTACAGACTTTGGTGTGTATTGGTATGACTATCTTTCAAACTTGGTGTGTATTAGTTTGGGTTTTTTGCATTAGGCAATGATGACTAGTCAAATTTTGTTAATGCAACCTATATTGTGATTTTATTATTTAGATAAGGCATATCATGATGAGATTGCAATCTAAATTGCTCATGAAATTTTTAGATGAGGCAACCATTATGTGTAGGCAATCTATAATACAATTATAATATTTAGACAAGGTATCATATATTGATAATACGACTTTAATTTGAGCCTTATACTCTATTGTTTGACAATCATGAAAATTTCCTTTCATATCTCAATACATTTTGCAACTACATGACATGTTTTTAAAGATAATGATGAGTACACCAATTATGAGTAAAAACAATACACTCATTTTCCAAATGATTACTTGATGCTCTGTTGATTTCAATTCTCCTTCAATATTTTGATTTTCATTGACTTTTTGTCTTCAAGAATGTCTTCACTCTGTGACACTTGATTTCTATTTCTGCAATCACCCTCTTTGTCGGCCCACTGAAAGAAGTTACATTCTTTATTTGGTAACTTAGCGCAACCTCAATAATTGTTAGACCCTAGAGGGGGGGTGATTAGGGTCTTATGCTAATCTAATCGGATTTTATACCAATTAAAACTAATTCAAATATATTTCTTACAAGATAGATATACAATATGATATGAGCAATAATATGCAATATGAACAAAGGGAAATATCCTAGCAATGATATATACTATGAGATATATGCGAGGATATACAAATAACACAAGGGTAAACAATCTAAACTAGATAGTTGGCAATATAAACAACAAGCAATATACAAAGGCGATATAAGACAAGGGTAAACAATCTAAACTAGATAGTTGGCAATATAAACAACAAGCAATATACAAAGGCGATATAAGATATGAACATAAAAATAAGTGCGCCAATTTGGCAATATAAACAACAAGCAATATACAAAGGCGATATAAGATATGAACATAAAAATAAGTGCGCCAATACAATCATAAACAAACGATATGTTCATGGAGTTCGGTCCCATGATCTATGTCTCATCTCCTCACCTCGAGGAGATCTCCATTATCACAATCGGGTTTTCTACGCTCACCCGAATAACGTTTACACCTCACTATCACAAACTGGGTTTTCTACGCTCGTCCGAATAACGTTTACACCTCACTATCACAACCGGGTTTTCTATGCTCACCCGAATAACATTTACACCTCACTATATCGATTTTCAACGGTCACTGATCAACGTTCATAATCTCACAATGTAACAAATGATTTGTTCTCTACAATGAACGAGAACTCAATTAAGCTCACACTCTATGTCACAAACCCACAACCCAAATATACTATGAATGTAAATACAATAAGCTTAATAGGTTATGTGTGAACAAAGAGATATAAATCAAAACTAAACTCGTTATAGTTCTAGCTTAATAACAATGATAATCAAATATATAAAGAGCTAGAAATAGAGTTTAGAAAACTTCTCAATAGATCAAGAGGCCGAGGGTGAATAGTTGGATGCTCAAACACCAATAGATGATTTTCTCAATCTCTTGTGGAATTGATTTCACAAAGTCAAACTCTCAATTGCTTAAAAGCTTCTTAAACAAACTTTAAACAAAATTTAAACTGATATGTGTGTATCTTCTTGTCTGCTTCGGGAGCTTAGTGATCCTCATGAGAGCTTGAGGATAGGTGATTCTCATGATATCTTGAGAATAGTGGTGTGAAACGATACAGCGGAGCATAGGATGGAGCGTGAAGCGAGTTGGAAGAACGAAGAATCAAAGCATGATACGGGTGTATCTTCTCTTCGGAACTTAGCGATCCTCATGGGAGCTTGAGGATAGATGATTCTCATGATAGCATGAGAATAGAGGTGTCAATCAGTACAGTGGAACACAGGGGAAGCGTGAAACAAGACGACGAGCAACATATTCGAAGAATCAAGTTTTTAGCTCGTGAGTCGACTCATATATGTACATGAGTCGACTCATCAGGTTGAGTCGACTCATGCCTGTCATGAGTCGACTCAAGAACTCAAGCCCTGTTAGCAAAAGTCTCTGACCAGTCGACTCATCAGTTATGAGTCGACTCATATGAGGTCATGAGTCGACTCATAACTGTTTATGAGTCGACTCATCGAAGGTTTCCTGGTTCGTTTGGGTTTCTGTTTGCACAAATTCCTATTGGGGTTTGGTCTGGTTATTTTCCAGATTGCCATCCACGTTTGTACACCTATATAAAGGGTTGTTTAGGGTTTCTAAACATGATCTGAGAATCAGAGGAAAGAGGTTAGAGACCAAGATGTAGATCTAAAGGGTTTTAGGTCTAAGTGAGATCCTAATCAAAATGATTAGGGTTTAGATTGTGAGGATCTTAGAGATCTTAAAATCAGAGAGTATGATCTATGAGATCTTAGATTAGAGAGAGATTCTAATTATTGTATTAGGGTTTAGAGAGGATTGAGAGGTTATTCTCGATTCTAGTGAGATTATGAGGGAGAGATTTGTAATAATTGATTCTTCATAATCTAGAGAATGTAGTTTCTCAACAAGTTTCAAATACAAAATATCTGAATAAGAGGACATAAGGCACACAGCCTTTACAACTTCTAGAATAAAACCCTCAAACGTCTAAACAAAAGTCTACAATAGAGCTCAAAAGAAAAATATAACTAAAATAGACTGCTGAATCACTAAAGTGCATCGCCATCAACCTGCGACTCTCCGGGCACTTAGCTCGTTACCTGAAATAGGAGGGACAACGAGCGTCAAAGCGCTAGTGAGCAACATCACAACTAACCCCAAGGGATAGGGCTCGTTGTATACAGAAAATATAGTTAATACATATATATACATAAAATCACTGATCTTATTTAGGAAATTACAACACGAGCATAGGTACGTCGAGCGAAATAATCCAAACAAGGAAACCCTCATGTCGAGCGAAATAATCCAAACAAGGAAACCCTCATGTATATACCTTGTAGCTCAAATTGTAAATCCCTAACTATAAGAGGATTTTAGTATTTAGGAAATTACAACACGAGCATAGGTACGTCGAGCGAAATAATCTAAACAAGAAAACCCTCATGTATATACCTTGTATCTCAAATTGTAAATCCCTAAATACCAAACCCAGAATCTAATGCAGGAACAATAAAAAGAAGACAAATCCATCTCAGAACTTAAATAATGTGTCATGTCATAACTCACATAAGTGTCATGTCCAGCCTATGTAAGTGTAAGTCATACACAAGGTTTAACAGGTGTCCAACACATGGACTAAAACTAGACGTAGTGAATATCCAACACATGGACTGCATATGTAAATGGTCCAACACATGGACTAAAAAAACAAATGTCCAACACATGGACTGCATATGATGAATGTCCAACACATGGACTGCATATAATAATTGCCCAACACATGGGCTAAATGAAATATATAAAAAGATGCATATACACTAATTTCACACGTGTCTCGGTTGGCAAATCCAAACTCGTGTCCGCAAGTCATCTCACATGCAGAGATGCATAATAAACAATAAATTTCTAAAATCAGATATTCGAGGTGACTCCTCGTTCACATGGAAGCACGCAATAACAGTAAAAGTAAACATGCATAAACAGTTTCAGTTAAACTGAAACAATCCAAACAGATCCAAACCGAGGAAACTAAAAATTTCCTCATCAATCGACTCATGAGTCGACTGGGATCATCAGTCGACTCATTGGTCGACTGGACAGAACAGAAAAGAAGAAGACTGAAAATTTCCCGTCAATCGACTCATTGGTCGACCCATCAGTCGACTCATAAGTCAGCCGATAAGTCGACTGATTGGTCGACTAAGCAGAAAATTCCCAGTTTTCTGCATACGTTGATTATCTGCAAAAATTTCAACCTAAAGGTCATCTTCATCATTTTCAGCAATATACATACGATTCTTACATATATGTACCAAACTGAAATGAAAGATTTGCATGTAATTACTTACATTAAAACCCTAAACATATTTATACATGTTTAAAGCGTATTGAAATCAATAAATCACAAAGAAATCATCTCGTTGAAAGTTAAGAGTTTTCTGTATTTGATCGTTCAACTTCTTAGCAATGCAATTGTTTAAATGGTCTTTCAGGTGGGATGTTGTTCCGGTTAAATTATAAGCAAATTCATGCTTGTAATGGTTACATTTCCACCTTTTTCCTTTATTAGGACAAATGAAGTCGACAAAGTTATCCCATACCTCAGAAGTCTTTTTTCCTTTTTCTCTTTGCTTGAATAGGATTTGTGTTCCCCTCAACATATGTATTACTGTCAGAAGGTGTGACTATGACTTGACGAGCAATAGTAGCAGCAGGATCAGGAGAAGATGATATTGATATATGTTGGGAGTCACTTTGTTGGTTCATCACGGGAGATGACATTCTGTAATAATAAAGATTACCAAAATCTATTAATATGGATTTAAATTAGTATAATTAATATATTAACTTTGAAAATCAAGTTAAAAAGACCGAAATTAACTTATAAATCATTATAAAAAGGAGAAATAAAAAGATGCAAGACAAAATGAACCCCTTTCTCTTCCTTTCATTTTTATCTTTTTTATTTTCTGAAAACTTCCATCTAACACGCTTGATGCGTGTGTACATCCAACTATATTTTGGATTCTTAAAGTTTCAAACTTCATTGTGCATGCATAAGCAAGAACACACCATGATAATAGTAATGCAATACCATGGTGAGTAGCTTAGGAAAAAAAAACAGAATGAAAATACATATCACAAAGATTGCTTTTTCATTCAACAATCAACCTTTTAGATGATCAATATCTGCTAATGAGATCCTTTGCAACCAATATCCTTATATCAACCAAAAAATTGAAGCAAAATGTATTTTCACCTTTGATAATTAAATGATGAAATTACACCTCTACAAGGCATCTAATTCAGTTTTCTACTAAATTATTTGTAAAAGGCATATAGAAATAATCTTTAGCAACTAATTTAAGTTAAAATCAAGAAAAATTGTAACTTTAAACCTCAACTTACATTTTGATGAAAGGGTCATAGGTTGGGGAGGTAGAGGTGACGCCGATGGAGTTTTGTTGGGTTTAGGGAGGTAGAGACTGATGGAGATGTCGATGATGAAGTCGAGGGGACTGAAGTGAGGCTTCCGCCGACAAGAGGGGA
>NC_033794.1:88169888-88170452 GCF_001876935.1 Asparagus officinalis | reverse complement strand
GAACTGTCGGCAAGGGGAAGACAACGGTTTGCGAGAGAGAGAGAGAGAGAGAGAGAGAGAGGGGGGGGATATGTTTGTAGACAGAAAGGAAAAAAAAGCCTAGCCCTAAATTCCATCAAGTAGTATTCATATGCAGTAATAGTTATAAATAAAATTTTAGATACGTATTATTTATAATAAGTTTAACTAATAGGACAAAAATATAAAAAACTATTGAAATATTAATAATCAACCTAATCAAACTTACATTGATTAAATTTTATTTGTTTATAAACCGAATACATTAAATTATTTATTTAATACTAAACCTACAGCTGAATCAAACTTGAGCCAATCTCTGCACCGATAATAACCGAACAACTTATTAGGGAGCGTTTGGCAACCGTGACGTTTTTGCTGTTTCTGTTTTTTTCAACAAAAACAAAGAAACGCGTTTGGCAACTGGAGCGTTTTTTTAATTTGTCCCTTTACAAAATCTAAAAATTAAACACTTTTCTTAAAACCCCAAAAAGATGTTTTAAGATTTCGTTTTTTCATCTAAGCCGTCGCAGCCCGCTCGCCCGC
>NC_033794.1:88149662-88169283 GCF_001876935.1 Asparagus officinalis | reverse complement strand
AGCCGCCGTCCACCCACTGCCGCTATATAAATGGTCAAACTAGCTTGACCAAAATGGTGCTTTCAAAACACATTTGAAAAAGAAACACCATGAGACGATGTTTTTTTAAAAAAAACACAATGGAAAAAAATTGATTACCAAACACACACTTAGAGCAAGGGCAATAAGCTCTGTTCAGAGCTCTCAAGGCTGACGTGGCCGTGGAATTCGGCAGCCCCCCCTCCCCCAAGCTCCTAACCCCTCCCAAGCCCCACTCCTAAGGCTTAGTGCAGCAAGCTCCCAGTTGGGAGTGCTAGTCAGCATGCTCTCAAGAGCTCTAAAGCATTTTAGAATAAAAAATTAACAAATTAAGCCTTGGAAGGCACTCCTTCATTTATGGAGCTCCAACAAGCTCCTAGTTAGGAGCTCCAACAATATAGATCCGATCGGCGGCGGCGGACTTCAGCAGATGGTCTTCATTCAAGACGGCTCCGATCGGCGGCGGCGGAGGATGCGGTGTTGGTGTTCGGGGTTGGGGAGCCAGAGATCCGTGGGTTGGGGAGCCAGAGATCCACGGTGTTGGATGTGGTGTTGGTGTTCGGGGTTGGAAACGAAGAAGAGTGGAGGCGTTTGAGCTTGCGATGGAGAAAAAAAATGAAGATGATTTGGGGAAACGAAATGAGCTGGGGAAAAGAAGAAGGGGAGATGACGAAGAGGAGTTGGATGTGATGTTTTTTTTAATTGGCTGCCAGAGTTTGAGCTTGTGATGTAAATTTTTTTTAATTAGCTTTCAACTTCACAGTTGATTGAAAAATACTACCGTTGGGTGAAAAAATGTCCATTGAGTGAAAATTATTACCGTTGTGTGAAAAAATGACTGTTGAACAGTAAGAAAAACTCTATAAATTCACAACTCATTCCACACAACTCTCTCATAAAAAAAACTCTATATTTTCCTATCAAATTAAAAATCTCATGGATCCCTCCCAAAACAACTACTATTCGCAACTCCTTACCGGTGAAGGATCGACCTTATACTCGCCGTTCTATACAGAAGTCGTAGAAGAAGGTCATCCCATCGAGTTATCGCAATCCGCAACACAACAAGTGTCATCCCAAGAAATACCGACCACAAAGAAGAAGAAGGCTTACACGCGGTCCGAAAATTAGACCGTCCACGAGGATAAGCTTCTTGTGTCTGCTTGGCTGAACACGAGCCAAGACTCCATCCAAGGCACGGGGCAACACAAATATAAGTTCTGGCACAGAGCTAACGAAGTCGCACACCAAACCAAATGATGCACCGTTGGTCAACGATTCAACTGTCGGTCAACAAGTTCTGCGGGTGCGTTGCTCAGATTGAAGGAAGACAAAGATCTGGTACGGGAATTATTGACCAGGTAAATATTTAACTTATATGTTTTTATGTAAATATTTAACTTATATGTTTGATTATTCTAAATTTAACTCTTGTGTAGACTGCAGAAGTAAAAGAATTATACCAATCCCTTTATGGTAAGCCATTCGTGTTAGACCATTGCTGGGTTGAGTTGCATCATCACCAAAAATGGAACCAACAAATGGAAACTTACAATAAGATTCGATCACAACCGAGAAGAACCACGAACTCTGATTCCTCACCAAACAATTCCATGCCAGCGACCCCCATCGAGTTGAACATTGACTTAGATGATGTTTATAGCAAGGCCTGAAGGGAGGAAAGCGGCAAAACTCAAGAGGAAACAAAATGTGGACAAATCTGAGTCCGCTAAGTCCATTATGGGAGAGGCTTTCGCGTGGATGAAGCAAACCAACAAAGAAAAAATGGAGCTAAAACAGAAGAAACAAGATGACGATATCATGAAGATCGATCTCTCAACACTCAATTCAGTTCAACGACAATACTTTGAAATGCGTCAGGCAGAGATATTGGAGAGGTGGATGTCCAAGGGTTCTTCCTAATTATCATATATTGTACTCGCATCGCATCCTCATTAGTTCTTCCTAATTATCAAATATTATCTTATATTAGATTTATGATTGTACTCAAAGTTAAAATATTTGGCATTGAATGAAAACAACTACTTTATTGAAAATGAAATTGGCGTAGTACAACAACTTGAACTCCTTTTCTAAAATTACATTAGACATAAAGAAACTTAATCTTCGGCGATGGATCCCTTAAGCTGCCACAGATGCTCGATCAAATCATTTTTTAGTGATTTGTGTGTTTGCGTGTTCCTGATCCGATGATGATTTTGGATGAACTCAGTTAGAGGTACCGTCTGCACATGAGAAGGTTCAACGACTGGTACCGAATCAGTAAAGTCGAAGTTGTTGTCCAATTGACAATCACGTTCATCTTCAACGATCATGTTATGCATTATGATACAAGCTGTCATGATATCTTTCAGCACACAAGGTTGCCAGAAACGTCCTGGTCCACGAACAATCGCAAATCGAGCTTGCAACACGCCAAAAGCTCGCTCAACATCTTTTCTTGCGCTTTCTTGTTGTTGAGCAAAGTACTTATGCTTGTTTCCTCGAGGTGCTGGAATAGTCTTCACTAATGTGGACCACTCTGGGTAAATCCCGTCGGCGAGATAGTATCCCATATTATACTCGTGGCCATTGACAGTATAGTTGCACGGTGAAGCTCTTCCCTCCGCAAGTTGTGCGAAAACCGGTGAACGATGTAGAACATTAAGGTCATTGTGAGACCCCGGCAGTCCAAAGAAGGCATGCCATATCCAAAGATCTTTGCTAGCTACGGCCTCCAAAATAATTGTGGGTTCATGAAAATGTCCAGTATACATACCTTGCCAGGCAGTTGGACAGTTCTTCCATGTCCAGTGCATGCAGTCGATGCTCCCAAGCATACCAGGAAAACCTCGTTGTGAGCCTTCCTCGAGCAGGCGTGCAACGTCTTCATTAGTCGGTGAACGAAGGTATTCCTCCCCAAAGATGTTGATAATCGATCGAACGAACCTCTTCACGCTCTCAAGCGACGTACTTTTACCGATCCGAACGTAGTCGTCAACGGAGTCAGCGGATGCTCCATATGCGAGCATCCGCATAGCTGCAGTAATCTTTTGAAGACTAGATAGTCCTAACTGTCCAGCACCATTCCTCTTTTGGACGAAGTACTTGTCATGTTCGACGACTGCGTCGTGGATTCGAAGGAATAACGAACGCCTCATTCTGAACCTTTGACGAAAATAATAAAGAGGATAGGTTGGTGCGTCAGCAAAATAATCTTGGAATAACCGATTGTGACCTTCCAGTCGGTTTTTGATGGAGCACGATACGTCGTTTGTGTTGAACTGAAGTTGAACATTTCTCTTGTTCTTCTTCCTTAACGACAGCAGCTCTCATAAGAAAGAACGCCTTTATCATTTCATCATCGCTAGAGTTAGATGAGCTAGACATTTTATTCTGGGAGATGATGGGTTGAGGAGAGAAGCCATCGAATTTTATAGGAATCAGTCGGTTGACGGTCAAAGTTTGCGATACCTCGAACTTCGTGCCCAACCTCGAAGATCGTGGGTTACCTCGAAGACCGTGTGCGTTCCCTCGAAAGCCGCGGGTTACCTCGAAGACCGTGTGCGCTCCCTCGAAGACCGTGTGCGCTCCCTCGAAGACCGTGGGTTGCCTCGAAGACCGTGTGCGCTCCTTCGAAGGCCGTATCCAATGGTTAGAAATAAAATACAAGAGGTTTAAATATAATTAAAAGTAATGGGTAAAATATTAAAATAGAAAAGGGTTTTTTTTGATATTATTGGAGCTCCTAACTAGGAGCTAGTTAGAGCTCCATAAAAGAAGGAGTGTCTCTCAAAACTTAATTTATTAATTTTTTTATTCTAAAATGCTTGAGAGCTCTTGAGAACATGGTGACTAGAACTCTCAACTGGGAGCTTGCTGTACTTGCTCTTTGCTCTTAGGGCCTGTTTGGATTCGTAGGGGGTGAAGGGAAGTTAAGGGAAACTGAGTGAAGGGAAGGGAAGGGAAGAGAAGTGAATTCTCATCCCCTTGGTTACACCCCAATTTGGGGGGTAACAATTTTTATACTATTAGGGGGTGAACCAAGGTGAATCCCCTTGGTTACACCCCAATTTGGGGGGTAACAATTTTTATACTATTAGGGGGTGAACCAAGGTGAATTGAGGTGAATTAACTTCACCTCCTAAGAGCTTGTTTGGATTGAGGGGAATGAGGGTGAAGGGAAGTTAGGGGAACCATTCACCTCCATTCATCTTGTTTGAGAACACTTAGGAGGTGAAGTTAATTCACCCTAGTTCCCCTTGGTTCACCCCCTAATAGTATAAAATTTGTTACCCCCCAAATTGAGGTGTAACCAAGGAGAAGGGAACTACATTCTTTTCTTTTCTCTCAGTTTCCCTTAACTTCTCTTCACCCCCAATAAATCCAAACAGGCCCTAAGTGTTCCCAAACAAGATGAATGAAGGTGAATGGTTCCCCTAACTTCCCTTCGCCCTCATTCCCCACGATCCAAACAAGCCCTTAGTTATTCGGTTCGCATCTACCCTCTCCTATCCCCCCTCCTATCCCCCCTCCGTCTTCAATATCCACTTCCTCTCTTTCGATTTCTAGGGTTTTCTCTTTCTCCTTTTTCCCGCCATCGTCGATGGCGACCGAAGCCCTAACTCCCGCCAACCAAATACAAAAGACCTTCAACGACCTCGAGGCCGAGAAAACCCTAATCGACAGCTGTACATTCCAATGGAAAACCATCTCCGATCACTTCGCCTCCCTCTCCAGAACCCTAGCCGAACGCTTCCGAGCCCTCGACTCCAAGATCCAGTCCTTGAACTCCCAAACCAAGGAAACCATGGCCTCTCTCAACCTCCGTGAGGCCGCAATCCCTGATCGCGAATCTGCCGCCGCCGCCTTGATCGAATCCAAGAAGGAATCCGCCATTAAAGAGATGGAGAATGCAGAATCCAAGACCCCGTCGACAAAAGGCGAGTTCTTGCGGTTGTACTGCAGGAGGATGGACTCGAGCAATCTGTGGAAGTTCATGATTGCTCATCGGAAGGATCTTTCTGTGCTGAGGAGGGAGATTAATGAAGCCATTATGGAGTCGGTGGATGCTTGTAGATTGGTTATTGATGCTGTTGATGATTTCTTGAATCAGGGAGAGAGTGTTGAGAGTGGAGGAGATCGGTGTTGGGCGATTGGGATGTTGCTTAGGGCTTTGTTTGATTCGGAGGGGAGGAAAGGACCAGAGGTCTCAGAGAAGATTAGGGAGAGGGCGGCAGAGGTGGCGGTTGAGTGGAGGAAGAAAATTGGTGGGAAAGAGGAGGGAGGAGAGATGGGTGCAGCTGAGGCGCAGATATTTCTTCAGATGGTGGTGGCGTTTGGTTTGAGCTCAAGGTTTGAGGAGGAGGAGCTGAGGAAGTTGGTGCTGGAGCATGCTTCGAGGAAGGAGATGGCGAAGCTTGCTGCAGGACTGGGACTCGGGGAGAAAATGGCGGGTATGCGATCTTTTTTTTTGCCCTTGTTGGAAGATGTTGTGTCTTTATGCAATATTATTATTGTTGTTTACTTTCTTTTGGGCTATTCAGTTTGTTGTGTTCTTGTGTATATTGCTTGCATGTGGTGGTATTTAGAATGTTGAAGTATGTTAGGGTGTTACAGGAAGATGGTTAAATTTCTCCTAGTTTTCTATAGAAGTCAAATAGTACAAACTTGAGTTTCATCCATATGATATTTGTGAATAACAGATGAAACAAAATCATACTGCAGGATTTGTGAATAACATATGAAATAAGCATTAGCTCCCAATCAAGTGGTTATAGGATTATGATAAATCCAACCTGCATATGATACAAGAGGGAATAAATAGAAATAGAGAGATAGATTTTCTATTGATCTTTGTAGGGATCTGTTGTTAGGAGACCAGGAAAGACACTGACAATTGGGGGAAGAGGTAGAGGAGATGGGCTGAAAACAAAATGCTTCTTTTTTGGGGGTGGGGGGTTGGCGGAGGTGGGTTTAGACTGTCTGTAGCTTATGTCACTATTCACTAGTACTCTGATTTTTCTGTAAAATGGATAATGAGTTTGAGATCAAGTAGGTTAAGGTGTGGGTGCCAAAAAGACTGAACTTTTAACCTAACATAACCATATTGGAACTTAAAATGCAGAACTAGTTTGTTCTGATTCAGGTTATGGTTTGAAACATACACCTAAACATATATGATCATGTTTAATTTTCTTCTTTGATTAGGGCTTAAAATAAGTAACAAGGAGAAGCATTCGACTTACCTGTGTGACAGAGGTAGTTGCCTAGGATGGTTTTAAGAATATGGCCTGGCCATAATTTGTCTACATGTATGCACATGGATATGCATCACAGATGCGTGCAGATACACTTTATCACTATCTGAATAATAACTACTACTGAAAGTAAAGGTAAACTAGAGACAGATCCTGTGAAATATAGGAGCAATTGATTACTACTTCTGGCCTGGCCAATTTAGCCTATGGCGCCCTTTGTGTGGTTCTTAGTCTGGTGCAGTAGGGATGTAGTTAATAAGGGTCTTTAGTTGTTGGAGTAAGAGTGTAGAACTCACTTGTACTATCATCTTCCATCATGAGGGTTTTGTTTGCGAACCAGCCATGGATAGGGCTTATAATTGCTGCTTACGGTTGACAGGGCTTATATACAATTCCCAATTGGTATAATTCCTTATGAGAATGGTGAATTCGGATTTAGGAGCATGTTGTGCCTTTCGTGTATTAGGTAATTTTCAGATTGGAATTTGTATGGTTAGCATAACTATCTTTTTGAGGTGAAAGTTTATTGCCACATTAAAACTCACTGCAAGGTGCAAATCATCAAACAGATAAGCAAGAAATAGAAACAAAAAGTAATAACTTGTTTAAAATGAGAGATGGAAACTATGAAGCCACCCTTAATTTCATACCTTTGTTACAAAAGAGCCCTTAATTGCTCTGAAATATCTAAGTATTGACAATAAACCAGGAAAAACCTTGATGTTATAAAAGCAATAACTCATTAAGGTATTTCCAAGTATTTATAAAAAATTGTTTCTCTTCCTTGCATCTGTTTTTGAGTTGAAAACTTATACATTTCCTTTGCTTTCCCTTCATTCAAATCAATCAAGAAGGAAAAAATTGAACAAATAATGGAGCATATAGAAGCTTTAGAAGAATTAAGGAACTAGTTACCTGAGAAGTGACTCATAGTAGAAGTTGGATAGTTAAGGAACCACAAGCCTGCAGCAGAGTCCATAGAGGGGGGCGTACAATATTTTTCTTTTTCTTTTGACAGGGATTTGTTATTTATTTAAAGACTGTTTTTATGCTTTTATAAGAAATAAAGGATTAACATGCTTTCCTCCCGAAAAAGAAAGAAAGAAAAACTAGTTGGTGGGAAAGTATGAAAAGTGAAGGTTCATCAACAAAAATGAAGGGATTTATATGTCTAAAAACGCTTCTTCTGCAGTTCTTTTTTGTCCCTTGTGATTTATGAGGTAAGCAAAATGATCAGTGGTGAGGAAATGTTCATGTATGGTACTCTTTTGTGCGCGCGCATGCGTGCACATGCTTGTTCTACTCCCATGTGAAATTCAACAGTCGCCCATCAGATTTGTGCCAAGGGGGAGGGTGTCTCTTGGTGTATAATAATCTCAACAAACTCAGACAACTAACTGTAGCAAGCATTTCTAAGGAGATATATAAATCTCTATAATTAACTGTATTTGTTTGTTGTTGCTAGGTGGGATCGATGATCTCTTAGGATTCCTTTACATTTTCTAGAAAACATGTATGCTTTTCTTTTTCTTGCTCTTTATTTATTATTTTTTTTGGGTCGGGAGAGGAATGGGGTGGCATGATAACAGTACTAAGTGCTAACACCAAGTTGAATTAAATTGTATGAAATTAAAACTGCATGATAGCATACTATGGACTACACCATAATATAGGTGGGCTACCTCTAGAGTCCATATTTTGCCATTCAGCTGATAGTGATCATGTCAACCTGAATTAGAGAAATTGTTTTACATGTGATATGTTCTAGAAAATATCCCTACATAATTAGTTCCATTAAAATCTAATAATCAATCATACATACGATTGTTGATTAGAAACCATGGTTAAAGTTTATAGGAAGCGTCCTTGGGAAGGAATAACACATTTTGTCTAGAGAAATCCACTCTCGGGCTATTAATGTCACGCCCCCCATATGTGCTACATAGTTTGAGCTGTATGACAATGACAACATATGCAAAAGCACGTGCTAAGCCTGCTGTGCACTTTCATATTATAAATAAGATTTCACACGAAAAGAAACTTTGTTGATATATGAAAATCTCAGAGCAAAAATTATATTGTAACAAGTTCACTCTAATAAGTCGAAAGACTCTTATTACATAAATACGAAGCATCTCTAAGATAACTACCTCTTAGCTGTAGGCTATCTAAAAATCACAATAGAAAGCTTATCCCCCATCAACCACCGATGATGGAAGTTACAATTTGACGACTTCCAGAAGGCTGTAATTCGAAGACTTTCGCGTAGATTGCTGAAGGTTACAATCTGACGACCTTCACGACAACTGATGGAAGCTCTACTTCAACAGCCTTCACAATCAACATCGGGAGTTACAATCTGACGACTCTCATATTCTCAAGGAGCCAAGACGAAGATTACAAGACAATGATCTTTGCAACGCTATGACAAAAAGAGATTACTTGGTGATAATTTCCGCAAGGCAAGACGCGGAGGTCCTCCCCGTGTTTCAACATCAAAACGCCAGGGTCGAACCCCGTGTTTCAACATCAAAATGCCAAGGTCGAACCCCGCGTCACAACATCAAAACGCCAGGGTCGAACCCCGCGTTTCAAATTCAGAACGCCAAGGTCGAACCCCGCGGTCGAACCCCGCGTTATAACAGGCGAAACGTGAGCGACCCTCGCGTTCGTAGGGGTCCAGCCAACACCGACCCCCGCGTTTCTAAGCTACAACAAACCAAAACGCGAGCGACCCTCGCGTTCATCAATGTTCAGCCAACACCCAACCTCGCGTCTCAATCCTAAGACGTGAGGTTAGGGTCCTGAACGCCAACGTGGGCGTTTGACTCATTCAACACGAGTTGAACGGTTCTAAAACCGTTTCCCACGATTTGGGAGCGGTTACACCCCACTTAGGAGAGATTTAAGGGGCGGTTTCACCCCCTTAATCCTCTATAAATAACTGAAGATCAATTCAGTTCAGGCTTCTTCGGATTTTTGGAGAAACAAAGGGGAAAGCCAAATTCGTTTTCCTCTCTTTTGTAATCAAATTGTAACCGAGATCAAAGGAATCAAAGTCAAATTTTCTTTATTCTCTTCTTTGCAATTTTCCCTATATACAAAAGATGGCGACTCTGCTGGGGAGTTAGGTTTTGTGACGAAGAAGTGGTGGTGCAATCCGATGTTCATCTCACTGGAACAACTGTCGAAACTCTCGTGGTAGAGTTTGATCAAGCCAAGTTTGAGGAGGCTATCTCTTCCGGATCCCTTAGCCCCAAGGCTATGCGCAAGATCCACAAAGTCTCCAAGGAGAATAAATCTCTAACTGTTGCTGGAGTGCCGAAGAAAGTCCTCTCCTTTGGCCGCAATTTGTCGAACAGTCACTCTGCTTCAGGAGCGAGCTTAGCCTCAGCCGAACTCGCCCAGCGAGTTGAATGTCCCACATCCGCGTCAACACGATGTGCTTCAGGCCATAAACGGCTTAGAGAGGAGACGAGCTCCATAAACGCCGATGATGCCTCTGCAAAAGCCTTAAAACAGGCCAAGAAGAACGCTGCTCGGCGAAGAAGAAGGTCTCAGCGACGAGCACAACTTCGAGAAAGTCGATTCTCCAACCAACGCGAACTTCGCGTTCGTGAGCCTAAACACGACCCTGAACTTCGCGTTGATGAGCCCAAACATGAGCTTCGCGAGAACCAGACTGAACGCGGCCCTCAATGGCGCGTTGTCCAGTCAAAACGCGGACCTCGAGCCTTCGTTGAACGCGAACTTCAACTTCGCGTTTCCC
This sequence comes from Asparagus officinalis, assembly GCF_001876935.1. Lineage (NCBI taxonomy): Eukaryota > Viridiplantae > Streptophyta > Magnoliopsida > Asparagales > Asparagaceae > Asparagus > Asparagus officinalis. The sequence goes on along the minus strand of NC_033794.1, from coordinate 88,159,236 downwards.
AGTCAAAATACGACCCTCGCGTCAACACTGAAGAACGCGACATTCGCGTTACCAAACCAAAACGCGACCCTCATGTCGCCAAACCAAAACGTGACCTTCGCGTTTCAAGTGCCAGACGCGACCCTCACGTTTCAAGTGCCGAACGCGACATTCACGTTTCAAGTGCCGAACGCGACATTCCGCGCCTGGTGTATATCGTGGAGCTTCGGGGCGCTGCCCCGAACCCCGCCGGGGGGTATACCATCCCCCCGGACCCCCTGGCCAGGGGGGCGCCGCCCCCTGGACCCCCGGCTCGCTGACCAGGCAGCGAGACCCCCGAATACTCTGCGTAGCGCGACTAGGTCGAGGGGCGGATATAAATGCAACAAGTCATTCGTTCATTTCAATGTGAACGACTGATTCCTACGGTCCTCTCGGGACGCCAATGCTGCTCATATGCGGCCCAACTGCTGGTGTTCAACCAATCTACGAACGTTGCTTTATTCAACCAACGACGGCGTTCACACAAGAAGAAGACTTTTGAGGATGAATACCTTAGAGTCACTTCTAACATGATCGGCAGAGGGAGATCATCAGTTCCTAGTTCCGATGAGTCAGAGAACGATCAGTCTCTCGGCTTGAAAGACTTCCTGAATAAGTCTGATGGAGTTTATCAACATACTCGGAGGCATCTCAACCAGATCCATATTCACCAAGAGCCAGTCCTGTCCAATCATGGACTGGGGGTTCCAGTTCAAACCTCACAATCAGTGAGTAATTCTCCTCGAATCTTTATAACAGATTCGAGAGAGTTCACATCGAGAGAAAGATCGATGCAACAAGTCATTCGTTCATTTCAATGTGAACGACTGATTCCTACGGTCCTCTCGGGACGCCAATGCTGCTCATATGCGGCCCAACTGCTGGTGTTCAACCAATCTACGAACGTCGCTTTACCCAACCAACGACGGCGTTCACACAAGAAGAAGACTTTTGAGGATGAATACCTTAGAGTCACTTCTAACATGATCGGCAGAGGGAGATCATCAGTTCCTAGTTCCGATGAGTCAGAGAACGATCAGTCTCCTGGCTTGAAAGACTTCCTGAATAAGTCTGATGGAGTTTATCAACATACTCGGACGCGAACAGGAGCCATTCCCCCTGTCAACTATCGGAGTTTAGCCAGGGGAACCAATTCCAATGATGAACACTCAGCCATTGCAGAGTCCCAGTCATCAAGCTCTTTTGTTGAACATGAGAGCTACGCTTATATGACGGGAAACCATGAAGATCTCGCGAAGAGACTTGATGAGCAGGAGGCCATGCTCAAATCTCAGCAAGAGGCCATCAATGAACTCCTGGCCCTGTTGACTCAACTCGTCGCAGACAAGGCCAAATCTCAGAAGACAGATTCGCCACTCAGGCAAGAATCTTCCCGAAGGGAAAGAACGTCTTCGTCCCGACCTCACACAAGCAAAGGGAAGGGAAAAATGGTTGATGACACGGCTTCTGACCAAGAAGCCCACAACCTGGAATCTTCCTCTGATGAAGGAAGAGAGACGGAGTATGAGCAAAATCCTCAGTCGGCTAAAATCGAGGAATTGGAAGCCCGCCTCAATGTCATTGCTAACAGAAGCGAGCTCCAAGATGAGGGAGCTGTCAGGCCCTACCCTGCCAAATGGGACGCAACCCCTTATCCTCCAAAATTTGAAGTCTCGACGCTACACAGGATCACCGAACCAACATATCTATCATTTCAAGTCACAGACTGGGAATGTAATATCAAACGATGCCATACTGGCTCGATTGTTCATTGGCACCCTTAAGGGAGTTGCCTTTGAATGGTTCAGGAAACTACCTGCCGGATGTATCCAAAGGTGGGCAGATTTAGAGAGACTCTTCCTATCAAGATTCTTTGAAGAGGATACAGAAGTCTCCATCCATACCCTTCTCGCCACTAAGCAGAAGAAGAGGGAATCCGTCAAAGCCTTCGTTAAAAGGTTCCGAACCATGGCTCTCCGGTGTTCGTCAGGTATGACACAGTCTACCTTAGTAGAGACCTGTCGACACAACCTGCAGACCAACATCCTAGCTCGAATAGGGGTTGCAGAATGTCGTTCTTGGAGACAACTGATCTCTCAAGGCGAACAGGCTCAGAAGATTATTGCCAGGATCAAAGCTGAAGAACAAAGTGGGCAAGATCAGCCCGAGCAATCGGACCAAGCCCAATCTTCTCCTGAGCAATCGGACCAAGCTCATTCTTCCCAATCAGAACCGGAAGATACTACGACCACTGAAGCTAATCCTCTTCAGTAGGATGTCGGGTCTCCAATAACTATCACGTTAACAATTACCTCTGATAGTCAAGCTCGTTAGATAGTGGCCCATTAGGCGATGTGCCATGTCTGCTCCTATTCCCCGTACTTATTCAAGACTGGGGGTTGGTTTATTTGTAATTCATTGGATTATGAATAATAAAGTTTTTGAGTTGTTATGTTTAATAGAATACCTCTGTCAACCACAAAATCTACCAAAACTATCATGTTAACATTTACCTCTGATAGTCCATCAATCTGCTAATCCGCTTCAATAGGATGGCAGGTCCACAAAAAACTATCACGTTAACATTTACCTCTGATAGTCCATCAACTTGTCAATCCGCTTCAATAGGATGGCAAGTCCACTAAAACTATCACGTTAATGATCACCTCTGATAGTCTGTTTTCTCCAAACTCCCCCACCAATCCTCTTCAAATAGGATGGCGGGTCTATCAAAACTATCACGTTAATGATTACCTCTGATAGTCCATTCCCTCCAAATTCTCTTGCCAATCCTCTTCAAGTAGGATGGCGGGTCCACAAAAAACTATCACGTTAACAGTTACCTCTGATAGTCAAACTCATCAGATAATGGCCTACCAGGTGATGTGCCTCTATTTCGACTTCATGGATAGTGCCTCACTAGGCGATGTGCCTTATCTACCTCTTTTTATTCCCCTGCTAAGTCTTAATCAAGACTGGGGGTTGGTTACTTGGAATCCATTGGATTAAGAGTAACGAATCTTTCACATCGTCGAGTTAACATTACACTTCTGACGATCATCATCCCCACAGAGTATGCATTCAACTTGCATCACTCCCAATTTGTCACGTTAACAATATACCTCTGACAACAATCAACTTATCAATCCTTGACAATAGGATTATAAGTCCTCAAAATTGCTCAAATCGCAATCTTCCCCAGCAAGACAATAAGTCTTCAAAATCGAATTCAAATCACAGGTATCAAAACTCATTGTTCCTGATGATAAACTCATTTAGCAAGTTTCCCCAGCGAGACGCTAATTCCTAAAATCTTGTGCAAATCACAAGAACACATTCCTGTCACGTTAACAATATACCTCTGACAACAATCAACTTATCAATCCTCGTCAATAGGATGATAAGTCCACAAAGTTGCTCCAATCAATCTTGTTCAAATCACAAGTATCAAAATTTATCGCTTCTGGTGATAAACTCACCTAGCAAGTTTCCCCAGCGAGACGCTAATTCCCAAAATCTTGTGCAAGTCACGCAACACACATCCTGTCACGTTAACACTAAACCTCTGACAAATTCACTTATCAAACCTCATCCATAGGATGATAAGTTCACAAAGTTGCTCCGATCGCAACACATCCCTGTCACGTTAACACTAAACCTCTGACAAATTCACTTATCAATCCTCGTCCATAGGATGATAAGTCCATAAAGTTGCTCCGATCGCAACACATCCCTGTCACGTTAACACTAAACCTCTGACAAATTCACTTATTAATCCTCGTCTATAGGATGATAAGTCCACAAAGTTGCTCCGATCGCAACACATCCCTGTCATGTTAACATTATACCTCTGACAATCCACTTATCAATCCTCGTCAATAGGATGATAAGTCCCCAAAGTTGCTCCAATCGCAACATCATCCTGTCACGTTAACATTATACCTCTGACAATCCACTTATTAATCCTCGTCAATAGGATGATAAGTCCCCAAAGTTGCTCCAATCGCGACAATCAACTTATCGACTCTCTTCAATAGAGCGATAGGTCCACGAACCAGTCAAGTTAACATCACACCTCTGACGACCAAATCAACTTATCGACTCTCTTCAATAGAGCGATAAGCCCATAAAATACTGTTAGGTTAACATCACACCTCTAACAGTCAAACCCTCCTCAATGAACTTGTTAATCCTTTTTCAATAAGAATAGCAAGTTGTCATTATGAAATCCCCAGCGGATTAAAGATTTTTTAGAATTATCCTAGTGATAATAAAGAAAAATTTTGAAATTCACTTTAAGTGAAAATTCATGCCAAAGTTAATACTATACTTCTGGCACTTCTAACTTTCTTTCGGTGTTTCAAGCCACACAGGAAGAAACGACACCAAAAATCCATGCCTTCACGCATGGGGGACTTTATTTCGATCCCTAATTAGAGATAAGTCTACGCCTAACACGCGTTGCCGGTTAATCTTCCGCCGTGAAAAAGACACCAGGATTCATGCCTGGGGAAATCTATCTCGACCCCTAATTAGAGATAAGTCTACGCCTAACACGCGTTGCCGGTTAATCTTTCGCCGTGAAAAAGACACCAGGATTCATGCCTGGGGAATTTTATCCTGAATCCTAAGTAAGGATAAGTCTGCATCTAACACATGCTGCTGGGTAGCCTATTCCCGTAATAATAGCAAAGCCTACGTATTCAATATCGTAGCAGGTCGTTATTAATAACGTCAAAATCCATGCCTTACACGCATGTGGAATTTTATCCTGAATCCTAAGTAGGGATAAGTCAATGTCTAACACACGTTGCCGGTTAGTCTTTTACCGTGAAAAGGACATCAAAATCCATGCCTCACACGCATGGGGGACTTTATCTCGATCCCTAATTAGAGAAAAGCCTACGCCTAACACGCGTTGCCGGTTAGTCTTTTCCCGTCAAAATGACAGTCTATGTATTCAAAATCATAGCATCAAGACTAAGAGAGTTCATTCTCTTAGCACAACGTTACATGTGGAACGGACTTAGACAATCCATATGCTAGCCCGACTCAAACGGTAGTCGGTAAAGGCTTATCAAATCCGTTGATGGCTGAGGGTTTGCCAAAAATCCTATGTTTGAGGGCCCATCAACTTAATGGACGTGAGCCAAGACTTGAAACAGATAAGCTAAAGACAAGTTTCAAAGACTTCGTCAAAAATGCACGGAAGCCACTTCCATGTCTCAAGTCAAAACGCCGAGGTCAGACCCGCGTTACAAAAATCATGACGCCGAGGTCACACCCGGGTTTCAAATTCAGAACGCCGAGGTCAGCCCCGCGTCTCAAATTCAAAACGCATGGGTCCACCACAGTATTCCAGAAGAAGGATTATGACGCATACCTTCACAAAGGTCATACGTGGCAAATCCCTTCAACCAAGATGCCTTCGAAGCGAGTGCAGAGAACGACTCCTTTACGACAAGGAATCAACAGCTCTAAGATCAGAGTTAAGATCCAAAGTATTCCGAAAATTCGTCCCAGTCAACCGCGAACTTTCGAAAACTTTGGAGGGGGTTCTGTAGGCTATCTAAAAATCACAATAGAAAGAGGTCGAACCCCGCGTCACAACATTAAAACGCCAGGGTCGAACCCCGCGTTTCAACATCAAAACGCTGGAGTCGGACCCGCGTTACAACAGGCGAAACGTGAGCGACCCTCGCGTTCGTAGGGGTCCAGCCAACACCGACCCCCGCGTTTCTAAGCTACAACAAACCAAAACGCGAGCGACCCTCGCGTTCATCAATGTTCAGCCAACACCCAACCTCGCGTCTCAATCCTAAGACGTGAGGTTAGGGTCCTGAACGCCAACGTGGGCGTTTGACTCATTCAACACGAGTTGAACGGTTCTAAAACCGTTTCCCACGATTTGGGAGCGGTTACACCCCACTTAGGAGAGATTTAAGGGGCGGTTTCATCCCCTTAATCCTCTATAAATAACTGAAGATCAATTCAGTTCAGGCTTCTTCGGATTTTTGGAGGGTTCGGTGGGATTTTCTTGGCTTGGATCGACCACCAGAGCTTTCTTCTAGCCTTGGCTATTAACCGATCTTCGGTTCAAATCAACACTTTTACAGAGTTCTTCTAAACTCGTTCTGAGTTCTCAAACTTGCCACGCAAGTTCTCCACAACGTCAAATCGTGAGGAGAAGACATTGTTCCAGTGAATCAAGACGTGCGGATCGTCAACGGAGAGCAAACTCGACGCGAGCATTCGAGGAAGGCACTCCATCGCCACCGTGAAGAACCCAGTTTTAAACAAAGGGGAAAATCAATTTCGTTTTCCTCTCTTTTGTAATCAAGTTGTAACCGAGATCAAAGGAATCAAAAATCATATTTTCTTTATTCTCTTCTTTGCAATTTTTACCACAAACATTAGCATCAGAGCACAATCTAACAAATCCTTCACATGTCCGCAAATCTCCGAGCTATAGATAGAACTATCTAATTTTCATCTAAAAAAGATTGAAAACAATAAGGTGAGCTTACACTCAGTGAGAAGATAACATATCATTGGCAAATAAGACAAGTTTAAGAAAAAATAGTACTAATATTCTTAAGCAGGCTACAATCAGTTTAAAGAATGAGTTAGGAAACACATAAAAATTCGAATAGAAGAACTCTTTCACATATAGCAGGTGATATTATAAAATATCAAATAACTCTAGGAAAACAATACAAAATGTGCATTAAATACTTTTAACCATAAAAGTCTATCTAAATCATAATTTGCAAAACTTCCTTAGTTGTCTCACTAAGGCTCGAGAATTATAAGCCAGTAGCATAAGAATGTGCATCGATCACTATATGTCAACTTAGGAATAGAATGTACCCAACACTACTATAGGTTGCCCCAAGTCCACTACACTTTTTGCCAAGGAGGCCACTTCAACACTAGTTGATACATTCGGTACATAACACTTTCTTTTCACTCAAAATATCTCTTGGAATTTCCACTAGTACGAAAAGCAATATAAATGTTTCAACACATTGGTAAAATTTTCTCATGTCTATTTTATGAATCTAAAACAAATAAATATTTTTCGTCAAATATAAGCTCTTCAATATGTGCATTGGAATAGTAAACTGAAATTAAATTTGATGACATATTTTCAATAATTTTATACAATAAATAATATTTATCTTGTAAAAGATAAATAACTATTACAATTCAAAATCTTTTAACAATTACTACAAGTGAACATAAATTACATGTCCGACCCAACAATTTTTATATTCAAACGTAGAATTATTAATTAAGATAAATATAATAATTTAAATTAACAAATGAGAAGAAATCTACTTATCTTTAGAAATCTTCAACACTTTTGGAGAGTCATACTCCAAAAACTTACTCCTTAATCAAACATATAAACATGCAATATGCATAAATATTTAATTCTAAAGATTCCATATGAACTATTCTGGGTATGAAACTAATGTTTCTGGTTGTAAGGGGTTTTCTGAAAATTTGCTTCTATATTTCATTATAGAACAAAATTGGACCAAAAGGTCAACTTTTATGAAGTAAGGTTGTATGGGAAAATTTCTATTTCATCATCCTCTTCCTTCTGCTTACTCGAACCCAATAAGATCCAATGAGATTGTGGGCTGCGGTGTCTGTCTCCGGCGGATCCCTTGACCAGGGAATGTTCGAAGGTCACTGGAAGTCGCCGAAGCCGAAGCCGAAGCCGGGGGCTGAAAATGTAATTTCTTTTGCTTTTCTTGAAACTATATCAATCAATCTAGGACTAAAAGAAACTAAATGATTACCTTCACAATAGCTTCTTCCTCCTCTCTTCAATGGCTTCCTGGATAATTTTTCCTTTTCAGTCATGGTGTGTATGGAACTATGAAGGATTTGGTTACTTATATAGGGTTCTCATGGCCTTTTGTATCCTATATCTCCAATTAACCTTTATTCCTGATTAATGACATTAACATGACAAATTGAAACTCTTAACTTATTGCATCAGGTAGGAAGCTCTTTATTTCCCATTTCCCCCCCTTCATTATTTGAGAAAACTGGATCTTTACAGTTACACTATCATATGCTTTCTGCATGATTCTATCCATGTGTTGGCTCGCTGATCTCTTTTGCTTTCCAATTACAAAAACAGTTGTCCGTGAAGATATGCATGTGAAAACTTAGAATTGCCTTAATAGGCTAAATTGGTTACAAAGGATAAACGAGCATGGTTGACTTTGCTAGTTATATATGCTTCTACTAGAGATTAGTTTTGCTTTGATCTTTGTGTGCTCTCATGCTGTTTCTATATATGTTCATGTGAAGTCCTTGTCAATGTTTTGCAGATATTATTGATGAGTTGATAAAAACTGGGAAGGAGCTTGAGGCAGTAAGTTTTACTAGTGAATCTGGTTTAATTGAAAAGTTTTCTCCGACTCCTCTCCTCAAGAACTATCTCCACAATTCAAGGAAGAAAGCGAGTGATATAGCAAAAAATGGAAAGAACTCAGCTGCTGCCTTGGTATGTCAGTATACTCAGCTTTAATTTTATGGCCTACTGATTTTTGCAGATTTCACTGCTGGTTATGTGTTCTGCATCTTTATATTGTAGTTAATTTAATCCACTTATGTAATCATTTGATCCTTTTGTTGATGCTGCATTAGATGACTAGTTCACACTAACTTTTATGACAATTCTTGAGTGCAACAACAAACTATTCTTGTATACTTCCCTTGCATAGCTTGTAAAGTTTCATATTGCAACCTCTAGGATGTCACTGAAACAATTAGTTCACTAGTGTATCATATCCTTCATTTAGGCCGTGTAAATTTATAGGATGTTGAAAATGTTCCTTCAGCGCATTGCTATGTTATGTTGTTTTCTATCTATTAGATAACATATCTTGAATACTTTCTAAAGCATGTTGTTATTTACTCCTGTTACTTCTGGTAGCTAGACTTTCAGAAGTTTCTCGCATATGCATATCTTCTATGTTCTGTGTTTTTTTTTATTCCGTAGCTCTTGACTGTTTTCAACTGTGGCTACCTGTATTTGAACTGAATCTAATCTTGTCTTATTCAGTAGCTGTGACTGTTTTCATCTGTGGCTACCTGTATTTGAACTGAATCTAATCTTGTCTACTATATGAAATTAACTGGTGTACACCAGTCTCAAAACCTCAAAATGAAAGCATAACATGTTTTAGACATAGAACACTATGTATGCAGAGTATTAGGTATGTTATTCTTTTGTCAAGTGCCAATTTTAAGTCACATTCTTTCCACAAACTCTTGCTCAACTGTTCATCGCCCTTGTTTCTTGAAAAATTTTGCGTACAATTTCCTTACCATAAGGCTAAATTCCCTGCACCAGGAAGAAGCAACCAACATGGAGCTAAACTCCATCCGATCAATCATTAAAACAGTCGAATACTACAAACTCGAGTCCAAATTCAACATAGAAGGCCTAAAGAAACGCATAACAAGCATAGAAAAATCCAAGTCTGACAGAAAGAAAACTGCAGCGGTCACGAAGTCCAATGCCAAG
>NC_033794.1:88102273-88149652 GCF_001876935.1 Asparagus officinalis | reverse complement strand
TACCCAATTCAAGGTGGTGGACATCTATTTGGACTCCGGCAACCTTATTATGGTGGGTATGAACAGGGAGCTCCGCATGCTGCGGATACACAGACACAGTATCCGCATTGAGAGTGTTTGGATACCTAGAAGGGTGTTGCCGAATTCTTGGTTAAAGTAAGGGGTATTAGAGCGATCGCTGTTATGTTATGCCCTGTGCGAATGAGGGGAATTGCAACATGGATAATTTTGGGTGTATAATGTGCTTGTGTTGTTGGCAATCCATATGTATACTATAGTCAATTAGGAATATTATGTTCTAGCGGATGTATGTGCTCTTTCTTTGTTACTCGGTTCGAACTTAGTTGTTGTGCCGTGGTAATCTTGTCAAATTTTTTGGGTTAATTGCGACTAGACCCCTATATTACCGCCTAATTGAACTTATTACCCGCGTAGTTCTATTGTTGCTGATAGGTCCCCTGAGGGGAGTGTTTCTGACCCTAGTTACAGGGGGGGGGCTATCTGCAACCATAATTTTCAATCGAAGGGTCAATCTGCAACAGTGGAACTCTCGCAGGTGGTCTATTGGAATTATTGAACTATAGGAGTAGCAAGTTCAATTTGGAGATTGTACAGGGTGTCTATATGCAATTAAACCCCCATATGACATCTGTTGAGTATGCACTTCCAGTTAAACGTGATGTGTTTGAGAACAGGATTGTACATAACTTCCATTTCATCTACCAGCATAAAGGCGTCCAGTATCAATAAATTTATGAAATACGGACCATGGTAGCCAAACTGTTTCCATGGCTACAAGGATACATCTGTATTGAGATGCAAAAGAACTACACCGAATATATGAAGCTCACTAAATTTAATAAAAAAAAAACAACAAATAAAACGGTCTCTCCCCAAGTCGATCACGGGGTTTTAGAATCTTTAGATGAAACGGTCGCCTAGCGCACAAAATATGTGATGAGGAGAGCAACAAGCATGAGCACGTAAGCTATCCCTTGATCTATTGCGTTGCCGTCAACGAACCGAGGAGTAGTTGCTCCTTGTCCATGAGCCGTATGCATTATTAACCCAGATAAGAAGAACATGAAGGAGAGCATCAACGCTGAAGAAATCCTCATGGAACCCATTTTCAGAAGAGATCGGAGATGAATTTCGAAGGAAACGACGATTGACGATCGATGATGAGAGATTGAAGAGTTGGCGGCTATATATAGAGGATTGAAGAGGATAGAAGAGTCGAAGGGCGATGATAGTGTCTGACGAGGCCGAGTCTAGTTGAAGACTTCGATGCGTTTCGTGGAAACATGAGAGATTTGACCGAACTGAATCGTCTAAGTTTGGTGGCGGCTTGACTAAACCTCGTAAACCCACGAGAAAAAGTTGACGGTAATAAGTCATCTAGAAGCTGACGTAATTAATAGGGGACCGGAGGAACAATGCACAACATAATAAAAATAGTTTTTTTTTCTTAAAAAACGAACGATCACTGTTTGCTTCAATCCTATAATTCCTATTATGTTTGTTATTCTAAGAAAATATATTCTATTATGTTCATTCTGTTTTATAGAGCAATTATAATAATTGTAGACTCCCAGCTTACTTAAACATGATTTCTTTAAAATTGAACACCCTTTAATAAAAACCCCCCCCCCCCACCCCCAAAAAAACCTTTAATAAAATATTATATTGTAATTATTAAATGACCCTTATGAAAAATTTAACTCTAAAGTTTGCTATTCAGCTTGGTATCCCCACTATATCAGTTTTGAGTGGTGATAGGGGCACACCCCTAACCATACCCTCCACCACACCTCCTCTCCCTCTATAGTGCATTGGGCCCCACATCAAATTTTTTTAAAAAAATTTGATGTGGGGCTCAATGCACTATAGAGGGAGAGGAGGTGTGGTGGAGGGTGTGCCCCTAACATTTCTAATCAGTTTTTAACGATGCAGAGAGAGTGATTGGAGAATTTTGCGATCCGAGGGAGTCCCTAGTAGCAACCTATGGCTATGGATCGGAGGTATCGTGGAAGTCTCCGAGAAGTCTCGGAGAGGGGATCGCTCTCTTGTGGCCCCCATTGATTTTTTTTTTTTCAATAAAGGCTCACAGTTTTAACTCAAAATCCTGTCCCCTTCCTCCACTAAACCACCACTGTAGTCTCCATTACAACCTAATATTTTAATTCAATTTTTAACCTTAATCCTTAGGAGGGAGGAGAGATGATAGTGGTAAATTGGCGATTTTAGGGTTTGGTTAGAGTTTAGATAATAATCATAATTAGTTAATAGTAGGTATTATTAGTAAGAGTTTAGTTAGAGTTAGGAACACTACAACAAATTGCACTTTTCCCGATGCTTATTCCCGACGCATGGTTAAATACGTCGCCAAAAATTATGTTTTTCCCGACGCTTTTAGTTAACGTCGGCAAAAAATATATTTTTCCCGATGTTTATAATTAGCGTTGCTAAAAGTGTATATTATTAGCGATGTTTTAACTTAACGTCGGTAAAAGTTATGGATTTCCCGACGTTTTTTCATTTTCGTCGGTAAAAGTATAGTTTTTAGCGACGTTTTATGATTAGCGTCGCTAATATTATGCATTTATCGCGACGTATTAGACTAACGTTGCTAAAAATATTCTTTTCCTAACGTTGCTAAAAATATCTCCTTGGCATCGCTAAAAGTTATATTTTTTACGACGCTTCCTTGTTTATCCGCGGTCGCCAAACCCCCAGCCCCCGAAATTTTCCCCACTCGTACAAGGAGGGAAAATTCCCCCTTTTATTTTCACGAAGAGCCAAAACCCCTACCCCCGTTCTCTCTCTCATCAGAAAATCGCCCCCATACAGTCCTCCTCTCTCAGACAGTCCTCCTCCTCCTCCTCCATCGCCGGCGGCCGATTCCTCCACCGATCTCCGACCACTCTCTCCGCCGTTTGCGCCGCTAGTTCTCGTCGCCGGGGATGGATTTCTACGGCCGCATCGACCTCCGTTCCTCCGGGTCAAGGGCGATGTAAGTCTAGGGCTTTTTTTAGGGGTTTCAAAGTAATTTCAAGAAAGTTCGTGATTTGCTCTCTGAATGAGGAGTTTAGGGCTAATGAATAATCTAATAGCAAAATGTAAATTTGTTGTGCTGAAATTATTATTTTTAATAGAATGTGTATTAGCAAAATGGAAGTTTAGGGTTTAGGAGTTTTAAGCGGCTTGTTGCTTTTGAGGGCAAGGAAATTGATACAGATTTGATTTTTCCTGTTAAAGCAAATTTAGTTTTTGTGAATGCAGGGTTTAGGGGATTTTAAGTGAACGTGGGAAAGTTCATGGTTTCTGGACTGGATGTAGAGTTTAGGGGTTCTTTGTGTGTGTTTGAGGGCGAGAAAATGGATATTGATTCGGTTTTTTTGCATGTTATTGTGAGTTAGATTTTGAGGATGAGAATGACCTGATAGCAAGATTGTAAATTTGTTCTGTTAAAATGGATATTTTTAATGTAACCTTGGGAGTTAAAAAGATAACTGAAACTTATCTTAGTGGAGGAAATTTGTTTACTAAAGACTTCTTTACCACGCCACCCCCACCCCGCCTCCAAAAAAAAAAAAAAAAACACACCCAACACACCCACACGCCCACACGCACATTATTTTCAGGAAAGTTAATGATTTGCGGTCTGAATGTAGAGAATACAGCTGCTTGTTGTGTTTGAATGCGATAAGGTGCATACGGATTTGATCTTGTATGTTATTAAAATTTTGGTTTTGAGGTTGGGAGTAGGCTAATAGCAAAAATGTAAATTGGTTTTGGTAAAATGTTTAACTATGTATTTTGTAAGACAGTTTCTTACTCCTAAAGTAGATAGAATAATCAACCTGATCTACTAGAGGAATTGTGTACTAATTTGAAATTTTATGATATGTTGTCTGAATATAGATTTTAGGGCTCCTTGATGTGTTTGAGCTCAAGAAAATGGGTAAAGCTTCAATCTTTACGCTATTTTAAATTTACATATTGAGGATGGGTGTGATCTAACATAAAGAATGTAAACTTTTTTCTGTTAAAAATTTTAAATGTGTATGTTTAGATAAAAGAAGAGTGAACATAAACATACTGGAAACGAATTTGTAGCAATGTTGAATTCAAGCTTATTCTTTTCCTTTACTTTGTTGAGATTCTACATGGTTTAGCATCTAAAAGGCAAAACTTTAGTAGAGGCGCCTGTTGCATTGGCCTTAATGTTTGGAAGTCATCACCGGGGTCCTTAATGGACGTAGAATTAACATGATTTATTTGTTTAATGATGTTCAAGCTTTGAACTTCAGTTACAATATTCAATTATAAATACTTTGATTGTATAGAGGAGGAAACTAGACAACTGCCATCTACCTTGTGGTCTAATTGCATATCTCTTATTAGATAGATCTTTTATGGATTTGCAAGGTCATGCTTACTGATTCATTATGTTTATTAACATGGATTTATAATGTGATTATGTGCAATTAGTATCACGATGTGTATCTGTAATTCCGTATGGTTTTTTTAATTTCTAGATTGGTAATGATATGTATATCATCTTGGAAACAGTTTTGGCATGGCACCTTGGGGGAAGCAAATATAATATTCTCTAGTCGACATCCAAAGGGAGAAATTACAACTATAGTAGAAGGAAAGGAGAAATCTGTTGCTGAAACTCCATCAGAGTCTGAATTGGAGCATGAACTAAGATCCTTGGTCTCAAATGGGCACAGTATTTCCATGGTATTCATTGAAGTTCGTAACAGCTCTTCCTTCGACTTTGTTACATGTGTGTTATATTTGTCAGTTTTGTTCTCATCCATTATTTTCCATATACCAGCTCTTCCTTCGACATAGTAGAAGGAAAGGAGATGATTTGTATGAATTTGTTCCACTTGAAATGTCACATCTGTGTAGTTCTAGGCAGAGTAACATGTGTTTGTTTCTTTGATGAATTACTATAATACATTTTTTTGGCACCAAAACCCTGATATATTGTTTTCTCTTGTAATATGTTCCTTTTATTCTCTTGTAATTGTTTTCTCTTCTTTCTACAGATGATTCTGTTATGTCAATACCAACAGCAAAGGAATATGTTGAGCCATGGGTGAATGAGTGCAGAACCTTACCACTTTCTTTTCATATACCCTTTCAAAATGTACGAGCTCTGGTTCCAGATCTTGCAAAGCTATGCTCCTTTCATATGTGTTTTTTTAACTCTTTTTTTCTTGTAATATAATCACAACAAACTTTCAAATTTTTTGATTTGGGTCTTCATTTGTTGATTTTCTTTATAATTGGGCGAACCAAGAGAAACCCATGTTCTCATTTTTCCTGTTAGTTTTGATTTGAGGGTCGATTTGAGGCTCGTGGATAAGAACATCAAAGTCATCATGTTATTGTACCTGTAGTTAACTTAATTTTGCCTCAATATGTTTTGCTCTGGTGACTTAATTGTCAGTCGATAGTCCTATTACAGGTATACCAAAGTTAACTTTCTCTTTGATATGCAATCCTACATACTTCTATCTTCCAGTTAGAAGCCTCAGGAAATGCTAAAGTTATTTATATTAAGTGTTCCATACTTCTATCTTCCAGTTGGTGCATTTGTTTCTACATTTATCATTGCCAAACTCTAGTGAAGCTCTGAAATGAGTTTCTTTCTCTTAGTATTCTCCATCTGTGTCTGGGCAAGTACCATTTGGCCCATGGCTCTTTAATCCTTAGTGTTTGCGGAGAAAGTTGCTGTTTTCATTGCTATCGAATCTATTACAATTTTAGTCGTTACAATAAACTCGAATAAAATAAAAAGTTGATCTTTTTATAAGATCTCCTTACACAATAAAAATAAAAAAGTTTACAACTTTATCAAACAAACGCAGAGATCGTTTATCGGTCTTCTGCTTGCGTGGGATCTTTGCCTGTGCCGGGGTTTATCTGTAGACTACCGCCGATCAGATCTGATTGTTGAAAAATTGGGCAGAGCTTCGTTGATTCGCGAAGGAATCAAGAAACCGTAGCGTTTATCTCGGCAACGGCGAGATAATTGTTCTTCTTAAGATTATCGCAACGGGATAATCTTAAGGAACGGACCCGGAGAACTACAGATCTGACGAGCTCCTCTTCTTTATGCCGACGAACTCGATCCGATCTCTCTTCCTCCTCTCTGAAATTCGTGCACCTTCAGTCTTCAATCCGGCAGGGCTTTGCCTAATCTCCAAAATTCCAGATCTGAAAAAAAGAGGCTCCAGGGGCTGTATTTGTAGGCTTCAAGGAGATCCGGGCGGTTAAAACCGCATAACGGGCATTTTTAGGGCTTGGAGACACCTCTGGGTGCCAGGGTGTCTCAGTGAGGCCGAGACACCTTGGGGTGTCTCGCTTGTGCCGAGACACCTCGGGGTATCTCAACTCAGGCTGAGACGTTCTTTTCCGTGCACTTGTCCGTTTCCGCCGTAATTTCTTTGTCCGAACTCGGATTTGAGTGATTCAAAGTGCGTTGGAAAGCCGACGAGGAGTTCTATAAGGTCCAATGATTAGATCATCTGTGGAATAAATAAGACACGAAGGGTATTTCGTCGTTTGTGAGCGACACGAGGTTCCCGATCGGTTCGTGTCTTTGTTATTCTGAAACTCTGTTATTTCACGTAGTTCGTCGATTCGCTTCAAATGTTCACCGACATTAATCAAGCTTCTGTGAACCAGATAGTGACGTTCATCATCTTTTCTTAGCGCTGAGCTGTTCATGGAGACCTATAGGCAATTTTTGATGCCTACAGATACCCCCTCCAAAGCGTTCCATACTCGTTTCTTTTATAGAAGAGGCTGGAATACTTTGGATGTGATTGGTCCAGCTTTCGATCGGTGTAAAGGACCTTTAATTAGCTTCAACTCTTGGCTCCTTCGATTTTCAGTCTATTCGATGCTTTGACGAATAGCTGAAGTCCTTCCGGCGCTGCGTTTATCGTCTGGCCGTCTTCGGAGTCTCAAGTTTACTACCGGTGAGTTGAGTTTGGCTCGCGTCATTGAATCGATTTAGAACCGACCCTTTCTGTCACATCGACTCTTTCATTGCAACACATTGATTGGCGTTGACCTAGGGTTACGCATTGACCGACGTTGACCTTAGGGTTTTGAACGTCGTACGTTGACTTTTTGTATCGCAACACGTTGATTGGCATTGACCTAGGGTTACGCGTTGACCGGCGTTGACCTAGGGTTTCGGATCGCCTGGCGTTGACTTTTTTTTATTGCAACGCATTGACTAGCGTTGACCTAGGGTTACGCGTTGACCGGTGTTGACCTAGGGTTTCGGATCGCCTGACGTTGACTTTTTTTATCGCAACGCATTGACTGGCGTTGACCTAGGGTTACGCGTTGACAGACGTTGACCTAGGGTTTCGGATCGCCCGACGTTAATACAGTTTATACTTATACGTTTGTTGGAGTATACACAGTTTAAGCTCTTGAGATATTAGAGCATGGCGGTCCTAAATGTCAGAGTTGCAGGACCAACTATGAAAGTTGATTCATCTACATGTATGGATCTTATCCTGAAGTTGTTGGATGCTCAAGTCACGAGACCAACTAATGAAGATGGTGCGTCAATGACTCGCATTTATAGAATTTTTGGCAAATTATCAGCCATCAACGAGTTTGATTAGCCTTTATCGACTACCGTTTGAGTCGGGCTAGCATGCAGATTGTTTTAAGTCCGTTCCGCATGTAACGTTAAGCTAAAAGAGTTAACCCTTTTAGTGCTACGATATTGAATACGTAGACTTCGTCTTTCTTCTATGAAAAGACTAAACAACGACGTGTATCAGACGTAGACTTAGGATTTTTAGCAAATCCTCAGCCATCAACGGATTTGATATGCCTTTACCGACTACCGTTTGAGTCGGGCTAACAAGCGGATTGTTGAAATCCGTTCCGAATATGACGTTGTGCTAAAGGAATGAACTCCATTAGACTTGATGCTACGACTTCGAATACATAGACTTCGTCATTGTTACGGGAATAGGCTACCCGACAACGCGTGTTAGGCGCTGACTTACCCTTAGGATTCAGGATAAAAGTTCCCAGACTCGGATTCTGGTGTCTTCTTCAATCGGTAAAAGACTAAACCGGTAACGCGTATTAGGCGTTGGCTTATCCCTGCTTAGGCTTCGGGATAAAATTTTCCGTACGTGTAAAGTACGGATTCTGGTGTTATTAATAACAACCTGCCACAATATTGAATATGTGGACTTTTGTCCTTTTTACGGTTAAGGACTAACCGGCAACGCGTATTAGGCGTTGACTTATCCCTTCTTAGGATTCGGGATAAAATTCCCCGCGTGTTTAAGGTGCGGATTTTGGCGTTATGAATAACAACCTGCCACAATATTGAATATGTTGGCTTTTGTCTTTTTTACAGTTAAAGACTAACCGGTAACGCGTGTTAGGCGCTGACTTATCCCTACTTTTTACGGTTAAGGACTAACCGGCAACGCGTATTAGGCGCTGACTTATCCCTACTTAGGCTTCGGTACTTTTTACGGTTAAGGACTAACCGGCAACGCGTATTAGGCGCTGACTTATCCCTACTTAGGCTTCGGTATAAACTTCCCCGTGCGTGTGAAGCACGGATTTTGGCGTTATTAATAACAACCTGCCACAATGTTGAATATGTGGGCTTTTGTCCTTTTTTTACGGTTAAGAACTAACCGGCAACGCGTATTAGGCGTTGACTTATCCTTTCTTAGGATTCAGGATAAAATTCCCCAGATTGGAATTCTGGTGTCTTCTTCAATCGGTGAAAGACTAAACCAGCAACGTGTGTTAGACGTAAGCTTATCTCTATTTAGGAGTCGAGATAAAGTTCTCTGTGCATAGGATGTACAGATTTGAAGTTGAGAATTGTGTCTTTTCTCAGGATAAAGACGAACCCAAAATGGAAGAGGAAAAATTTTATATTCTATCTCCCGGTACCGAAGAGGAAGAATTTTATATTCTATCTTCAATTGGAAAGGAAACTCGAAGTGAGATCTCCACCCCCAGAATCCGGAAAGATAAAATTACGAGTGTGATCTCCACTCCGAGAATCAGAAAGATTCAAGTAACCCTAACTTTTATAGGATTGGTTGCTTGATCCAAGAAAAGAGTTCCTCATTTATTGAGGGAAAATTCCGATTTCGACCCTAATTTTTATAGGTTTGGCTGAAAAAGAAAAAGACGAAAGTCTTTCGTTTATCGAAAGGGATAACTCAATCTTAGTCTTAATTATCTGCAGGTTTGACTAAGTGAAGTTGGAGACAATCCTAACTTTTATAGGTTAGATTGCTCAATTTGAAAGTGGACCTCTCGTTCATGGAAGGAATCGAGAGAGGAATCTGGCTTTGGCCCTAACTTTTATAGGTTTAACCTGAAAGCAAAGGGAGTGGAATACAAGTAGCAGTAGAAATATTGGTTTGTACTAGCCACTTGATGGAGGATTTTGATGTTAAGTGATCAGGACTTAACACGTCAAGCTTTGAAAATTGCCATGAATTGACGGATAGAAATTTTAGTGGACCCACCGCCAATTGATTTGATCAGTGAGGGATTTTGTGAGGAAGATTGATCTGTCGTCAAACACCAATAGGAGTTTTGTGAGGGAAGATTGATCCAACGAAGCGATCGAATCTCGTCTCAGCAAAAGAGTGTTCGGAAATCACAGTGGGGGTTTAGTGTTTATCACTTTGTTTGTAATGATCGGGTTATCCCTAAGAAAATTACATATAGTATTTTTTCGGGAACTTCCCGTTACATGAATCATCTACCCCCAGCTTCTTCGCGAAACTGGATTTATCATTGCATTCGGTTACATGATCGGGTTATCCTTAAGAATATTACATATAAAAATTCTCCAGGAATTTTCCGTCAACGGTAGGAAACAGTTTAGACTTATATACCTATTGGAGTATCAGGGAGCAGTTTAACCTCTTATACCGGTCGGAGGATTGAGAATCAGTTTATACTCTTATACTTGTCGGAGTGTAGGAAGGAGCAGTTTATACTCTTATACTTATCGGAGTGTTGCCGTTCTCGTTTGGCTTATCCTAGCATTATGACGCCGGCTTCGACCAAGGTCTGAATACTATTCTTTAAAGTAAAGCAAGCATTGGTGGGATGAAGGATTCTCCTGTGGTACGCGCAGTACCTCGGGTCCGTAGTATTGTTAGCTTCCTCCTGATTCGTGATGGGTGGCAGCTTGATCTTGTTGTTTTCAAGAAGGGTCTCGAAGATGGTTGGAACGTCTTCGTCCTTGAATGAGTATTCTTTTTGGAGCCTCGGATCCGAAGTCTTCTGCTGTCTTCGGGGATGCTGTTGCGACGTCTGACTAACGTCAACAACTGTTATAGGTACCATCCCTTCATCATGGGACACGAGACTCGAATTCAGAGGGTTAACCATCGGTTGGTTTCTTTCGACCTTTCTCCTTCTGAGAAAGCGTTCGGCCTGTTCTCCGCGCACCTTCAACTCTTTCCAGGTATTAAGCGGCTCTACTCCCATAATGTCCAAGATGTTAATGGACAAATTGTTATGACAAGTCTGCAAGACGAATTCCTCCATGACGGGATTCTTGCAGTTCATTGCCTGATTGCGGAAGCGTTTGATGAAGGTATCCACCGACTCTCCGTCTTTTTGTTTCTCATCGAAGAGTGTCCTGATCGACACTTCGGCGTCATCATCGAAGAAATGAGCGAGGAACATGCTCTCCAGGTCCTCCTAGCTATTGATGCTTCCGGGCTTGAGACGGCGATACCAATCGAAAGCAGGACCGCGAAGGGTGCCAACGAATGACCGAACCATCAAGGCTTCATTGCCAGAGATCATACCCAAATGGGACTTGAAGTAGATCAGGTGCTGAGAGGGCGAGCCATTCCCGTCGAATGGCGTGAAGTTGACCAGATTGAACTTTGCTGGATACGGGATCGATTCTCATTCTCTTGGGTAAGGACACGGAATCCCTGTCTTCTTCACCTCTCGAGCAGACATCAGGGCGTCAATTTTTCTCTTGAGATCCTTCATCTTTTCGTCCTCATCTATATTCTGTTTTGGACAATTTTCGAGAAGAATAATGCTGCCACCCCTAGTGTTATTATCTTTGGCGGAACCACCACCAATGTTGTTATCTGTAGGGGGTGCATTTGAACCACACCCAATATTTTTGGGAGGTGCGTCGGCCATGATGATTTCGTCCACTTCTGGATCGCTGTCAATTGCGACGTTCTGGGTGCGACGGCTGGATTCAACTCTGACTTGATTGGACAAAACCCGAATTTGTTGATCATGCTCTTCCCTCATTCGCATCATGGCTATTTCCATTTCGAACTTGAAGTTCTCTTTTTGTTTGGCCAAGGCATCCTCAACCATTTTAGTGACCTCTATTTCCATTTCGAACTTGAAGTTCTCTTTTTGTTTGGCCAAGGCATCCTCAACCATTTTAGTGACCTATTTTGTGCTAATCATCAACACTTCGCGGGATTGACCTAGGCTGGATACCGTTTTGTCAGAAGCGACTGCAGAGTTAGCATCTGACACTTCATCATCCGAGGATAATCCTTGATTCATCCTCTGATAGTCCCTTTGTCTAACGGTTCCCGACCGTAACCGAGTTATACGTTAGGATATGTCCGAAAGATGACGAGGATTGAAGTTTCGCGTTGACTTTCCCTTATCAACCATATTAACTGTGACTTCTGGAAGTTCGTCATCTTGCGCAGTTGGACTTTTTCTACAGAAACGCATTGGCTTGGTCCTGGGCGTTCTGGGGGAGATCCTTTCAAATACTGAGACCCTCTGTGGAGTGGTCTTAGGGCAGCTACACGCTGATAATATTGCCCTGATAATTTTAGTACACGGATAATAAGAGTCCATTTCTCGGGTACCTTTCTTTCAAGATTTGTTCGTACCCCCAGTCCGATAGTACAACTCATAGGCATGATTGCCGGAGCAACGTATCGTATGCTGGCACGACTCCTCAGGTATAACGTCGTCGTCTAACGAACACGTTTCCTTCTGAGGATTCGTCGTCTTGTCGGTGCTCTCAAGAGTCGCACGTTTTGAGTCACGCCTTCGTGAGCGTGAGACCTCAACAGGCTCTTGGATAATGACTGGCAGTCCGAGGCGGTCAGTTATAGGAGCTTTCCCATTATAGGAAGGCTCTGATTTATTGGAAGGGCGAGTGCGACCCCCAACTCGATGAGTTGCTCGGGGTTCATTCATCATGCCCAAGCGTTCTTTGATTGGAGCTTTACCTTGATCCTCGTGCAAAAGACCCATGCGTTCCACTATTACTTTCTTGCCTCTGGATATGTCCATATTGTCGCGGAGCTTCATCGGAGGTGCGGGATTAAAAGGAGTGAGATCTGAACTTGATGAAAGCTGGGAGCCAGCTTTGGATCTGGAATCGACCGAGAGACATGACTGATGTCTTTTATCGGGTAGGGGCGCTGGCTTAGCCTTCGACACCCAAACCTGCTTAGATCTTGGTGATTTCTTGATCACCTCTTCCCGCTGCAATTCTCGTGCCTCTCGCACAAGGATCTGGGTGTGCGAAATAAGTGCATGGCGCTTCTGGACGCGCTCCTCGAGGGTAGAACGTGTTTGTTTGACCTGAACCCATTTGTTAATTAGAGGTTGGGAGGAGGGTCCCGATGCTTGTTGTGGCGATAGCTTAGTCACTTGACGCTTTCTGAACTCCCAATCCGCTTGGTAACGGAGTCCATCCACCTGATCCAAAGCCTTGGCGAATTGATGCGCGAGGCGTTGGCGTTTCCTTTGACGTGCTCTCTTTGATAAAGTTGGCGCGCCTTCAGCAGTCGGCTCCTTGATCACGAAGGAGTTTAGATCTGCAGATCTGGTCTCATTGGATGCCGGCAGACCGTTGCAAGGTACGATTGTAGCATCGACTACAGGGAGATCGACTTCTTAGGTCTTCAGATCTGGAGACCGACGGATCTTCTGGGAGGAGGAGATCTTTCTGGAGGAGGAGGAGGAGATGTACTCTTCAAATTTATGCAGGTCGAATTCGTACTCGACCTTTTCAGCCACTGGGATCTTGATCGTCGGCTGCGGCATGACAGCTTCGGCAGCGAAGCTGTTGGCTCCCACTGTGGTCGCCGGTTTGTTTGCGGAGAAAGTTGCTGTTTTCATTGCTATCAAATCTATTACAACTTTAGTCGTTACAATAAACTCGAATAAAATAAAAAGTTGATCTTTTTATAAGATCTCCTTACACAATGAAAATAAAAAAGTTTACAACTTTATCAAACAAACGCAGAGATCGTTTATCGGTCTTCTGCTTACGTGGGATCTTTGCCTGTGCTGGGGTTTATCCGTGGACTACCGTCGATCAGATCTGATTGCTGAAAAATTGGGTAGAGCTTCGTTGATTCGCGAAAGAATTAAGAAACCGAAGCGCTTATCTCGGCAACGGCGAGATAATTGCTCTTCTTAAGATTATCGCAACGGGATAATCTTAAGGAACGGACCCGGAGAACTGCAGATCTGACGAGCTCCTCTTCTTTATGCCGACGAACTCGATCCGATCTCTCCTCCTCCTCTCTGAAATTCGTGCACATTCAGTCTTCAATCCGGCAGGGCTTCGTCTAATCTCCAAAATTCCAGATCTGAAAAAAAGAAGCTCCAGGGGCTGTATTTATAGGCTTCAAGGAGATCCGGGCGGTTAAAACCGCATAACAGGCACTTTTAGGGGCTGGGGGGACACCCTTGGGTGTCTCGGCCTTGGCCGAGACACCTTGGGGTGTCTCGCTTGTGCCGAGACACCTCGGGGTGTCTCAACTCAGGCTGAGACGCTCTTTTCCGTGTACTTGTCCGTTTCCGCCGTAATTTCTTCGTCCGAACTCGGATTTGAGTGATTCAAAGTACGTTGGAAAGCCGACGAGGATTTCTGTAAGCTCCAATGATTAGATCATCTGTGGAATAAATGAGACACGAAGGATATTTCGCCGTTTGTGAGCGACACGAGGTTCCCGATCGGTTCGTGTCTTTGTTATTCTGAAACTCCATTATTTCACGTAGTTCGTCGATTCACTTCAAATGTTCACCGACATCAATCAAGTTTCTGTGAACCGGATAGTGACGTTCATCGTTTTTTTTAGCGCTGAGCTGTTCATGGAGACCTATAGGTAATTTTCGATGCCTACACTTAGTTGACTGTCCAAACCTGAATGATAACAAGATTTTTGACATTGTTAATTTCAATTTAAACAACAAGCTCTATGTTTTCAAAACTTGCTACAAGTGCTTTAAGTCGCAAGGACTTACTGTGCTTCATGTATGTTATTACCTGTATTTGCTTAGTGTTTTTTGTTTCTTGTTGTTTTAGTTCCAAAAATTAGCTTTGGCTGTGATTTTGCATCCCGATTTTCTGAGATTTACAAAAAATAAGAACTGAATGTTTTCCCTTTTTTATGTAACAGTTGAAATAAAATAATTAACTACTTGGTTGGTGTCATGAAAATTCCCTCTAGCAGTTCTTCGGTCGCTGCATCCTCCATCTCAGACATCCAAGCTCGCTGCTGGTGAAGGTAAGGTTATCCAAGCTCGCTGTCTGTACATAAGATTATATGTTGTGCATATATGTATGGATATATATATGTATGTCTATATGTTGTGTATGTATGTATGTGTATTCCATATTTATCATCTTTTTAAGCAATGATACATGGATAATTAGTATGTAAATGTTAAGAGGAGGTATTCTGGCCATTTTAATGTTAAAACATTTCAATGTTAAGGGATAATTAGTGCAATTCGACGACTAAGTGTAGCCTTAAAAAATGTGTAAGATGTGGGAATTTTTTTTACATATTCTCACACCTGCAATTCTATTTTACAGGTCAAACTGATGCTAATTGCGCTTCTATCTGAATCTGAACTTAAGAGTATCTGATGCCACAATTGAGCTAATCTTAGATAAGGTAGATAATGTTTTTGAATGCACTACTAGTAAACTATCTTGAATTGCTTTGATTGGAAAAATTTTCATGTAAATTTTTGTTCTAACCTTGTGTCATCGTGAACAGACATTCGAGGATGCTGATGCGAACCAGGACGGCAAGATAAAGAGGATAATGAAAGGCGTGTGCTATAAAAGGCAAGATAAAGAGGATGCATGGTTATCTTTTTCTATCGTTTTATTTCTTGTAATGCTATAAAAGGCTATGCATTAAATAGGATCTAGTAGTGGTTAAAACTCAAATTGATGAGTTTTCTGTTTCAACACATTTTCTTCAAAATAAAATGAAAAATAAATCTGAGTAACACTAGAAATAATTATCAAGAAGCGACACAAATACCATTTACTGTTGAGCATGGATGTCAATAGGAGGCAAAACAAATTAGAAAAGGAATGGACAATATAATGTAAAACCAACATAAACATTAAATTCTTTTGTACCATTAACTGTTGACCTTAGGCCTTTCTATATTTTGTGTCTCCAATTCATTAATTTTTCTTCTTGTTGTAGCATGTAATCTCTTCTTAAACTTGATCCTGTTATTTTTTGTTGATATCAGTGTAATTACTGCAAAGATCTTCCCATTCAAGCACTTCAAGTGGAGAGGATGTAGATGGTGAGGCTTAACCTTGCTCTGTTGGTGGATTCATCAGGAATCAACTGTGTCAGTCTTCTTTTCTACAGATCAGCTTGTTAGTATGCATCTTAAAGTTGCTTTATGTTTTGTTGACACATCAGGGTTCACTAGTATTTTCTTCACTTACAGAGCATCATATCTTTTCTGCAGATCAGCTATGTTGCAGGGAGTAAAAAAGAAAAGAAATCAATTGATAGAACTATTATGATAAAATTAATTTCTGTACAGACTTTCAACTCAAAACTAATATACGCTGATATTGGCTAATAATGACTAATACAAGCCGATATTTGCTTGAAAATCTTGCTTCTGTTTTAAACTGTATAGAAGATTGTTTAATCAAAAAACTGATATCTCTAACATCTCTAACAGGAAATAATCAAAGAACTGATGGAAAGACTACCACACATGAAAGAGCTTATGGATACATATTGTGGCCCTGATAGAGTGACTACAAAGCAACAAATACAGGAGTTAGACAGAGTCGCAAAAACTCTACCAGAGAATATACCTTCATCTGTGAAGAGGTTCACTAATCATGCCGTTCTTTTACTTCAAGTTTTCTTTTTTTTCAACTTAGTTTAGTTTTCTGTAAATCTTATAATGTGTCATTCTCTAAAATGGAAAACACTGAATATGGCAAACTGGAATATTTAAACAGGCCTTTGAGTGTTGACTTGGAAATGGAAATGAATGTAATTATTTTGCAATGGGAGCAAATTCTTTGTTTATCATAATATGCAACTTGTTTGGAGTATAATTTGATGTTTGGTTTATTTGTTGATGTGAATGAG
Organism: Asparagus officinalis; assembly: GCF_001876935.1. Taxonomy (NCBI): domain Eukaryota; kingdom Viridiplantae; phylum Streptophyta; class Magnoliopsida; order Asparagales; family Asparagaceae; genus Asparagus; species Asparagus officinalis. Next base: position 88,133,207 of record NC_033794.1, on the reverse strand, counting down.
AGTAAATTTTTTGTGGATGTTCAGGTTCAGTGTAGGCTTGTAGTTGACAGAAAAGATATTACTTTTGGCGATGCAAATTAGTCTCGACAAAATTATACTTTTTACCGTTGTCAAAAATTATACTTTTGCCGACGCTATCTTGCGTCGCCAAAAGTATAGCTTTTAGCGACGCTTCACTCTACGTCGTTAAAAGCTGTACTTTTGCCGACGCTATCTTGCGTCGGTAAAAGTATAGCTTTTAGCGACGCTATCTTGCGTCGCCAAAAGTATAGCTTTTAGCGACGCAGAGTGAAGCGTCGCTAAAAGCTATATTTTTGGTGACGCAAGATAGCTTCGCTAAAAGCTATACTTTTGCCGACGTATAGCTTTTGCCGACGCTGCATACGTCGCCAAAAGTACACTTTTGCTGACGCAAAATATTATGCGTCGCTAAAAGATACACTTTTCCCGACGCATGATGCGTCGCCAAAAGTGTACTTTTGGTGACGCAGTGTATTTGCGTCGCCAAATACTTTCCTTGACGCACTTTTGGCGACGCGTTAGCGACGCTGCATTTTGCGTCAGGAAAGATTTTTCCCGACGTTTTTTAAACTTTTCCCGACGTTTTTATTTCGTCGGCAATGTTGTATTTTGTTGTAGTGGAATACAATTCTAAAAATATCAGCCATCTAGGAAGTTTAAGTGGAAATCACCATTATAGTTGCAAAGGAATAAAACTGTAAAACAACAATATAAAGGGAATTATTCCTAGAATCAACATAGGTTAATTAAACAAACTTTCTCTTCTATATAAAAGAGTAAAGGAAGGTTATACTTATCTAGATGATTAGGCTTCCGATGCTCTATATATTTATCTATGAACACAAGGGAGGTACACGGGACAAAGGGGGAGGACAAGGGACAAAGAATGCCCCCATGCCTTTGTACATGGGTCAGTAGGGGGGGGGGGGGGGGTTACGGGACAACATGGGAGCATGTTGTGTGTGGAAGTACAAAGCATGGGTTTCTCCTGTACAAACCCATGCTCCTACCCCCCTCCCCTTTATGGCCTCCTTCCGAGCTCAATTTTTTGAGCTTTGTACACGAGACAACATGGGAGCATGTTGTGTGTAGAAGTACAAAGCATTGTGTGTGGAAGTACAAAGCATGGGTTTCTCGTGTACAAACCCATGCTCCTACCCCCTGCCCCCTCCTCTCTCTATGGCCTCCTTCCGAGCTCAATTTTTTGAGCTGATTCCTCTCTTCCCTCTCTCCTATAAATAGGAGAGGTAGTGTGATAGTGAGGAGTGTGGGGAAAAAATCTGAATTTGAGAGGAAAAGAAAGAGAGAGGAAGAGAGAACTTGTAATAGTTTGGTATTCTCCTCATAGTGAAACCCCCCTCCCGTGGACGTAGGCAAGTTTGCCGAACCACGTAAATCTCGTGTTTGTATTGTCTTAACTGTGAGTTGCCATTGCTTGGGAGGTACACGGGACAAAGGGGGAGGACAAGGGACAAAGAATGCCCCTCATGCCTTTGTACATGGGTCAGTAGGGGGGGGGGCTTTGTACACGGGACAACATGGGAGCATGTTGTGTGTGGAAGTACAAAGCATGGGTTTCTCCTGTACAAACCCATGCTCCTACCCCCCTCCCCTTTATGGCCTCCTTCCGAGCTCAATTTTTTGAGCTGATTCCTCTCTTCCCTCTCTCCTATAAATAGGAGAGGTAGTGTGGTAGTGAGGAGTGTGGGGGAAAAATCTGAATTTGAGAGGAAAAGAAAGAAAGAGGAAGAGAGAACTTGTAATAGTTTGGTATTCTCCTCATAGTTAAACCCCCCTCCCGTGGACGTAGGTAAGTTTGCCGAACCACGTAAATCTCGTATTTGTATTGTCTTAACTGTGAGTTGCCATTGCTTATAGGTTCCCTCGACATTTCAGTCCTAGAACTGATGAGAGGAATAGTGTATATTTTACTTTGTTAAAATATCTCACTTTCGATTCTTGTTTCCTTTGAGAAATAAGAATTTCACTATCTATTCTAGTTTCCTTTGAGAAACAAGAATATAGAGGTTGACTTGTGTTTTTGTGATAATAAAAGTCAGTGCTCTCTCTCAGGTGATATCGCTTCCGCGGCGTAAGGGCGTGTCTCTGCGCCCAACAATTGGTATCAGAGCCCTTATTCAGATTGGCGATGGTTGAGCTACTGATCTGAGGTGGTGGTTGATTATTGTGTGGTGAACACAAGGTATTTGTTGGAATTCCTGAGAGAAGCGGATTTATTTATACAAACGGAGAATGGCGTCAACAAGTAAAACAGTTAAAGTTAAAAAGTACGAGATCGAAAAGTTCAATGGGAAGAATGATTTCTCCTATTGGAGGATGCAGATGAAAAACTCGTTGATTTCGTAAAAAGTTACACAAAGCTTTAGCAGGAAAAGAGAAGAAGCACAAGGATATGTCTGATGAGGATTGGGAGGAGCTGGATCTGGAAGCACGTGCATCGATTATCCTTTGCCTTGAAAGTGATGTAGCTTTCTTGGTGGATGGGGAGGAAATGGCTGCGGGCGTATGGTTAAAGTTAGAGAGCACATTCATGACTAAGAGTCTAACGAACCGGATCTATTTAAAATCCAAATTGTATACTTGCAAGATGGAGGAGGGTTCATCAATCCGGGAATACATCAACAAGTTCGATATAATCTTATCGGATTTGAAAGATATTGAGGTGACAGTGGAAGACGAGGATCAGACACTTCTACTAGTTCTATCTCTGCCAAAGTCTTATGAGAATCTGGTTCAAACACTGATACTTGTGGGTGACAGTTTATCGATGGATGAGACTAGAACGGTGCTTCTAGCAGATGATCTTCAAAAAATTATAACTAGTGATATGACCACTGGTGGTAACAAAGAACAAGCGTAGGGGTTCTTTGCCAGAGGAAGGGGCAATGAGAAAGGAAAAAGAAAGGGAGGAAAGTCTAGATCAAAATCAAGACCTCTTGCGGAAAGACCGTGTTTTAAATACGATGAGCTAGGGCATTTCAAAGTCAATTGTCCTAACAAGAGAGTATGTGGGAAGAAGAACAACAACAAGACTGAAAGACGAGAAGGCAAGGAAGAGGCGAGCTACGCTTCAGGGGCAGTTGATCTACACAAGATCTCACTCACACAGCAGAAGAAAAGATGCAAGACTCTCTCTTTACACAGCCCGTATGGCAAAGAGGAAGATTACTGAAGCTGGGAAGTGAATCACACACAAAAACCACAGAGAAAACAGATTTAAAAATTCTCTCAGGAAGACAGCACAGTCTCTCTGGTTTTTGCCAACGTTGGGGCTACTGAAGAAGAAAGTGAAAGACGAGAAGGCAAGGAAGAGGCGAGCTACGCTTCAGGGGAAGGGAGCGATAAGGAATGCTATATCGTCACGGGTGGCGAGGATACCTCCGGGAAGTGGATTCTTGATTCTGGTTGTTCTTACCACATGTGTCCAAATAGGAAGTGGTTTACTACCTACAGAAGCATTGATGGTGGAACCGTATTAATGGGAAATAATCATGCTTGTAAAACGGTGGGGCTAGGTGATATCAAAATCAAGATGCATGATGGAGTGGTCAGAACCCTAACGGACGTGCGGAACGTTCCCGACTTGCGGAAGAATCTTATCTCAGTGGGTGCATTAGACTCCGATGGCTGTAAGATTATTACAGAGAACAAAGTGAAGAAGGTTGTTCGAGGTTCCCTAACAGTGATGAAGGGTGTTCGTCATGATAATCTATATACTCTCTCGGGTACCACGGTGACAGGAGATACAACCGTTGGAACTGATGGAAGTGGTGGAGACCCATGTGAGCACACACGGTTATGGCATAGGCGGCTTGGGCACATGTCAGAGGAGGATCTAGATCTGCTTAGTAAAGATGGGTTGTTGAAGAATCTGAAGAAACATTGCATGGATTTTTGCGAGGACTGTGTGTATGGAAAGGCGCACAGGGTCCAAATTCTGAGGAGCAAGCACAAGAGCAGAGGGATACTAGATTATGTGCACACAGATGTTTGGGGTTCGGCTTTGACAACTTCCAAGGGTGGTTCCAGATATTTTGTCTCATTCATAGATGATCATTCGAGATATGCTTGGATGTCTCATTCATAGATGATCATTCGAGATATGCTTGGATTTATTTTCTGAAGTATAAGAATGAGGTATTTGAGACATTCAAGAAGTGGAAGGCGATGATATGCTTGGATTTATTTTCTGAAGTATAAGAATGAGGTATTTGAGACATTCAAGAAGTGGAAGGCGATATTGAGAACAGGACAGGAAAGAAATTAAAGACATTGAGATCTGACAACGGTACAGAGTATACAGATGGTGCCTTCAAGGAATTCTGTGATCAGGAGGGGATTGCCAGACACTGGACAGTTAGATCTACACCACAGTAAAATGGGATTGTGGAGAGACTGAACCGAACACTGCGGGAGAAAGCAGTGAGTATGCGATCTTATGCTGGTTTGGACAAAAAATGATGGGCATAGTCGATTGCTACAGCTTGCTATATAGTGAATCGATCTCCACATTCGACATTGGACGGTGATACACCCTATCGGGTGTGATCAGAAGAGTATGCAGATTATGAGAGGCTCCGAATTTTCGGGTGTACCACCTACTATCACGTCAACGAGGGAAAGTTTGACGCGAGGGCCAAGAAGGCAATTTTCTTGGGGTATGCAAAGGGCGTAAAAGGCTACCGTCTTTGGTGTACAGAAGATTCAAAGTTCGTGATCAGCAGGGATGTTACCTTTGATGAGAAGTCCATAATTGCTAAGGTGCCCAAGGATGATGGTGTTGAGACTATTGGGAATTCTAAGTCCCAGGTTATTGATATAGAACCTAAAGACCAACCAGGTTCTAGTCGTGTTCAAGTGGGAAATCAGGTAGATGATGAGCTTGAGCAGGAGGAGGTTCAGTAGGAGAATACATAGGCACTATAACAACAACAGCTCGAGGATAGTTTGGCTTCCACCCGAGGGCCAAGAAGGCAATTTTCTTGGGGTATGCAAAGGGCGTAAAAGGCTACCGTCTTTGGTGTACAGAAGATTCAAAGTTCGTGATCAGCAGGGATGTTACCTTTGATGAGAAGTCCATAATTGCTAAGGTGCCCAAGGATGATGGTGTTGAGACTATTGGGAATTCTAAGTCCCAGGTTATTGATATAGAACCTAAAGACCAACCAGGTTCTAGTCGTGTTCAAGTGGGAAATCAGGTAGATGATGAGCTTAAGCAGGAGGAGGTTCAGCAGGAGAATACACAGGCATTACAACAACAGCAGCTCGAGGATAGCTTGGTTTTCACTAGGCCAAAGCGAGCATACAAGCAGGTACAGAAGCTGGGGCTGATCAACCCCTGAAGCACTATAGACAGGTTAATTTGGTTGAGTACGCACTCTCGATGGAGGAAGATGAGCCGGTCTTCTTCAAGGAAGCTATTCGGGATAGAAATAGCGAGAGTTGGTTGGCTGCGATGGAGGAGGAGATGGAATCTCTCCGGAAGAACCAAACATGGGAGGTGGTCCCATTGCCCTTAGGAAAGAAAGCTATAGGTTGTAAGTGGCTGTATAAAAAAAAGGAAGATCCTTCAGAGCTCGGTGGTACGAGGTACAAGGTAAGGCTAGTGGCTAAGGGGTTTGCACAAAGAGAGGGTATGGATTACAATAAGATATTTTCTCCAGTGGTAAAACACACCTCTATTCGGGTGCTATTGAGTATTGTTGCTCATGGTGATCTTGAGCTGGAACAACTCAATGTCAAGACGACCTTCTTACATGGAGACTTGGATGAAGAGATCTATATGCATCAACCTGAGGGATACAAGGTTGAGGATAAGGAGCATCATGTATGTCGCTTGAGGAAGTCCCTTTATGGATTGAAGCAATCTCCTTGACAGTGGTACAAGCAATTTGACTCCTTCATGCTAAAGCATGAGTTTTTCCAAAGCGACTATGATTGTTGTGTTTACATTCAGAAGCTTCAGTGATTATATCTATCTCCTTTTATATGTGGATGACATGCTTATTGCATCGAAGAACAAGGTGAAGATAGATAAGCTGAAATCTCAACTTAGCAAAGAGTTCGAGATGAAGGACATGGGCGATGCAAAGAAAATACTGGGTATGGAGATTAGAAGAGAGCAGACGAATCGGCGATTGTTCTTGAGTCAGAAGGACTACATTGAACGGGTGATCGCGAGGTTCGGAATGCAAAGTGCTAAGCCGGTGGTGACTCCATTGGCTCCATATTTTAGACTCTCTGGTAAACAATCTCCCACTACAGCGAAAGATAAGGCACACATGGAGCGTGTCCCTTATGCTAGTACAGTTGGCAGTTTGATGTACGCAATGGTGTACACGTCCTGATATTTCACAGGCGGTTAGTGTGGTTAGTAGATTCATGGCGAATCCGTGAAAGACGCACTGGGAAGCGGTGAAATAGGTCCTGAGGTACTTGAAATGTACCGTGGATACGGGTCTGTGTTTTGATGGAGATACATGTCAGATCGACGAGTATGTGGACTCAGATTATGCGGGCGATCTAGATAGACGGCGATCTACTACTGATTATGTATTCAGGATACATGGGGCTCCAGTCAGTTGGCGATCGATGTTGCAGGCTACAGTGACACTTTCTACTACAGAGGCTGAGTACATGGCCATGACGGAAGGAGTGAAGGAAGCATTGTGGCTGCGGGGTCTTCTAGACGATTTGGGGATTGAACAGGAGAGCGTGAACTTGTGGTGCGACAGTCAAAGTGCAATTCACTTAGCAAAGAATCAAGTTCACCATGCTCGTACCAAGCATATCGACGTCGGGTATCATTTTGTGCGGGATGTCATAGATGAAGGTGATATTTCTCTCATGAAGGTGCATACGAATGAGAATCCTGCGGACATGTTAACCAATATGGTCACAGGCAGTAAGTTCCAGCATTGCTTGGACTTGCTTCATATCAGCCCTTATTGATTTGCCCGAGAGGGCATGACCCTACAGGGCGGTGATGGAGATGAGGTGGAGACTATGTTGGAGAATAATTGTAGAACTACGGTTAGCTTGATCCCGGTAGAGGGTATGTAGGCAGCCGAGCTTGATCCCGGTAGAGGGTACGTAGGCAGCCGTGATATAGTGGCGCAGCTGGTTTTGGCCTGGTATGGCCTGGATCTCTCTGGTAATGTTCGTGGTGTTCTTCTGGTGTTCGTTCAAAATTTAAGGTTTATCAAATGATGAACGAGGTGGAGAATTGTGAACATAGGGGAGGTACACGGGACAAAGAGGGAGGACAAGGGACAAAGAATGCCCCCATGCCTTTGTACATGGGTCAGTAGGGGGGGGGGCTTTGTACACGGGACAACATGGGAGCATGTTGTGTGTGGAAGTACAAAGCATGGGTTTCTTCTGTACAAACACATGCTCCTACCCCACCCCCTCTATAGCCTCCTTCCGAGCTCAATTTTTTGAGCTGATTCCTCTCTTCCCTCTCTCCTATAAATAGGAGAGGTAGTGTGGTAGTGTGGTAGTGAGGAGTGTGGGGGAAAAATCTAAATTTGAGAGGGAAAGAAAGAGAGAGGAAGAAAGAACTTGTAATAGTTTGGTATTCTCCTCATAGTGAAACCCCCCTCCCGTGGACGTGGGCAAGTTTGCCGAACCACGTAAATCTCGTGTTTGTATTGTCTTAACTATGAGTTGTCATTGCTTGTAGGTTCCCTCGACATTTCAGTCCTAGAACTGATGAGAGGAAGAGTGTATATTTCACTTTGTTGAAATATCTCACTTTTGATTCTTGTTTCCTTTGAGAAATAAGAATTTCACTAACTATTCTAGTTTCCTTTGAGAAACAAGAATATAGAGGTTGACTTGTGCTTTTGTGATAACAAAAACCAGGGCTCTCTCTCAGGTGATATCGTTTCCGCGGCGTAAGGGCGTGTCTCTGCGCCCAACATTATCTATGGTTTTATTTCTAGTAAATCCTTATTATTGTTTTATCTTATTGTAAGTATCAAACAAAGTTTAATTGGATTATTTTTTTTCTTGATCAAAGACCGCTATTTGGTAACATACCCATAAATCAAGTTTTCATTCTCTTCAGCAAATTGCACTATTTGTATTTGGTCTTCGATAACCAACATTATACTTGAAGCACTGCAATCCACAAACTGTTCGTACTGTTTTCGATACCTGGACACTGTAGAAATGATCAAGAAAACCATAAGAATGTTCTCCTTATACAAAAAAAATTACACATTATATCATAGACAAAAAGGAGCTGAGTCTGAATGCAGTAACTACAATGATTTACAAGGGGGGAAATACAAGAAAAACATAATTACTCTTTGAAGCCTGTCAATCTTCATTAATTAACAAGGTAAGTAACAAGAAGAGCACCAAACATTAGCACATAAGCTATCCCTTGATCAATGGCCTTGCTATCACTCGTAGGAGAAGGTGCCATTGCCTGAGCTTGGGCTACTAGTTGCATGAGCCCAGACCAGAAAAATACGGCGAAAAAATAATCTCACAGATATCATTTTTTTTCCAGATTTCGATTGGAGAAATTGGGATTAAAAGGGTTATTTGCATCTGATATTAAGCTGAAGAAGAGAATGAGAGGAGAAGAAGGGGATTGAGAGATGGTGTGGGAGCTTGAAATGAGGTTTGTTTATGTATATAGGGTGTGTTTGGTACCCCATGAAAAACTAGGCCAAGATCAGTTCTGGTCCAGTTTTATTCTAAACCAGTTCAAAGTTCAATCAGGGGGAGGGTGGTCCAACAATCAACCTATTTAAAGGCTCTTTTTTGGCTTAAGAAAAATTGGGTCAGTTCTACCTAATTTTTTCTAGACAGGATTTTGTCAAAAATGAAGCAAAGGGCCAATCCTAGTCCCATTTTGAGTTGTTACCAAACACTTAGATTGTGTTGGCTAATTCTTTGACTTGGTTTGCAGGCTGAACTTTGTTGTGCAATTGGACTTGCCTAAAATTAGCCCTTTATGTTTGAAGTGCGTCTCTAGATTGAGTCCTATGTATCAGACTAATTCAACTCAACATCAGTGGACTTAATGTAATAACCCAAATAATTAATGCCTTAACACTTGATTAATGAATTTTTTTTAATTACAGATTAGAGAACTAATAAAGGGTATTTTCGGGATTTCACCCTAACCCCTGATTTTTCTGCCACGTCCGTGTTTGATGGCTAAAACTCATTCGATGAATGGGTCGGCACCTCTTTAACGGCAGAATAAAACAGGGAAATCAAAGAGAAATCACAGGAAAAAAAAAACACACAGAGAATACCCTCTCATTTTCTTCAACCAAACCCTCTTAGAACCTAGATTAAGATTGAGAAAAGAAATAAAAGAAGAAGAAGAGGAAGGAGACAGTAAAAAGGGAGGAAAAGAGAGGATTTCCCCCAAAGTTCAAGTTAACCCAAAAGGTATGAACCCTTTCCTATGTTAAATTCTTGATTTAGAAGAGTAAAATTGTTATAGATATCTTAGTAAATCAAATCAAAATAAAATGAATGAGGAAATTAACTTGTTATGAATATGAAATAAAAGAATCTAGGGTTTTCAAAAGGAATTTTCTTATGTGTTTAGGAGGCATGAAACAAACTGGAAAAAAAAAGAAAAAGAAAAGGAAATAACTAACCCTAGTTTCAGCGAAGTCTGACCACCGGCCATCCCTAGTCGCCGGCGGTTTCCTCGTCGCCGTCCTGCAGCCATGGCGAGAGAGAGAGAGAGAGAGAGAGAGAGAGAGAGAGAGAGAGGAAGAAGAAGAAAACAGAATGAAAAAAAAAGAACAGAGGAAGAGGAATGAGAAAAAAAAGAAGAAGAAAAAAAAGAACAGAAGAAAAGGAACGAAGAAAGGAGGAGGAGGAAGATGATCAGTTGGATGAATATTAAAGGAAGGAATTTTATAAAAAGACCCATAGTTATTTTTGACTTTGCTTATAAAACCCTCTTGAGTGGAGAATAGAATTTTGTGACCTAAGAATTCATTCTAAGTCCCTAAAAGCCATAAAATTTTGTAAGTAAACCTTAACAGAGAAAACTAAAATCATATATGAATAGAATAATTACATATAAACCCCTGTTTTATCATAAATTATTAGGAAATCCAGAAGCTAGTATATGAGAGTTATAAAATTTTGATAAATTGCTAAAATCATAAATTATTAGGAAATCCAGAAGCTAGTATATGAGAGTTATAAAATTTTGATAAATTGCTAAAGATAACAATAAGCTCATATGTACTGTATATTAGACTCTAGATTATGAATTGATTTACCTATAATATATGTTTGTTCTGAATTAATAATTAGTCATATATCTTACATTATAGGTTCTGGTTGATATTCGGGAGACTAATATTTTGAGAAAGTCGTGACCACTAGAGGTGAGTTCATTTCTCACTAGTATTTTATAATATGAAATTGCATGAGTTTTATATTTGATTTATCTTGTGATGAAATAAATAAATAAATAATATGTCTTTTCATGTATATTAAAGATTTGACCTATGTCTATTGTGGTCTATTCTATAATACGATGTTAGCCTCGTACAATATATGAAAAGCAAATTCGATTCCTATATAAAATATGAAAAATAAATTTGGCTCTCACGCAATTTCCAAATACTTATGGACTTTGTTTTATCTAAAAGTTTTAATAAAGTATTTAGAACGGATTTCAACAGTTTAACGGATTCAAAGATTTTTTTCCGTGACTTAGTATCTAATAAAAGAAAAAGTAAATATTCGTAAACTATTTTAACAGAAATGAGAAGCTTTACCTCGTCAATTTCATTTAAAATATCTGCAAATTCTGATATGCAAAGTATTTCTCATTTGACATGTGATCTTGATGTTTTCAAACCCTCAAATAGTCCACTATGGATTGATTCTGCCTGCCATATGGTGAATGCACCTTTATTTGGCCCTTCTGTATTGGCCCTTCTAAAATCTGTTCTGGCCCCTTCGTATTTGGTCGGTAGCCTATGGCAGTGTTAGGTGTATTCGGTTCTCGGGAATTATCTGTTATCTGATGCAGTTACGCATTCCCTTGCTACTGGGCTAAAATTCGTAGCCTTAGTGTGACCTATGTGGTGACTTTTACATTCATGAAATACTCATCGAGAAATAAAATTTTGATAATTGACTATGAAATTAAGAAAACAACAATTCTCTGATTTTGTACAAATTAGTAGTTCTTTTCCTTCTTAATGTTTACCTTGATTCAAAAAGGGTTTGATTCCAAGAAATTTCACAGTTTATTCAGTTGCACATGAGAAAGGAAATATAATTGTTGTATTATTTCTTAAAAATGACAATATTACGATATTTGGATCGTATTATGCTATCTGTGAATTTCTCATGAAAAACTTAAAATTTGTTAATTTTTGAGAACTATTCTTATTACTATTTTGTTAGTTATCTAGGAACTCTAGTGGAAAATGTTCTCACTGAGCGCTAGCTCATTCCGTTATTTTAAATTTTTTTTCAAATCCGGTGTAGCTTCATAGTAGCCGAACTTTTGGTTTGAGCTTTTGGCTGAGAGGCGTTATATGGAGAGCCTCTTCTTGTTGATGTTACCTTCAGCACATTTTATTTTATTTTGTAAAAATGCTTATAACGGTGAGCTTGTGGGCTGTAAGTACCAATCATATATATATATAGTTGCTCTGATTTCTATCATCAGTAGGTTTATGAATATTTTGAAAATAAACTATGTGATATGAATTGCCTGGCTTGACTCGTGCATAAGACTTGTCTCGTGCACGGGTCGCTGCTGTCGCGTACCCCGTATTTTATGAATTTCCGCTGCAGATTCGGGGCGTGACAGTAAGGTTTATGAATATTTTGTAAAAATGCTTATAACGGTGAGCTTGTGGGCTGTAAGTACCGATCATATATATATATAGTTGCTCTGATTTCTATCATCAGCAGGTTTATGAATATTTTGAAAATAAACTATGTGATATGAATTGCCAGGCTTGACTCATGCTTAAGACTTGTCTCGTGCACGGGTCGTTGCTGTCGCGTACCCCGTATTTTATGAATTTCCGCTGCAGATTCGGGGCGTGACAGTAAGGTGGTATCAGAGCTTAGGTTTCGACGTTAGAAACCTTGTAGGGCACGCTATCATATAGTATATGCGCTAGATGAGTGTTAGCGTATGGATCAATTATGTGATATATATGTCTGTATATATATATATATGCACGTGCAATGCACGTGGTCAAATATTATAATTGTTGATTTTTAGTTTATGAATTTACTATAACATAGTTGCAAAAAAGTTTATGATTATCATAATATATTAAAAAGTTTTAGATATTTTAATATATAAAATCTTGTTGGTTTCAACACTTTACCTTACACATAATTAGTGAGGTTTAAAGTCTTAAAATATTAATGTTCTAAGAGCAATTTAATGATTTGGAATTATAATTATAAAATATTAATGATGTAAGCACCAATATCTAAAAAACTATTATTATTAATAAAAAATAAATATTGAATTCATCAACGTAAAATGATAGGTTTATCTGGTCATAGAGGATTTTGTTTAATTATAAAGAAATCACTCGCACCTATTGTCTACTTCCACTTTCTATTATCTGGCGACCGAGTATTATAGATATTCAAAAACTTTTCTATAGAAATTTTAAAGTTATACTGTGTAAATTCAATCAAGAAAGAAAATATAAATTATGTGATCAATTCCAAAATCTGATTATAATATTCCTACATCTTCTCAACTATTTAATTAATTTGTCAAAATGATTACTCTCTAATTTTAGAAAACTATAAAATATAATTTGAGAATGATTTAAACATATTTTGTACACATATGGATTGTATTTTAATAAAATAATATAGATCTATCCAATATTGAATAATATCCAAAAATTTAAGCTAAAGAGTTAAAAGAATATAATAACACTCATATCCAAACTGTATGCTTTATAAAGGTGAGACATATAAAATGAACAACTTAATTTATTTTGTTAAATAATTTATTACAAATCATAAAAAATAAGGAGAACCATAAGGATCACATAGTCATCCCAAATAAAGATTAAATTTCTTTCTGTAAATTTTATAGCAAAATATTTTCAGATATACTTATAGACTTGCTATAAAATCCACTCTTCTAAGATTGATATCACATGTGTCTTAAATTGTGCTTTGTTTAAGGGTTAATTTTAGAAAACTTCCCCTCAACTATGGGGGAAATGTTAACCCCCCCTCCCCCTCCCCCTCAACTACTTGAAATGAGTAAATGTTTGTTCGTCAAATTTGGGGTGTTATAGTTAATCTATCTCAACTTTAAAATTTTGATCTAACCCTATAAAATTTTCACAATTAACCCCTCAAAACTAATATCATTGAGTCGAATTCATTATGTGATAAGTACTTGACTTGGAAAGACCAAAATATCCCTCAACCATAAAAGAATTAGCTTGATTTTTTGCTAGATGAAAGAAAATGTGAAGATTTAGAGGTAAAATGATTTGTAAATTGGTCGTAATCCTTTTATTAATAGTTGAGAGTTTCTTTTAACTAAAATGACTTTCTTTAATAGGGTATTTTGACAAAATCTCTTATTAAAGTCTTTTACATTAAGGGGGTTTGTTAAGAGACATGTAAAAGACCAGAAGAGTTTTTATAAGACAAGCTAAGTCGAAGGGTGTTTTCTAAAATCGCATCAAAGTTGAGAGTGGTTATCTACAACACCTCTATAGTTAGGAGGCTCTGTCAAATTAAATTAATTAGTTGAGTGGTTTTTTTGAAACATTCCCCATACTTTAGAGTGTTTTCAAAGAATTAACTATTCTTTTAAATTTAGATCAAATATTTTATAATTCTATATTAGTACCTAAATTATAAGCAATTTTAAAATTTTAAGGGAATAATGTAGAATTATTGGAGATTTAAAATCAATGAAATGATATCTAAATTACCTTTAAATATTGCTCTTATAGGCAATATATGAAAAATTGACCATTATATCGCTCTATCGACTGATATCAAAGGTTAAATACTTTATCTTAATAATATTTATGGTTTTATATTATTATTTTTTGAGGATTTTTCTCATATATTGATCATTATCGAAAATATTGGATGATATAACAAAATCGAGTCATTTTTAATTTGATTGTGGGCTTGGCATTAGGTCGTGTTTGGAAACCAAAACTAAAACACAAGTCACAAAAGCCACAATTCATATCCCAAATCTCTCCACTCTCAGGTCTCCCAAATCTTAAGCATATATCTTGACACAAATTCTTATGTTGAAAATTCATCAATATCTGAGATTATAGATTAAAATATTATATTATGTATGAGCAGTATCTCATATAACACCCATATATTTTTTTACTTAACCCCGATTATTGCAATCCAATATCATGGATTTTATTTGTCCATTATTAATATGATGACCAACACTTTGTAGTAGTCATTCGAAATCCTCTTCTAAAGTTTTCTAAGTAAAGTATATAAATTCAGAAATAATTCAAAATCTTAAGATTATTCAAAATATGATGCTGTAATTTTTTCATATTTCCTCTAGTATATAAATATAAGCTAACCCTCTAGCCTCATATTATATGATGAATATTATTTATCTAAGGGATCACATACTATTACTTTTGGTTAACAAAGGCTTTAAATCTTTATTGGCTTAATTAAATTAAATATCTTTCAGTTTATAAAAGTTTCAATTACATACCTCCACTTGTATCTTTCTGCACTTAAATGTTCTAATTTTTTAAAATTACATGTCTGTACCTTCTATACGCAAAAATACATTTATAATTTTCCTATATGAAGGATGAACAGGACCTTGACAGAGCGTGCGCAGAGCATGCGATTACATGCAAGTCTGCCTAAGACATTTTGGGCGGATGCGGTGCATACAGCAACATACCTTATTAATCACTGGCCATCAGTTCCATTAGACTTTGGGATTCCAGAGGAGGTTTGGAGTGGAATAATATGATTAATTAACAATAATAATTAATTTAGTTTAGTTAGGATTAAAATATAATATTTAAAAAATAAGGGTAATATAATCCATAGAAAGTTTTTTCTACAACTTCCTCTTTTAAAGGGAGTATGATTCTAAGTAAAGTATATAATTTTATTTATAATTCAAAATCTTGAGAATTATTCAAAATATGATGCTTAAAATTTTCCACATCTGCTGTACTATATAAGTATAAGCTAAACCTCTTACCTCATATTATATGATGTATATTATTTATCAAAGGGATCACATACTATTGCTTGTGTTTAACAAAGGATTCCAATCTTTATAGGCTTAATTAAACATAAATAGCTTACAACTTACGGAAGTTACACTCATATACCTCCACTTATATCTTAATGCACTTAGATATCCTAAAAATTTCTAAAATTGCATGTTTTTACTTATGTATGCAGGAATACTCTTTATACTTTTCCTATGTGAGTGTCACGATATAATTTTAGGATGATTCTATATTTTATATTCATTCCAAAATAATTTATTAACTTGCAATTGTCTATCAATATAGTATTATGTAGCCGGAGTGTTATGAAGAGGTAGTGCAAGTGAGTGAATCTCAGCAGTGGGAGCATGCGATGCAGGAGGAAAGCCTTGCACAATAAATGGGTCTACCGGGTTAAGCAAGAGAGTGATGGAAGCAAAAGATTCAAGGCCAGATTAGTAGTGAAAGGGTTTCAACAGCGGGAAGAAGTAGACTACACGGAGATATTTTCCCCTGTTGTGAAACTCACAACCATCAGAGTGGTGTTGAGTTTGGTAACTGCAGAAGACCTCTTCCTTGAGCAGTTAGATGTGAAGACTGCCTTTCTTCATGGTGACTTGGATGAAGAAAAAAGAATAGGGGCAATATAGTCCATGAAAAGTTTTTTCACAACTCCCTCTTTTAAAGGGAGTATGATTTCACTTTGTCTTTTTTCTTCAGTGAGCTGATGGATGGTTCCCCTTTTTGTAGGATGGCGGGAACCAATTCATCTTCCAGTTCGTCATCTACCCTGTCCAGCCCTATGATTTCCGTAGATAGCTCGTGGGAACCCAGCCTAAGAGACTGAGGATACACTTCCGATGAAACTGATCCGAACTTGATAATGACTAATCATATGACCCCAGACTCACTGGATGTTGAACCTGTAGAAGTTGTTATGATAGATTCATCCGAGTCTGAGCTTGAACATGCTGAGGATGAGGATCTCGTGGTAGAAGTTGTTCCAATTGAGTCATCACCTTCAGAAATTATTATGATTTCATCCGACCCCTCTGACATGGAGTCCTTTGTAGCCCAGATTCCTAGTGTCGACCAGAGACTTGCCCCCTCTGAGGGTGAGTCGAGTAGCCTAGGCATTGGTCCAGATCTCGACCTTGAAGGATGGGGGACTAGCGGTATAGATCTAGATCCAATGTCCAATTCTATTGATAGCCAAGACTTAGAGGAGACTGAACCAACTGAGGAGAAGTCTAGTTCCAGCAGCTCATCTTTCTCAGGGAAATAGAGCATAACTGTTAGGGCAATTTTGTAATATCAGTATATGGGTTTTCATAGTTACTCTTTTGGTTTATGTAGGACATTTTGGTAAAAAATATGTATATATAAACCCATATACTCAGATCAACTGAGGCTGAGTATGTCGCGGTGACTGAAGCAAGCAAGGAGATGATCTGGTTGAACGGGTGCTTGGAAGAGTTGGATCTGAAGCAAGGGAGAGGAGTTCTTTATTGTGATAGCCAGAGCGCTATACATCTTGCCAAGAATCCAGTATATCATGCCAGAACGAAGCACATCGATGTCAAATACCATTTTATACGCTCGTTGATCGAGGATGGAAAGTTGCATTTAATGAAGATTTTGGGGAGTCAAAATCCGGCAGACATGTTGACGAAGGCAGTCACCAGCAAACCCCTCCTAACGGAGATAGGGATCTAAATCAGACGATAGGTGAAATGATGAGATCTAGAATTGCGCGTGCATCCACCTCCGAAAACTCAATTGACAATAATGCATTGATGGATCTGCTGCAAGCGGTGACATCTGTAGTCACCAGACAACAAGATCAAATTGATCGTAATCGGACGAATGGTCAAAACGAGGAGCATCCAAAATTAAGAAGTGGCATGGGAGAATTCAAGAAACTATCTCCTCCCAGTTTTGAGGGAACAACTGATCCTATGATTGCTGAGCATTGGATCACAGAAATGGAGAAGGTCTTCGCGGAGCCACACTACGAGGATCGGCGAGATCGCCGGGATTTTGTTGATTGAAGGAAGAACTTTTTCGGGGAAAAAGATACATGCGAAGAAGGGGAGAGTTCGGGATATGATCGTGTAGGCTCAATCCACCCAACCTCCTACACGTTGTTTGTCTACAATGAATAGATAATACTGTTAGTCTAAGGTGTAGACCCAAAGTTGGATCACAGAAATGGAGAAGGTCTTCACATACATGAAATGCCCTGAAGAGGAGAAGGTTGATTATGCAATATACATGTTAAAAGACCGTGCTTACGGGTGGTGGCAAATGCAGGTCAGTACATTGGGTGAGAAGGCATACAAGATATCATGGGAGGAATTTAAAAAGATTTTTTATGAAAAGTATTTTCCTTCAACTGTTCTCAAACAAAAACAACAGGAGTTTTGAAAATTGGAGCAAGGTGATAAGACAATAGCTGAATATGAAGAGGAGTTCACTTATCTATCAAAATTTGCCATTCACTTGTTGGGTAATGAGGAAGCTCGGGTTTTGCATCGGTCGACCGGGCCGGTCGACCGACAATGTTTCTGGAATCTGATCGGTCGACCGGGACGGTCGAACGGACGTAGTTTTGGAAATTTCCTGTTCTGTTTAGGAATCTGTTTCAACCAGGATTCTATATATACCCCAAATGATTTTAGGGTTTGTACTACATCAAAAAGAGAGTTTTTGACTGCAAAAGATAGAAAATCTCAGAGAGATTAACCCCTTGTTTGAGAGCTTGTATTTTCTTCTTCAATTAATAAAAAGATTGTGTTGTTGGGTAATGAGGAAGATAGAGCTCATCGCTTCGAGGAAGGGCTTCGACCGGACATTCGGAAGGCGGTCAGTGCATTTTAACTCCCTACATATAGAGAAGTGTTAAAGGAGGCCTTGTTAATTGAGAAAAATGAAATTGATACAAAGCCAAAGAATGAGATGAGCAACTCCTACCCAATGAAGCGGTTCTGGAAGGATAATCGCGGTGGAAGAAATAAGAATTGGAGAAGCAAAAAGCAGAATTTTGGACGCAGAGAGGAGCAATTTTCAAATCAGAAAACTTTAAGATGTGATGTTTGTTGTGTGTTCATCTCCCTTACTGTTTTTGCAAGTTAGATCTTTATTTGTGGTTTTATTCCTACTTTCCTACTTTCAACACAAGGTCCGAAAGGGCAAGGGTTCGATTGATTGTTTCGAATCCCCAACAAATACAAGCACTAGACAAACAACATTAGTTATAAATTGTTTGTTGAACATCATCAAAACAAGAAGGCCAATAAGTTGATCCTTTTGAAAAACCATTTTCAATAAGAAAACTAGAGAGGCGAGCATACCAAGCTCTAGGAGCTTACCTTCCAGACTGGCCAGTCCAGTGGTGGGAATCGGTATCCTCAAGCCAAGGCCCAAGTTTATTCCTTGACTGAGAAGGAAGCAGAAGCAAACAAGGATGTGGTGAAAGGTACGCTAACTTTTGCATCAGTTCCTGCTCGAGTACTATTTGATTCTCGTGCATCGCATTTCTTTATTGCTGCACAGTTTGTTAAGAGAAACAAATTACCATGTGATACCCTACAACAAGAATTGCTTGTTAGTACACCTGGAGGTAGCATATTAGTATCAACTCAGGGTTGTAGGGGTAAAATTTATATTCTCGACAAGGAACTTCTAGTAGAATTAATGATGCTAGAAATGCATGATTTCGATATCATATTGGGGATGGATTGGTTATCCTTAAATCATGCTTCTATTTTATGTCGAGAAAAGAAAGTAGTATTCAAATGGGCAACCAAACGTGCTTTATTTCTAGTTACAATGCCATGTTCATCAAGTTTGTTTCTAAAAACCCATTTTGTACCAATAACACTAGCATTGTTAGGTCAGGAACTAACTTCCAAACTTCATTTCTTTGAAAATTGTTTAATTCTTCATGCATAGCCAAAACCCAAAATTCATCATTTAAAGCATCATTAATCTTTTTAGGTTCTAGTTGAGATAGGAAAGCAACATTACCACACTCACTCAAGGCTTTTGAGCGAGTAATGACTCATTTTGAAGGGCTCCCAATAATTTGTTCCTTTGGATAGTTTGATGTGAATTTCCAAGCTTTAGGCGGTTCAATTTGTTCATTGTCATTTGAGATATCCACATCCTTTTGAGCTTCTATAGAGGGAATATCTTTGATTTGCAATAAGTCCAATCCTCCCTCAACATCATCATCATCATCTTTCCTAGGCAAAACAACGAGTGTGTCACCCTGGGGTGCACCAGTGTTATTTGTGAAGAAGAAAGATGGAAGTATGAGATTATGTATCGACTTCCGTGAGTTGAATAAGGTAACCATTCAGAACAAATATCCATTACCGAGAATTGATGATCTATTTGATCAATTACAAGGAGCTCAGGTATTTTAACATCAATTTTGGAATCAAACTTATCATGGTGATCTTTTGTATTTAAAATAAAACATTTACAACCAAAAATAAAAAAATATCCAATAAAAGGAGTTTTTCCATAAAAAAGTTCATATGGAGTTTTCTTAAGCTTTGGTCTAATCAAAACACGATTAAAAACAGGGAAAGCCGTATTGACGGCTTCCGCCCAAAAATATTTTGGCAAATCAAATGAATTAAGCATAGTGCGTGCCATCTCTTGTATGGTACAATTTTTCCGTTCAACAACACAATTTTGTTGTGGTGTTCTAGGAGCAGAAAACATATGAGTTATACCATGATGAGCACAAAAATCATAGAATGCATTTCGAACCCGCTATGGTCATTATGAATTTTTAGTCTTACCATTCGGGCTCACAAATGCACCTGCATCATTTATGGATCTTATGAACAGGATATTTAAACCTTTCTTGGATCAGTTTGTTGTGATATTTATTGACGATATTCTGATATACTCATGAAGTAAAGAAGAACATGAAGAACACTTGAGACATGTGTTGCACACATTAAAGAGAGAACAACTGTATGCGAAACTTAAGAAATATGAATTCTGGTTGGAGGAAGTAGCATTTCTTGGGCATGTAATCTCTAAGGAAGGGATTTCTGTGGACCCTGAGAAGATAAAAGCTATTGTTAAATGGGACAGATCGACTACTGTGACGGAGGTCCGTAGCTTTCTTGGTATGGCTGACTACTATAGAAAATTTGTGGAAGGATTCTCCCGTATTTCTTCACCTCTAACTCGTCTTACTCAGAATGGAGCTAAATTTATTTGGTCAGAAGAATGTGAGAAAAGCTTTCAAGAGCTAAAAAGTCGATTAGTGTCTGCTCTAATACTTACATTACCCAGTGGCGACACAGGCTTTGCTATCTATAGTGATGCCTCTAGAAGAGGACTGGGATGTGTACTTATGCAAAATGGAAAAGTCATAGCATATGCTTCAAGGCAGTTAAAGCCTTATGAACAAAACTATCCCACTCATGATCTTGAGTTAGCGGCAGTAGTGTTTGCTCTTAAAATTTGGAGACATTATTTATATGGAGTACATTGTGAAATATATACTAACCACAAGAGTTTGAAATATATATTTACCCAGAAGGAGTTGAATTTACGGCAAAGAAGATGGTTGGAGTTTCTGAAAGATTATGATATGACCATCAATTATCACCCTGGCAAGGCAAATGTTGTTGCTGATGCCTTGAGCCACAAGAATTCATGCAATTTAGCATACTTAATTACTTCTCAAAGAAAAATATTGGAGGATTTGGACCGTACTGGAATTAAAATTATAGTCCACCAAATTGGAGTTAAATTAGCAAATATGATAATACAACCTTCTTTGCTAGATGAAATTAAAGCAAACCAGCAGAATGATCCTCAACTGTTGAAGATAAAGAAAGATGTGGAAGAAGGCACTCGAGGAGAATTTAAGATACATAAAGATGGATCATTGAGATTTGGAACTAGAGTTTGTGTGCCTAACATACCAGAGATAAAGAAAAAGATTCTAAAAGAGGCACATCACTCTCCTCTGTATACTATACATCCTGGATCAACAAAAATGTATAAAGACCTGAAGGAAATGTATTGGTGGAATAATATGAAGAAGGAAATTGCCACCTATGTTACAAAATATTTCACTTGCCAACAAGTAAAGACTGAGCACCAGAGACCAGCTGGATTAGTCCATAACTTGGACATACCAATGTGGAAATGGGAAAAGATCACCATGGATTTTGTCACTGGCCTTCCAAAATCTTTGAGAAAGAATGATGCAATATGGGTGATTGTTGACCGATTGACAAAGTCAGCATACTTTTTCCTATCAATATGAAATTTTCATTAGAAAAGCTAACTAAGATGTACATTAATGAGATAGTAAGATTACATGGTGTACCAATATCAATAGTTTCTGACCGAGATCCTCGGTTCACATCAGAATACTGGAAAAGTGTGCATAGAGCTCTGCAGACTAAACTAAATTTTAGCTCAGCTTATCATCCACAGACAGATGACCAATCAGAACGGACAATTCAAACACTAGAAGATATGTTGAGATGTGTTCTGGATATGAAAGGATCGTGGGAAGATTATCTACCTTTGGCCGAGTTTGCATATAATAATAGCTACCAAGCTAGCATTCAGATGTCACCATATGAACTTCTTTATGGAAGGAAGTGTAGGTCTCCTATTCATTAGGATGATGTTGGAGAAAGAAAACTTCTTGGACCAGAATTGGTACAACAAGCAATTGATAAAATTCAATTAGTTCGAGAACGTCTTTGTACAGCACAAAGTCGTCAGAAGAGTTATGCTGATCAAAGAAGAAGAGAATTAGAATTTCAAGTAGGCGATCATGTTTTCTTAAAGGTTTCGCCTACCCGAGGAGTAAAAAGATTTGGAATCCAAGGGAAGTTAAGCCCGAGATTCATTGGTCCTTTTGAAATTCTAGAGCGTATCGGTCCAGTGTCGTACAGATTAGCATTACCACCAGCCCTGTCTGGAGTACACGATGTATTTCACATATCGATGCTTCGGAAGTTCATCCGAGATCCAAATGAGATCGTTGAGTTATCTCCAGTAGAGCTTAAGCCAGATTTGACCTATGAGGAAAGACCAGAACGTATTGTGGATTTTAAAGAACAAGTACTTAGACACCGAATAACCAAATATGTGAAAATTCAGTGGAAGAATCACTCTGAAAGAGAAGCTACTTGGGAGACTGAAGATTCTATGCAAGAGAGATATCCAGAGCTTTTCGAGATATAGGTATGTTAAGTTTCGAGGACGAAACTTTTTATTAGGAGGGAAGAGTGTAATAACCCAAATAATTAATGCCTTAACACTTGATTAATGAATTTTTTTAAATTACAGATTAGAGAACTAATTAAGGGTATTTTCGGGATTTCACCCTAACCCCTGATTTTTCTGCCACGTCCGTGTTTGATGGCTAAAACTCATTCAATGAATGGGTCGGCACCTCTTTAACGGCAGAATAAAACAGGGAAATCAAAGAGAAATCACAGGAAAAAAAACACACAGAGAATACCCTCTCATTTTCTTCAACCAAACCCTCTGAGAACCTAGATTAAGATTGGGAAAAGAAATAAAAGAAGAAGAAGAAGAGGAAGGAGACAGTAAAAAGGGAGGAAAAGAGAGGATTTCCCCCAAAGTTCAAGTTAACCCAAAAGGTATGAACCCTTTCCTATGTTAAATTCTTGATTTAGAAGAGTAAAATTGTTATAGATATCTTAGTAAATCAAATCAAAATAAAATGAATGAGGAAATTAACTTGTTATGAATATGAAATAAAAGAATCTAGGGTTTTCAAAAGGAATTTTCTTATGTGTTTAGGAGGCATGAAACAAACTGGAAAAAAAAAGAAAAAGAAAAGGAAATAACTAACCCTAGTTTCAGCGAAGTCTGACCACCGGCCATCCCTAGTCGCCGGCGGTTTCCTCGTCGCCGTCCTGCAGCCATGGCGAGAGAGAGAGAGAGAGAGAGAGAGAGAGAGAGAGAGAGGAGAAGAAAACCGAATGAAAAAAAAGAACAGAGGAAGAGGAACGGGAAAAAAAAGAAGAAGAAAAAAAAAAGAATAGAAGAAAAGGAACGAAGAAAGGAGGAGGAGGAAGATGATCAGTTGGATGAATATTAAAGGAAGGAATTTTATAAAAAGACCCTTAGTTATTTTTGACTTTGCTTATAAAACCCTCTTGAGTGGAGAATAGAATTTTGTGACCTAAGAATTCATTCTAAGTCCCTAAAAGCCACAAAATTTTGTAAGTAAACCCTAATAGAGAAAGCTAAAATCATATATGAATAGAATAATTACATATAAACCCCTGTCTTATCATAAATTATTAGGAAATCCAGAAGCTAGTATATGAGAGTTATAAAATTTTGATAAATTGCTAAAGATAACAATAAGCTCATATGTACTGTAAAAATTTAATCATTATTGATTATATCTGAATTTATTAAACTCTAGATTATGAATTGATTTACCTATAATATATGTTTGTTCTGAATTAATAATTAGTCATATATATTACATTATAGGTTCTGATTGATATTCGGGAGACTAATATTTTGAGAAAGTCGTGACCACTAAAGGTGAGTTCATTTCTCACTAGTATTTTTATAATATGAAATTTCATGAGTTTTATGTTTGATTTATCTTGTGATGAAATAAATAAATAAATAATATGTCTTTTCATGTATATTAAAGATTTGACCTATGTCTATTGTGGTCTATTCTATAATACGATGTTAGCCTCGTACAATATATGAAAAGCAAATTCGATTCCTATATAAAATATGAAAAATAAATTTGGCTCTCACGCAATTTCCAAATACTTGTGGACTTTGTTTTATCTAAAAGTTTTAATAAAGTATTTAGAACGGATTTCAATAGTTTAACGGATTCAAAGATTTTTTTCCGTGACTTAGTATCTAATAAAAGAAAAAGTAAATATCCGTAAACTGTTTTAACAGAAATGAGAAGCTTTACCTTGTCAATTTCATTTGAAATATCTACAAATTCTGATATGCAAAGTATTTCTCATTTGACATGTGATATTGATGTTTTCAAACCCTCAAATAGTCCACTATGGATTGGTTCTGCCTGCCATATGGTGAATGCACCTTTATTTGGCCCTTCTATATTGGCCTTGGCCCTTCTGTATTGGCCCTTCTGAAATCTGTTCTGGCCCCTCTGTATTTGGCCGGTAGCCTATGACAGTGTTAGGTTCATTCAGTTCCCAGGAATTATCTATTATCTGATGCAGTTACGCATTCCCTTGCTACTGGGCTAAAATTCGTAGCCTTAGTGTGACATATGGGGTGACTTTTACATTCATGAAATACTCATCGAGAAATAAAATTTTGATAATTGACTGTGAAATTAAGAAAACAACAATTCTCTGATTTTGTACAAATTAGTAGTTCTTTTCCCTCTTAATGTTTACCTTGATTCAAAAAGGGTTTGATTCCAAGAAATTTCACAGTTTATTCAGTTGCACATGAGAAAGGAAATATAATTGTTGTATTATTTCTTAAAAATGATAATATTACGATATTTGGATCGTATTCTGCTATCTGTGAATTTCTCATACAAAACCTAAAATTTGTTAATTTCTGAGAATTATTCTTATTACTATTTTGTTAGTTATCTAGGAACTCTAGTGGGAAATGTTCTCACTGAGCGCTAGCTCATTCCGTTATTTTTAAATTTTTTTTCAGATCCGGCGTAGCTTCATAGTAGCCGAGCTTTTGGTTTGAGCTTTTGGCTGAGAGGCGTTATATGGAGAGCCTCTTCTTGTTGATGTTACCTTCAGCACATTTTATTTTATTTTGTAAAAATGCTTATAACGGTGAGCTTGTGGGCTGTAAGTAGTTACCTTCAGCACATTTTATTTTATTTTGTAAAAATGCTTATAACGGTGAGCTTGTGGGCTGTAAGTAGCGATCATATATATTTATAGTTGCTCTGATTTCTATCATCAGCAGATTTATGAATATTTTGAAAATAAACTATGTGATATGAATTGCCAGGCTTGACTCGTGCATAAGACTTGTCTCGTGCACGGGTCGCTGCTGTCGCGTACCCCGTATTTTATGAATTTCCGCTGCAGATTCGGGGCGTGACACTTAACTCTTTTGAAACATAAGTTTTAAGATAATATGCACAAAATTTGACTGATAGCTTATGTGCCTATGCTCCTTCACCTCCTTGTGGACTTATTTCATTCATTAGCCATAGAAAGTCGTATATCTGTGAATCTTTAGCAATGGAGCTGTAGAAACATAGACGAATCATGGAGATGTTCTTTTATTGTTCTTTTGTACGCATGAATTAAGTGCCAATACAATGATATTCCTATTGGTTTTTGTTGCGTACTTCCAAATCTTGTTGCGCCTCGAGAAACCAAAATAATCGCCGAGAAAGATAAACAACCAACCAAAATCAACAGCACAAACAATCAAACACCAGTTTTACGTGGTTCGGCAAGATGCCTACGTCCACGGGGCAAGGAGGGGGGAGTTTTCACTATTAGAAATCAAGAGGAACAAACTAGGGTTACAAATCTCTCATAAACCCTCAACAATCAACTCTCAATCTCTCCAATTGCTCCTAGAATAGAAGCCCAAAGAAAACTCTCTCAATCTGCTCAAATTCGTCCTTGCTCTTAACCCTAAAAAACACCCAAAGGGTATTTATACAAATCCAAAACGAAGCGGGTCTGAAAACATGCCCAACTCAAAACCGCAGCGGCGGTCGACCGGTACGGTCGACCGCCCTCCATCCAGCAGCAAACCCAATGTCCAGAGAGGTCGTCGGTCGACCGACACGGTCGACCGCCCATAGATTCGGTCGACCGGATCGGTCGACCGCCACCAATCCTGAAGCCCAATAACTCCTGTGCACGAATGCGGTCGACCGGGCCGGTCGACCGCCACCCAATTCTGCTGAAACCCGAACTTTCTGCCAATTCTATAAATCTCCACCTCAGCGAAGATTCTACCAAAACTGAGCTGACACCGATCAAACCAATACCTCAACTGTTGCATCCAGTACGTCATGGCAACGGACTCATGACAACAGACTCCAATCACAACACGTCAAGATCCAAACGGGAGTGCGAACACTCAACCCCAAACCAACTGTGTCTACTCACCAAACAACTGAGCCTACACCGATTACACCAATTGCCTCACTTGCTGAGACCCAAATGGGAGTGCAAACACTCACCCCAAATGTCGATGTCGCTCACCAAATCGGCTGCATCAGAAAACTGACTGCCTACGTATCCTCTCCAAGGAATCAAGCCTTCACGTAGTTCACCCTATGGCCTCCAAAGGCCCTCAATCCAACCTGCGGCTGATAGCATCATCAACGACCCCAATCTAGCGATCCAAACACCTCCACCTGAGATGTAACAATGGCCGTATCCAAAACATATCCATCAGCTGCATCCAAATCAACTACCTCATCATCTGCACCCATAAATAAATGATTCCCACGCTGTGCCACCTCAGCTGGAATCCCAACCAATGCAGAATGACCTGGAGTATGTGAGGAAATCCTCACCCAATGTGGAGTAGCATCAACCTCCACCCGCTGCGATATCCCTCTGACCTGATCAATACTCTCCACCTGTCGAGAGTCCAAAGTGACAAACCTGCTCAGACCAAACTCAGAAGCTCCCAACTGATAACCAAATGAACTCCTGAATCCCAACTGCGCAATCGGATCCAACCTCACATCAACGATGTGACCAAGTGCTGGGTAGCCAAATATCCGACGCCGACCACAATCTAAAACAGCTCCACCAGATCTAACAACTTTACACGCAGTAGTCTGCAACCACATAAGATGACCCAAACCTGTCGAAGCCTGAATACCAGATCCACTGCTCGACAACCAATACCGATCCTCCTCCAGAAAGGAACGGCTCACTAAATCCGCCATCTCATCACGTCGTCCCACTGTCTCCTCTCCCATACACCTCCTCCAACTGTTGCGGACTACTAGGTCTTTATACCAACGGGACTTGGTTGCAACCCAAATATGCCTAGTACAATCCCCAACATAGGAAACAAAATAACGATTACCTCCCGATGATGCCTCCTCGGAAAGCCCCCAAATGCCTGACTGAACACCTCCAATAAGACCTCTCGATCGATGGATAGAAGTGCTGAACTCCACCTCGGTCTTCTCGCTCATACCAATGTGCTCACAGGACTTCAATCTGCAGGTCATAGCACTCCTCAACAATCTGTGCACGGTATAACCAACAATATATCCCAGCACCAAACAATGCCACAGTCTAGCCATAGAAGTAGTCAGCGCCCTATCAACTACCGTGCTCCCAAGTAGATAATACAAGTTACTCCGACTGACTCCCTTCATCACACTCATGGACCCCGATGTGACCTTCAAGCGAGAATCCGCCAAGGTCACCCTATAGCCTGATGCCTCCAATACCCCAAGTGAAATGATGTTCTTCCTCAGTTGAGGAACGAACCTCACATCAGCCAACTCCCGGATCATCCCGTCACTCATCCGAATCCGAACGGTACCAATACCACCAATAGGGCATCTGTGATCATTACCCATGAGAACAGCATCCCCTCTTTCCAACTCCTGAAAGCTGGAGAACCAATCCCTTCTAGGGCATATGTGGTAAGTAGCACCAGAATCCAACATCCACTCGGTGGAGTCGGCAACATCAACTGACGGAAGAGCTGGGCACGAATAGCCCAAAGAATCTGAATCTGAAACATCGCCACTAGCCTTGGTAATATTCACCTCTGAAGCTTGAGTAGCTTTCCCTTTATTCTTCACAGCTTGCAATTTTGGCCATTCGGCTTTCCAATGTCCATCCTCTCTACAAAAGGCACACTGATTCCTACCAACTGCAGGATGCCCCACTCTAGACTGCGACCTTCTTCCACGGTTTGGACTTCTAGCTCTTGCAACCAATGCACCAGCAACCGGCTCGATGGAAGTCTCCTTGTCCTTCTTTCGAAGTTGATAATTCACAAGGGCTGCGGTGACCTCACTATACGAAAGTGATGCCTTTCCATTAATAAGAGTGAGGACGAAGGTCTCATATTCCTCGTCAGGCAAGGAACTCAATAACAACAATGCATTGTCCTCGTCTTCAACCTTGACATCTACATTCGCCAAATCTGCAAGTAGCTTCGTGTAGTGGTTCATGTGATCACTAATGGATGTCCCCTTCTTCAATTGGAAGCGATAAAGCCTCCTCTTCAAATGCAAACGATTTTCGATGCTCTTCGTCAAATATTTGCCCTCTAGGACCTCCCAAATCTTCTTTGCCGAAGTTTCATTCATCACATCATATTTAAGGTCTTGGGTAAGGCAAGACCTAATCACACCACACGCCGTTCTATTCATTTTATTCCAAACCTTTTCATCAATGTCGGCCGGTTTCCCGTCCAACTCCAATGTATCTTCCAAATTTTGCGCATTTAGCGCATCCATGACTTCGCATCGCCAAAGTCCAAAATTATTTGTGCCGTTGAACTTTTCCACATCTATTTTCATAGAATGTATATTCAAACTTTGGACGGCCTTCACACCAGAAGAACCCTCCCCACTTTTATCTTTTTCAGCCATATATCTCAAAGCACCACCAAACCAATGCGGAAACAAACGAGAAATAGATCCAAATTGAAAAAGACGAGATTTTTACTGAAAAGATCCCACCTTTATCACCAAACGAAGCCCTAGTGAACTTCCAAAGCGATCTACTCCTCCAAAATAGCCCAAGCGTAGCCCGGAGCTCTGATACCAATTGTTGCGCCTCGAGAAACCAAAATAATCACCGAGAAAGATAAACAACCAACCAAAATCAAAAGCACAAACAATCAAACACCAGTTTTACGTGGTTCGGCAAGATGCCTACGTCCACGGGGCAAGGAGGGGGGGAGTTTTCACTATTAGAAATCAAGATGAACAAACTAGGGTTACAAATCTCTCATAAACCCTCAACAATCACAAACCCAATGTCCAGAGAGGTCGTCGGTCGACCGACACGGTCGACCGCCCATAGATTCGGTCGACCGGATCGGTCGACCACCACCAATCCTGAAGCCCAATAACTCCTGTGCACGAATGCGGTCGACCGGGCCGGTCGACCGCCACCCAATTCTGCTGAAACCCGAACTTTCTGCCAATTCTACAAATCTCGTCACCTCGAATGTCATCTACAAAACTTCACATCTACTAAGAAAAATGATTTTCTGTTGAAAGTCTTACTGTTCTTATCTCTTATTGTAAGTAACAAAAGCATATAATTGGATGTTTTTCTCTGATTATTTGGTAACATACCAATACTCTAAGAACTTCTCTTTTAAAAGATAGATGCATTTTCATTCGATTGAACCATTCATCTACCAATCATCATTATGCCTAATCTCTCTGCAATCCACAAACAGTACATACTATTTTGATCCCCTTCAGACACTTAAAACACAGAAAAATTGATCAACACATCGTAATAACTTTGAATTTGTACTCAAGAATGTCACACTTTTACAGACATAATGAGTCTGCACACATAATTGCAATGATGTACAGAGAAAAAGCAAGAAAAACATTGTAAAACCTTTGAAGCATGTCTTAAGATTCAATGAACAAGATAAGTGACAAGAAGAGCAACAAGCATTAGCACATAAGCTATCCCTTGATCGATGGCCTTGCTATTGCTCGTAGGGGAAGGCCCCAATATTGACTGAGCTTGAGTTACTTGCATTAGCCCAGACCAAAAGAATACAGTGAAAATAAAAGCATACACTCTCCCAGAATTCATTTTTTTTTTCTTCAAGATTTTGATATGAAAAAATCGAGACCAAAATGGTTTTGTATATGATCAGAGAAGACGAGAGAGGGATTTGGATGATATGAGAGCTTGGATTGAGGTCCTTTATATAGGTTGTGTTAGCCAATTCTTCGAGTTAATTGTATATATTTATAGGACTTGCTCAAATTTGGCCCACAAATTTTGGTTCATATTAGGCTAAGTCAACTCAAACATAAAATTTTAAGATTATATGCACAAAATTTGACTTATAATTGGTTGCTAAGTCAACATAATTGAAGTTCAATTTATTAAAACTATATCATCCAAAGTCATTAGTCCACTCAAAACAAATGTCACCAAATTATCTTATTATGTACTAAATTGGACCAAGTCATTAGTCCTGAACTTGGAAGAATCCTGATATCAGAATTGGAGGTTATGATCTTATTTTCGTAGTTTGAGACTTCTCTGCTTTTGGAGACATTAGCATCATTATATCTCAGCATTTAATTTGATTGTACTTTGTTACTTGATTCTGTGGTAGGTCAGTGTACCATATGAAAATATGTAATTTTCTTAGTTGATTTGGGTACTCTCACTATCGAAAAGAACCGACTTTCTCATTCACAATAATCAATTCTTAGAGTATTGATGTGATTCATTTCAAATTTAAGATTTATCATATACTCAGTGATCAGCATCTATTTTCTCTTTCTACAAGAAAGAGAAAGAGAAACTATAATAGTCTACTAAATGATATATGACTGTGATTAATAAAGTGGACTCGCAAATTAATATTCTTTAACAACACACAGAATACAATTTTTTTGTTAAAAATCTTACCAATGA
>NC_033794.1:88085762-88102263 GCF_001876935.1 Asparagus officinalis | reverse complement strand
CTACATCTCAACCCTTTTCAGTTCAAACCTTGCTCCTGAAATTAGGACTGAGAAAGATCACAATCATAAAGATTTGAACTTTGATTTGATTTCTTTTGTTGTGTACTCTCGGGGTTCTTTTCCCCGTAATCTCCATGTGCTTCTAATTAATAATTGCAATGAATGAGGAAGCTATTCTGATAAATTTGCTCCTCAACCATAACCTGTAAATATCGCTGTATTACGATTTAAAGAAGTGGCTACCCTATACCAACTCTATTATCTCCATCTAAATCCTCAAATTCGATCTCCTCCCTTCTATGAAAATGAGTTCCATGAGAGCGCATGATCTTACCTTGGTTACATCTTTTTTCGCTGGGTCAATGCAACCAGTACTCGATGAGCAATCAAAAGTACCTTCTTGGAGTTCCGATCACAAGGCGATTGATCAAGGGCTAGCTTATATATGTGCTTACGCAACTAGCTCTTGTTATTACCTACCTCGTTCATTAGTGGTTGAAAGTAGTGTGTTTCTAGTTATTTAGTACGTAATGAAGATATAGAAACAAATTAAGTTAGAAGAATTGTGTAGATTTATTTTTCTTATGCACGCATCAAGCGTTAAAACAACAATACTCTTGTTCTTTCTTCAGTAGGTTGTTGTTGTGTACGTTACCTCTAAAACTCAACACCTCGAGTGTTAGCAACAAAGTTTCATGGAGCTTCATTGGCATCTCATCTGCTGAGAAACAGGGTTTAGCCTATATCCTAGCAAAATTTGCTACAAATTTAGGAACTTGGTTTCTCTACAAATGTGAGAAACTTTCACCTGTTGTATAGAATTCAGCATATATAGCACACCCGTACTCAATGGGTATCTGATTGTGTTGAGCTCGATGCATTCTGTGATTGCTTGAGTAACAACTTTAGGATTACTGCTCACCCGAAGCCTCCTTCACTCAGGTAGCATGGAATATATACATTGTGAGCGGACGTGGACGTGGGCCCCCACCCACGTGCTTGTTGAGTCCCCGTACGAAGCAAAACCGACTCGGTTTTGCTTTTTGATTCCTCCCACGCGTTTTGATAACGCGTGCCCACTTACCTGATATAAATAGTCACCTAGGGTTTTGTTTCGGGTGTGCAAAAGAGGAGGTTAGTGCTAGAATATTTTTGTGGCGGCTGCAGACTTGAAAAATAAAGTGCGCAGGAGATTAGTTTTCTTGTGGCTGCGGGTGTTCTTTTCGGCGGAGCAAAGCAGCAGCAATTGAGGAGTTTTGAGCAGCCGTCAAGAGGGTTCTGAGCATCTTCTGAAGAGAGATTTTGTGTGAGAGTTTTGAGATTTTGTGTGAGGGTTTTATTTGTGAGATTCTTGTGTAAACCCTATTTGTATTCTCCCCCTCTATTAGTAGATCTCCCCTCTCCTTGCCCCGTGGACGTAGGCAATTTGCCGAACCACGTAAAAATTGATTGTACTGCTTTTGTGTGATTTGTAATAGCTTTTTAGGATCCCTCGACAGGTCAGTCCTAGAACTGATGAGAGGAAG
Source organism: Asparagus officinalis (assembly GCF_001876935.1). Classification (NCBI taxonomy): domain Eukaryota; kingdom Viridiplantae; phylum Streptophyta; class Magnoliopsida; order Asparagales; family Asparagaceae; genus Asparagus; species Asparagus officinalis. The sequence goes on along the minus strand of NC_033794.1, from coordinate 88,100,737 downwards.
AGCCGATATCTCACTTGGTTGAGATATCCGCTTCAGATTCTTGTCTCCTTAGTGAGACGGGAATTCTTATTGCGACCTGACTCTCTTGTTGTGCTGCCGAAGTGCTGCCGAAATTTCCGCTGCTCGCAACAAGTGGTATCAGAGCCCAGATTTCAGATCTAGGGTTTTTTGGTGGAGGAAGATTCTTGTGTGAAGCTTAGTTCTTGGAGTTCTCGGCTTCGGTGGAGATAGCATTAGGAGTTGCCGTTGGAGATTTCGCTTTCCTCGTGTGGATAGGAGATCTATTTGGAATCCGATCTAGGGTTCAGTTGGGTGGTTCCTAAATCTATCAAATTTGTTCTTTCTCTACAATTTGGAGTTAGTTCGCAATGGGAGAAGAAGGTGAAAGCAGCAAATCGATGGCGGGTACAATACAAGTTGGTTTTCAGAACACTAAAATTAGTGTGGTAAAATATGACGGCAAAATCAACTTTGGTTTGTGGATGAGCGACGTACAGGATGCGCTCAATGCTCAGAATTTGGAAGAGACCATCATGGTCCACGAGAGGCCACCTAAATATGAAGAGGCGGTATGGGACAAAATGAATAGGAACGCTTGTGGGGTGATCAGGTCCTGTTTGGAACAGGAACTGAAATATGATGTGATTGGGGTGACGTCTGCGATGAAGATGTGGGAAATTCTCAACAATAAGTATCTCACAAAGAGTGTTGAGAACAGGTTGCACTTGCTGCGAAGACTCTTCAGATTTCAGATGTCCAGAAGCACCTCGCTAGCGGCTCATGTGAACAACTATACGAAGTTGTTGTCGGACTTGGCGAATGTTGATGAGAAGATATCGGATGAGTACAAGGCGATTATTTTGTTGGGCTCCTTACCGGATGAGGAGTATGATACCTTCGTGCTCACTTTGTTGAACGGGAGATCTTCTATCAGCTATAGTGAAGTGACTAACGCTTTGACGAACTACGATTTGAGGAGGAAGGATAAGGAGACTTCCCGCGCTAGTACTTCAGGAGAGGCCTTGTCGACAAGAGGTAGAAGCCCATATCCGAAAGGTGGTAACAGAGGGAGGTCAAAGTCTAGAGGCCGTCACCAACTAACAAAGAACCAATGTGCATTCTGCAAGGAGCAGGGACATTGGAAGAGAGACTGCCCGAAGCTCAAGGAGAAAGAGAATGGCAAGAAAAAGGGCCCGAAGGCCAATGAGGTGAATATTGCGAAAGGCGATGATTCCGATGATTCGTGCTTTTCTCTACTGATTACTCCGGAGGTGAACCATGTGGATGCATCAGATTGGATGCTTGATTCCGGCGCTACCTTTCATGTGACCCCTAGGCGAGACTGGTTTGCATCTTTTGAGAAAGTCGACGGGGGCGTTGTTGTCATGGGAAATGATCAATCCTGTGGCGTTTGTGGGATAGGTACCGTGCGGATTAGGATGCACGATGGAGTAGTCCGTGAGTTGAAGGAGGTGAGATTTGTTCCTCAACTGAAGAAAAATCTTATCTCAGTTGGAGCTTTGGAGGCGAAGGGATTCAAGGTGACTTTCGAAAACGCTGTAGCGAAGGTTACTAAGGGATCATTGGTGGTGATGAGGGGAGTCCGCAATCGGAATTTGTATTATCTGAAGGGAAGCACCGAGATTGGCCAGGTTGCTTCGGCTATTTCAGAAGCGGACATGAGCAGACTTTGGCACTATAGATTGGGGCACACAGGTGAAAAGTCACTGCAGGCATTGTGCAAGCAGGGGCTATTGAAGGGAGCCAAGAGTGGGAAGATTGAGTTCTGTGAGCACTGTGTTCTTGGCAAGAAGACGAAGGTGAAGTTCGGGACTGCCATTCATCAGACGAGGGGCATCCTGGATTACGTGCACACAGACGTTTGGGGTCCCACCAAGACTGCATCACTTGGTGGTCGACATTGGTTCGTCACTTTTGTAGATGACTATTCTAGGCGTTGTTGGGTGTACACCATGACGAAGAAGAGTGAAGTCCTAGATTTGTTTGTGGAGTGGAAGAAGAGATTGGAACTGCAGACTGGGAGAAAGATCAAGACGTTGCGATCCGACAACGGTGGTGAGTATACTTCTGACCCCTTTCAGCAGCTATGTCGAGACGAGGGCATAGAGAGACACTTCACAGTTAGTCATACACCGCAGCAAAATGGGGTGGCAGAGAGGTTGAATCGGTCTTTACTGGAGAAGATCCGATGCTTATTGTCGCAGAGTGGTTTGGAGAAGATCTTTTGGGCTGAGGCACTTACATATGCGAGCCACCTCATTAATAGGCTGCCTTCATCTGCGATTGAGGGGAAAACCCCTATGGAGATGTGGTCGGGAAAGCCAGCACATGACTATGACCAGCTCAAGGTATTCGGGTGCCCTGCATATTATCATGTTAGAACTGATAAATTGGAACCTCGAGCTAGGAAGGCCATATTTGTAGGATTCAAGCGTGGTGTCAAGGGATACAAGCTTTGGGATCCAGTTGATAAAAAGATTGTTCTGAGTAGGGACGTCACATTTGATGAGGCTTCTATCTTGAAGCTTCCCAGCTCTCATCAGGTGGAGAGCGACCCGACGGAGGAGATATCGCAGGTGGTGGAGATCGATGCAGCTCCACATTGTCCAGATGGTACAGTATCCATGCAGGTGCCGACTGAGGTGACGCCAGGCGAGCACGACGATGACACGGAGGATACGAGTACAAATGTGCAGGATCAGGAACCGACGGCTCAGGTTCAGGATTCTATTGCGGCTAGGAGACAGAGGAGAAACATACAGATGCCAGCACGGTATGCCGACACAGTTGCGTATGCACTTCCGGTGGAGAGTATCGATGAGTTAGTGCCTACTACATTCAGAGAGGCCGAGCAGAGTTCGGAGGCTGATTCGTGGCAGGTGGCTATGCAGGAGGAGATGGAATCTCTTCATAAGAACGATACATGGGAGCTTGTTGAGCTTCCAAAGGGGCGGAAAGCAATTGGTTGCAAGTGGGTATACACGAAGAAGGAGGGCATTGAAGGCACTCCGTTGAGATTCAAGGCTAGGTTGGTTGCGAAGGGCTATGCACAGGAGGAAGGTATTGACTATAATGAGGTTTTCTCTCCGGTGGTGAAGCATTCTTCGATTCGGATTTTGCTAGCTTTGGTGGCACAGTATGGTTTGGAATTAGATCAGTTGGATGTGAAAACGGCATTTCTTCATGGTGATCTTGATGAAGAAATATATATGACTCAGCCATTGGGATTCCGAGCTGCAGGGAAAGAAAAATTAGTTTGCAAACTGAAGAAATCGCTATACGGTTTGAAGCAGTCTCCTCGACAGTGGTATAGGCGATTCGATGGTTTTATGCTTGGTCATTCGTACACTCGGAGCCAGTTTGATCCTTGCGTATATTTTCGCAAGTTGAAAGGAGGTGCGTATATTTATTTGTTGCTCTATGTCGATGACATGTTGGTTGCCTCTATTTCCAGGTCGGCTATAGATGAGTTGAAAGTTCAGCTTTCAAATGAGTTTGAGATGAAGGAATTGGGCGAGGCGAAGCGCATTTTAGGGATGGAGATCGGCAGAGACAAGAAAAATGGCAGAATTTGTTTGACACAGGTGGCTTATTTGAAGAAAGTTCTACAGCGATTCCATGTTAGCATGGATACGAAGCCAGTTAGTGTACCATTGGGAGCCCATTTGAAGCTTTCAGCTGGTCTCTCACCGAAGTCAGTTGAAGATCGTGAGTTGATGTCGAAGACTCCATATGCGAGCGCGGTTGGGAGCTTGATGTACGCGATGGTATGTACGAGGCCAGATTTGTCACAGGCGGTAAGTATTGTTGAATATCATTTCTCCATGATAATGTTTTGATGATAACAATTTATATTTTGTGTGCACTAACTTTCATATGCAGATTTCAATATCAGAATATGTACAAGTGCAAGTGAATATCAAGGCATTTTGAAGTGAAGAAAATGAAGAACAAAAGATAATGTATTTGAATTTTTCTTTGCTTAGAATATTTGTACAAGCCTTGATCACACACACGCACACACACACATTTTTAGAATACACTAACACAGGCTTAGTGTGTTGGTTAACTATAGAAATCCCCTATGTTAACCATTAGAATAATAGTTAAAACTTAATTATAAAAACTCATTATTTCTGAATTTTTGATCTTAATAGTCGACTAATTAGGATAGTAGTCGATTACTCATGTATATAACTCAAATACAAGTTTCTGTCTTTTTACAGTATAGTCGACTAATAGAGATTATAGTCGACTACTGAGATGTTTGACAGAAACATAAGTTTCTGTCTTTTTACAGTGTAGTCGACTAATGACTACAGTAGTCGACTACTGAAGAAAAATATAAATTTTCAAGTTTCTGTCTGAACTCAGTGTAGTCGACTAATTATCATTATAGTCGACTACTGAGAACATTTTCCGAAAACACAGAGTCTGTCTGAACTCAGTGTAGTCGACTAATGACTACAGTAGTCGACTACAAGAGACAGTTTTTCAGTTTTCAGAATTTGAATATCTGACAGTTTTTGGCCGTTTTTAAACGTTTTCAAACTTTAAAAACTTGTCTTTTCAAGGGGTATATATAGGTTATTTGTTCAGAAAAATTGGAAAAATATACATACCCATAAGCTTTGATTCTTGAGCAATTTCCTAAGTGAAAAACATTCTGATTTTCTGAAAAAGAAGAGTTTCTGAAATTGCCTATATACTTTCATCAAAAACAAATCAATTAGGCAATTTTACAAAGATTAAAAGAATCCTAAGCCACTGCTGCACATTATTACACATTCAAGGCTTATAGGATCATTGTGTTCTTCTTCAACAAGTTTTCTCTCGGTTGTGAGAGGGTTAGTCTCTTGGGTTAGAGATTGGTGTTCAAATTGACAAGGAGTTTGTCAATTGGTGTTGCAATTTGCAGGAACTTGCAAATTGGTCAGGTTTGCATTTGATTTTGTAAGTTTATTCAAAATCATAGTGAAAACTCTCAAGCGGGATTTGCTTGGGGACTGGATGTACACCAGTTTGGTGGAACCAGTATAAAATCCTTGTGTTTGTGTTTGCAAATTTCTGAGATTGCCATTTTTTCTTTGCAATTTATTATCTACTTTGCAATAATTTTAAAAGAACACTATTCACCCCCCCTCTAGTGTTCAAGTGTATCTATTTCAGATCCTACATTTGGTATCAGAGCAAGGTGAAAGATGGCATTGTCAAATACATCACAATTCAAGGAAGGTCACTCTACAAATCGTCCTCCAATGTTCGATGGCACGAACTACAACTACTGGAAGTGTAGGATGAAGATCTATCTCCAATCTCTTGGCTACGAACTTTGGAACGTCGTTGAAACAAAATATGAGAAACCAACAACTCCTTTCGCGGAATGGACTACATCTCAAAGGAACAATGCGAATTTGGATTCTAAAGCAATGAATGCCTTATTTTGTGCACTTGACAAGAATGAGTTCAATAGGGTGTCAACGGCCACATCCGCATATGATATTTGGCACACACTCGAGGTAACTCATGAAGGTACTACTAAAGTTAAAGAATCTAAAATTTCTGTTCTTGTGCACAGATTTGAATTATTCAAGATGAAGGAAAATGAGACTATTGGAGAAATGTTCACAAGATTCACCGACATCACAAATTCTCTTATTGGTCTTGGAAAAACATATACTCAAGTGGAGATGGTAAGAAAGATACTTCGTTCACTTACTCCACAATGGGAAAAGAAAGTTACCGCTATTGAAGAAGCCAATGATTTGTCAACTCTTACGGTTGAAAATCTTATTGGTAATCTTATGGCATATGAAGTACAACTTGAAGATAGGAAGAATGATGAAGAATCTAAGAACAAGAAAGTTCTTGCATTTAATACTACTTCAGATAAAGAAGATTCAGATGATAATGATGAAGAAATGGGCATGTTTGCACGAAAATTTCGAAAATTCATCAAAAGAGGTAATTTTAAATTTAAGAATTCAAATTCAACTAACCCTCTTTGTTTTAAGTGTAATAAACCAGGGCATATGAAGAAAGATTGTCCAATGTTGAAGAATAAACAAAAATCAAGTTATTTCAACAACTTCAACAATATTCAAAATAACAAGAAGAGGAAAGCAATGGCGGTCACTTGGGATGATAGTGATGAATCATCCTCAGATGAAGAAATTGAAGAAAAGGAAAGTGCTCACATGTGTTTCATGGCACAAGATGATGTAAGTGAAAATGAAGAGCTTTTAGATGCTTTTAATGAATTATATGAAACTTTTATAAGATTAAAAATTTCACATAATTTTCTTAAAGGTGAGAATAAAAGGTTACGTGAAGAAATTTCAGATTTAAATTCCTCTACTTATACTAATTCTCAATTAGTTGAATTAAAAGAAGAAAATTTTTCTTTACTAAAAGAAAATGATAATTTATCTAATGAAAATAAATATTTAAAATCAGAATGTAATAAGTTAAATATTCGAATTAATAGTTTAGATAAAGATATTTCTTCTTTTAAATCAAGATATGAAGATATATGTTTAAATGTAAGCAAATTTAATAAAGGAAAAGAAAATCTTAATAATATTCTTTCTTTTCAAAGAGAATCACAAAAGACAAAAGGATTAGGTTTTCAAATTAATAAAAACAAATCAAAGAATACAATTTTTGTAAAACCTTCTTGTGATTTGCATGATTATAAATATGAAAATTTGTATAAAAAGAAATCAAAATTCTTTTCTATTTGGGTTCCAAAAGAATTATCTTCTTTTAATAAGAATTTTTATATTTCTGATTTTATTAAAAATATTTGTTTATCATCTAATTATTTAAGTAAATCAAACTCTTCATGGGTTTGGTTTCCTAAAGGCTAATTTAAAGGACCCAACATAGTATGGGTACCAAAATGTAAATGTTTATTTTTTCAGGTACCCAAGAAAGATAGGTGGATTTTAGATAGTGGTTGCTCTAAACATATGACTGGAAATATTCAATTGTTGTCATCTTTTCAAAACAAGGATGGAGGTACCGTTACTTTTGGAGATAACAACAAAGGAAAAGTCATCGGTATTGGTTCCGTAGGTAATCCAAACAAACCTATCATTGATAATGTTTTATTAGTTAATGGTCTTAAACATAATTTACTAAGTATTAGTCAACTTTGTGATAAAGGTTATAAAATTGTTTTTGAAAAAGAATCATGCTTAATTTATGATATTGATTTAATAACCATTATTTTTAAAGGTTATAGAAAAAATAACATATATGTGTTATCAATGAATAATATTTCAAATGAACATTGTCTTATTGCATCATCTAATGATTCTATTTTATGGCATAAACGTTTTGGACATGTTAACTTTAAACATATGTCTAAGATTTCTAAAAATGATTCAGTAAATGGTTTGCCTAAGATGTCATTTAAAAATAATTTTTGTGATGCATGTCAACAAGGAAAAATGCACAAATCTTCTTTTAAATCTAAAAATATAATATCTACAAATAGACCATTAGAATTAATTCATATAGATCTTTTTGGTCCATCTAGAGTAGCATCTTTAAATGGAAGTAGATATGCATTTGTTCTTGTTGATGATTTTTCTAGATTCACTTGGGTAATTTTTCTTAAACATAAAAATGATGCTTTTAATGAGTTTTCTATATTTTGCAAGAAAATTCAAAATCAAAAATCAACTTCTATTATCTCTATACGTAGTGATCATGGAGGTGAATTTGAAAATGAATTATTTGCAAATTATTGTGATCAACATGGTATATCACACACATTCTCTTTTCCTCGAGCTGCTCCACAAAATGGAGTTGTAGAAAGGAAAAATAGAACCTTACAAGAATGTGCTAGAACCATGTTATGTGATAGTAATTTACCTAAATATTTTTGGGCAGAAGTCGTATCAACAGCTTGTTATGTATTAAATAGAGTTTTATTACGACCTATTTTAAAGAAAACATCTTATGAATTATTTTATAACAAAATTCCTAAAGTATCTTACTTTAAAGTTTTTGGTTGTAAATGTTTTATCTTAAATACAAAGGATAACTTAGATAAATTTGATTCAAAATCCGATGAAGGAATTTTTGTTGGATATTCTAATCACAGTAAAGCATATAGAATTTATAACAAAAGAACACAAGTTATTGAAGAATCTTTACATGTTTCTTTTAATGAAAGTTTTTCAAAAATACCTATTATACTAAATAATGATGATGATGTAATTGATACCATACAAGATACTCCTATGATAGATATTACAAAAGATGATAATCTACAAAATGATTTACCTAAAGATTTTGTAGAAGTTAAAAATCATCCACATGATTTAGTTATAGGAAATATATCTGACAAAGTAACTACTAGATCACATTTTAATTTGATTGCTCATAATGCTTTTATTTCAACTATTGAACCTAAAAATATAAAAGAAGCACTTCTTGATGATTCATGGATAATAGCTATGCAAGATGAACTTAATCAATTTACTAGAAATAATGTTTGGGATCTTATACCTAGACCTCAAAATAAATCCATTATTGGAACAAAATGGATTTTTAGAAACAAATTAGATGAATTTGGTCAAGTTGTTAGAAACAAAGCTAGATTAGTTGCTCAAGGTTATAATCAAGAAGAAGGAATTGATTATGATGAAACTTATGCACCAGTTGCACGATTAGAATCAATTAGGATTTTACTTGCATTTGCATGTTTTATGAATTTTAAATTATTTCAAATGGATGTTAAAAGTGCTTTTTTAAATGGTTTTATAAATGAAGAAGTTTTTGTAGAACAACCTCCAGGTTTTGAACATGAAAGTTTTCCAAATCATGTTTTTAAACTTAAGAAAGCATTATATGGTCTTAAACAAGCACCTCGTGCATGGTATGATAGATTAAAGAAATTTCTTTTAACTTCAGGTTTTGATATTGGAAAAGTTGATTCAACATTGTTTATTAAGAAAATAAATAAAGATATTTTACTAATTCAAATATATGTAGATGATATTATTTTTGGTTCTACTAACAATAATCTTTGTCAAGAATTTGCTAAGAATATGCAGGATGAATTTGAAATGAGTCACATGGGTGAACTAAATTTCTTTCTTGGACTTCAAATTAAACAATTGAAAGAAGGAATTTTCATCAATCAAAGCAAGTACGCAAAAGATTTACTTAAAAGATTCGGATTGGAAAATTCAACAAGCAAACCAACACCTATGAGCACTACAACATCTCTTGACAAAGATGAAAATGGTAAGAATGTTGATCAAAAGCTCTATCGAGGTATGATTGGATCACTTCTTTACATTACTGCTAGTAGACCTGATATTATGTTTAGTGTATGTTTATGTGCAAGATTTCAATCAAATCCTAAAGTTTCACATCTTAAAGCAGTAAAAAGAATATTTAGATATATTAAAGATACTACAAATTATGGTTTATTTTATCCAAAACATAGTTCTTTTGATTTAATATCATATAGTGATGCTGATTTTGCCGGATGTAAATCTGATAGAAAAAGTACAAGTGGAACATGTCATTTCTTAGGACATTCACTTGTATCTTGGTTTAGTAAGAAACAAAATTCAGTATCATTATCAACAACTGAAGCTGAATATATTGCTGCAAGTCTTGCATGTGCACAAATATTATGGATGAAACAAACTTTAACTGATTATGGCATAAATTGTCCCATATCATCTATTATGTGTGATAATTCTAGTGCAATTAATTTATCTAAAAATCCTATTCAACACTCACGTACAAAACACATTGATATTAGACATCATTTTTTACGTGATCATGTTCTTAAAGGTGACATATCATTAGAGTTTATACCTACAGATAAACAAATTGCAGATATATTAACAAAACCACTAAAAGAAGAAGTTTATGTTAAATTAAGAAGGGAATTAGGTATATGTTCAATTGAAGATTTAAATTAATTTTTAAAACAAAAATACATAAATTTAAACCTTAAGTAGTCGATTAATCTAACTTATAGTCGACTACATGCACAATTCTTACAAACTATTTTTCTGAAAAATCAGATTATAGTCGACTACTTACCTTTATAGTCGACTACTCAATGTAAAATCTTAAAAATACTCTCTGTTGATTACAGTGTAGTCGACTAATTCACATATTGGTCGACTACTCAGAGTTAAAAACTAAAACTTAACCTTCTATCTTTTACAGTATAGTCGACTATTTTGACTATTAGTCGACTACTAATTCTGAACCTTTAGTTTATTAAAAAAAGTGGATTTTTTATGTTTTAAACCCAATATCCAATAACCCTACCCGTTTTACTTTAGTAAAAATCATCTAAACCATTCATTTTTAACTGCACCAATCCTAACCATTCATCTAAAATTTAATCTTGACCCTACATTCTATTTACCATCTAATCTAAACCTTACATTATTAAAAGATAAATTAAAAAGCAAAAATAACCCACTAACTCTACCCAAAACCGAAAACCCATCTTCCCCATCTTCTTCTCTTCAGTTTCACCGATTCCAGGTTAGGGCTTTTCTTGTTTCTAAAATTTCCTCATCAATTTCTTTATTTGTCTTTCAATCTTGTCAAGCTATCAGGCTCATTAGTCGACTAATCCAGGCTATAGTCGGCTATTCTAGGGTTTCTACTGTTTGGGGTATACTTCTAAACTTGATCTTTCATTCTCTTGTTATTTATCTAGTTCATCATGTTTAGATCTAAGAAAGCTAAGCAAACTCACAGTTCTCTCAATGATGAAATCATTGTTTATTTAAGAAGTCCTGAATTATTGGAAGAATTTAACAGACTTTCAACTTTAGAAATTCTTACAGGACGATTTGTGAAGTTCGATGATTTCATCCCATGGAACTTTAGTTCTTATTTTGAAAATGTGGGCTTGCTTGAGTTATTTTCTATATATATATATATATATATAGACACACACACACACACACACACACACACACACATCTTTTTCATTTAATGATACTCTTGAAAGGTTCTCACAATATCATGTGGATTCAACATACTTATATATATATATATATATATATATATATATATATATATATATAGACACACACACACACACACACACACACACACACATCTTTATCATTTAATGATACTCTTGAAAGGTTCTCACAATATCATGTGGATTCAACATACTTAGTCAATCGTTCTGCGGCAATAGGTATATCTCAATATTCCGGATGATGCATCCAGATGATCGTAGAATGAAGTATAGGCATATCAGCCCAATCCGGAAAAACCCCGACCATCTTTGATTATTGGTACAACTGCGGTCTTATTGCGGGAAACATCCACTACTCCTAGTGTGGTACAGTCGCGATCTCATTGCAGGGAAACATCCACACCGTACATCCACAACTGATGAATTATGCATGATCATGTGTTATACCAATATTTACAAATTTAGATATATGTTGCACATCTCAATTATGCATATAAACTCAACTAGGATGCTTGAAGTGTCCTAGTTTGTCATACTTCTTCAGGTAGTTGAGATAAGATTTCTCCAATTGTACTGCCATGGTCATCTTTTCTTCGTTCGAATCTGTCATTGACAAGACCTGCAAAGATTTCTCACCTATGATTATAGAGATAGTATTACAAGACTTCATTTTCCCTCAGCTTTCATGTAGGGTGTTGAATTATGAGAAGACCAATTCTTGTCTTGGACAAGATCAAGATGAACCTACATCACTTATCCTTTATTGATTGTGAGAGAGACAAACTTTTTTTGATGACCATGCTGATTGACTAGCTCCATTCTTACAGTGAGAATGAGGAGAACCATATTCTAAATCTGAGTCTCTAGCATAGAGCCAAATTGGAGGGCTGTTACGTTAGCAATAACCTTCTTTTATTCAGACTGAAACTTAAGGATCCTGAAATGAACGAATATATGTATTTTATTCTTTAGGATATAATAGTTCTTGGTCGGGTGACATAACATTATGTGATAAAGGTAGTAACTTGGATCATTGATCTTTCCAACTTATTTAGGGTGTCGAGCTTTTGGAAGCTTTAGCTGATTGCTCTTGTTAAGCACATGGAAAATAGAAACGGTATATTTGACTTTGAAAATGTAACTGCATTGAGTACCCTTTCAAGAATCTTTTTTTCTATCTCTCATTTTTTTCAACCTCAATAGCTAATGTCTCTTTCACTTTAGATTCAAAAGGGTGTCCCGACTTATTCTTATCCCCTTTTCGATTGGAGCGATGATCAAATTTGTTAAAGCATGTGGTAGATTTCTCTATAATTTTTGTCTATTCCATCAAATCTTTCCATGAATTAGCATTGACAATGGCCATGTGAGCTTTTATCTAACTTAGGAAATTATGCCAACAAGTTTGGAGCAACATTGGCAGTGGCATATCGTAGCATCACAATGTTCAGTTGCGAAACCATTCGATATAATCTCTGACCAAGTCTTCACCTTTTTGCTTCTCAGAGAGGAGCTTGGCCATGATCACATCAGACTACTCTCTATGGAATTGAAATAATAATTGTGATTCTAGATCGGCCCAAGATTTGATGGAGCCCTTGGCTAGATTCTGGAACTAATCAAAGGCTACTCCCCTTAAGGGTGTTAATGAAGAACCGTCCCTTGATGGCATCGTTCCCTATTACATTTCCTGTTTGTCGATGGTGTTGGTTTGGAGATCCCTTGCTAACGAACATATATAATGTCGTGGCTTAAACTTCATTGGGAAGGAATTGAGTCTCATTCCATGGGAAAAGGTCAGGTGGTCCCAACATTTTTCAGCCTCGTTTGCTATGTAAGAGCGTTAAGCTAGTTCTAGAGGTCTTTGATTCACGTTTCATCTTTGGTGGACTTAACATCTCTGACTCTAACTTAGAGGAGAGGGCATCTTTTTGGTAAGACGGCTCCTTCTCGACAAATGGTCGCTTCCCTTTTGAAGAGCTCTTGAGTGGTTGAGAGGCAAGCAACAACTGTTGAATTATAATTTTGAGTCACTCGAAGCACTCATTAGAAGCCTTGTTTTGGGCCTCGGCTTATCGAATGAAGTCCTCGTGGGCCTCTCTATCCTCCAAGTTTGCAATCCTCCCTGGCTCTTGACTTGAACTAGGAGTCGCATTTAATGCTATGACGGAATTAGTGTCGCCGGTAGAAGGTTGGTCTACTAGTGAGGAAACTCGTGGAGCATGCATCCTCAAGAGGGAATAATCAAAGTGAATTGTCACTCCTTGCCTTGACCTAGTATGATGAAAAACACCATCAGTATCTAGAAGTATACTCCCTATGCTGGGAGAATATCATGGATCGGAAGGACTATCATCCTCTTCTTAACCTTCCTCCTTGGTTACACTGGTCATATTGACCGTGAACTCTTAGAGTTCTCCTTTGTTCTATTGAGAGCATTGTCGCAATTTATTCCTAACCTCTAAAGGCTTTATAACTGGTCTGAGATGGCTAAACACTAATTCTTTTGTAAGTAGGGACTTGCATTGGTAATTGGTTCAAACTACCATGGTAATCTCTCTTAGGGTCACACAATGTTGACTTTGATGTGCCATCTTTAGGGAAAGGAGTTCCCTTCGATTCGCTTAGATAAAATGATGGTCTCTTCTTAAGAGCAACTTCACTACACGGCTTTCAGCAAATGAATGTCATCAATGATGACATTGTTTTGACCTACAACTAGTACGGTCAATTGAGCCTTTATTACAAGCCAGAGCTTGCAATTGAGACGAAGGATCAACAATAGTGATAATTTTTCCTTGCAAGATTTTGGATCGAGGGTGACCCCCATTTTTAGCTTCTTTTAGAGAACCACGATGAGTATCGTGAGCTGCTTTGAAGCGGACTCCTAGATGGGTTGTGGACTAATGTCCAAATGAAGAGACGTATGAACGTCTTGACCTTCACTCAGAGCAAGGGTCGCTGGTTCTTCACTTTGGATGAAGTTCGCCCAGCTTCCAATGAAGCCAAGACTATTATCAGCGAAGCTCAACTTGCTATGGGCAAGAATCAGATCTGACCCCACCTTCATGTTGCGGTAGATCTTACAGAGCTCCTAGTAGTGGCCGTTAGCGACTTCTTAGAGGAAATAAACTCTTCAATCTTTGTTTCGTTAAATTCAATGACCAGGATTTTAGCAGTAGACCCTAAGGCCTTTTTGTCAAGCTACGACACGATCTATTCATTAATTCAAAAAGTTGTCTCCACCAGAGTCGTCATCCTATTTCTGATCTTAAAATTGACAGCTTACAAATAAGAGTTAAAATTTTAAAATTTAAAAAATAAAGAAAATTTTATAAAACTGGGTTCTTTTCTATGTGCCAGTAGAGTGTCATTTTTGTGCTTCGCTGACAGCCCGAGCAAGACAATATGTCTTTTACTAATTGAAGATCGATTACGGAAGATTGCCAAAGTCTTCTTTCTTTGACAGTGTAATGTGTGAACCGCCAAATTAGCCAAAGTAAGCCAAATTTTAATTGAATGCCAATTTTCTGACCTTTGATCTCTTATTGTCACAAAAAATAAGCAATTTCCTCTCCTCTTATAGGCTGTGAGTGACATTTCACTTTAATTTTGAATTTTTTCTACCTTCTAAATATTAAAATAACTCCCACCATATTTCTGAAAACCGTTTTTATACAATTACATTTTTCAAACTATATATGACCTTAAACTGATTCAAGTTTTCCAAACTTTCTAATTTTCCAAATTATATATGCAACTTAGGTTGTATCATTTCTGACTACTTATATGTTATTACTGTTTTACTTTGCATTCTTTTGCTACATTAATTTTTATATATTAAACAAATCCGTACATCGCATGGGACTAAAACTAGTTAACAAGAATTGGCTTACACATAACATTACATGATTTTGGATTAAACTAGTTAACAAGAATTGGCTTACACATAACATTACATGATTTTGGA
>NC_033794.1:87999050-88084762 GCF_001876935.1 Asparagus officinalis | reverse complement strand
CAATAAAAAATGATTACCCCTTCAGACACATTAAAAAACACAGAAAAATTAAATCAACACATCGTAATAACTTGAATATGTACTCAGAATGTCACACTTTTAACAGACGATACATGAGAACTGCACACAATAAATTGCAATAGATGTACAGAAAAAAAAAAGCAAGAAAAACAATTGTAAAACCTTTGAACATGACTCTAAGATTCAAATGAAAACCAAGACATAAAATAAATGACAAGAAGAGCAAACAAGCATTACACATAATACTATCCTTATGACGATGGGCCTTGCTATGCTCGTAGGGGAAGGCCCACCAAATTGAACAGTGAGCTTAGAGTTACCTTTGCATTAGCCCAGACCAAAAAGAATACAGTGAAAATAAAAGCATACACTCTCCAGAATTCATTTTTTTTTTCTCAAGATTTTGATATGAAAAATCGAGACCAATGTTTGTTATATGATCAAGAAAGACGAGAGAGGGATTGGATGATAGCAGAGCTGGATGAGGTCCTTTATATAAGGTTGTGTAGCCAATCTTCGAGTTAATTGTATATATTTAAGACTTGCTCAAATTGGCCCATCAATTTGGTTCATATTAGCCTAAGTTCCAACTCAAGACATTAAAATTTTAAGATTATATGATGCACATAATATTTGACCTTATACAATTGTTGTAAGTCCAACATAATTTGAAAGTTCAGATTTATTAAAACTATAATCATCAAAGTCATGTAAGTCACTCAAAAACAAATGTCCACAAATATCTTATTATAGTACTAAATGGACCAAGTCATTAAGTCCTGAACATGGAAGAAGTCCCTATATCCAGAAAATGGAGGTTATGATCATTATTCGTAGTTTGAGACTAAATCCTGCTTAATGGAGACATTAGCATCATTATAAATCTCAGCATTTAAACTTTGATGTACTTTGTTACTTAATGATTCTGTGGTAGGATCAGTGTACCATATGAAAATATTAATTTTCTCTTATTATTTGGGTAAACTTGACTCACTATCAAAGAAAAGAACCAGAACTTTAACTCATTCACAAAGATAATCCAACTTCTTTAGAGTATTGATGATGAATTCATCTTCAAATTTAAGGATTAATCATATACTCAGTGATATACAGCATGCTATTTTCTCTTTCTAACAAGAAAAAAAAGAGAAACTATAATAGTACTACTAAATGATATATGACTGTAGATTAATAAATGACTCGAGCAAATTAAATTCTTTAACACAACACACCAGAATACACATTTTTGTTAAATAATCTTAACCAATAGAATTTGGAGGCCGCTTACACAGAACGCTTAGCTGGCTACATCTACAACGCCTTTCAGTTCAAACCTTGCTCCTAGAAATTAGGGACTGAGAGAATAAAACATATAAAAGATTTGAACTTTGATATGATTTCTTTTGTTATATGTACTCCGGGTTTACTTTTCCCCGTAATGCTCCATGTACTTCTAATTAAATAATTGCAATGAATGAGAGGAAAGCTATATATCTATGATAAATTTCTGGCACTCAAGCATACACACTGTAAGATCATCGAACTGTATTACGATTTAAGAAGTGCTACCTACTATACCAACACATAATTATCTAAACCACAATCTAAATCCTCAAATTCGATCTCCTGCCCCCTAATGAAAATAGAGTTCCATGAGAGCGCATAATCTTACCTTGGTTACATCTTTTTTCGCTGGTCAAATAGCAAACCAGATACTCGATGAAGCAATCAAAAGTACCTTCTTGAGTTCGATCACAAGGCGATTGATCAAAAGGCTAACAAATATATGTGCTTACGCAACTAGCTCTTCTGTTATTACCATACATCGTTCATTAGTGGTTGAAAGATATTAAATTTTATGTTTTTCTAGTTTTTAGTACGTAATGAAGATATAGAACAAATTAAAAGTATAGAAGAATTGTGTAGATTATTTTTCTTATGTGGCACGCATCCAAGCGTTAAAACAACAATACTCGTATGTTCTTCTGCCGTAGGTTGTTGTTGTGTACGTTACCACCTCTAAAATCAACCAGCCACGAGTGTTAGCACAAAGTTTCCATGAGGCTTCATTGCATCTCAATCTGCTGAGAAACAGGGTTTAGCCCTAATATCTAAGCAAAATTGCTACAAAAATTTAGAGAATTGGTTTCGCTACAAATTGCAAGACTTTCACCTGTTGTATAGAATACAGCATATAAAAGGCACACCCGTATCTCGAATGGGTATACTGATCATGTTGAGCTCGAATTGCATTCTGTGATTGAAGTTGATAACAACTTTAAGGATTACTAAGCTCACACCGAAGCCTCTTACACACTCAGGTAGCATAGGAATCATATACCAATTGTTGAGCGGACCGTGGACGTGGGCCCCACCCACGAGCCTTGTTGAGATCCCCGTAGCGAAAGCAAAACCGACTCACGGTTTGCATTTTTGATTCGCTCCCAAAACGCGTTTTTGAAACGCGTGCCCACTGTACGTGATATAAATATCACCTAGGGTAATTTGTTTCGGGTGTGCAAAGAAGCAGGTTAGTGCTAGAATAATTTTGTGGCGGCCTGCAGACTTGAAAAAATAAAAGTGCGCAGAGAAGATTAGTTTTCTTAGATGGAATGGTCGGGTGTTCTATATTCGGAAGCGGAGCAAGCAGCAGGCAATTGAAAGAGAGACATTTTGAGCAGCCAACGTCAAGAGGGGTTCCTAGACATCTTACTGAGAGAGATTTGTGTGTGAGAGTTTTGAGATTTTGTGTGAAGGGTTTATTTGTAGATTCTTGTGTAAACCCACCTAATTTGTATTCCCCCTCTATAGTAGATATATCTCCCTCACTCCTTAAGCCCAGAGACGTAGGCAATATTGCCGACCACAGTAAAATTGATTGTACTGCTTTGTGTGATTTGTAATAAAAAGCTTTTTAGGATCCCTCGACAGGTCAGTCCTAAAAGGAACTGATGATAGAAGAGACGATATCATCACTTGGTTGGAGAGTATCATCGCTTCAGCAATTCTTAGTCTCCTTGGTGAGACGCAGGAAAACTTATGCGATCTATATATGACCCTGTTGTGCTGCGAATGCTGCGAATTATCCGACTCTACGCAACAAGTTGGTATCAGAGCCAGATTTCAGAATCTAGGGTTTTTGGTGGAGGAAGATTCTGTGTGAAGCTTAGTTCTTGGAGTTCTCTGCTTCGGTGGAGATAGATAGAGTTGACCGTTGGAGATTTCGCTTTCCTCGTGTGCGATAGGAGATCTATTTGAATCCGATATCTAGGGTTCAGTGGTGGTTCCTAAAATCTAACTATCAATCTATAGATACATTTCACTCTAAATATTAGATATTATCAGATAACACAAATGGAAGAAAGCAAAAGTGAAGTCAGACAACATAAGGAATGGCAAGGAGATAACAACAACAGATTCGTTTATTCAAACACATAGAATAGGAGGTCAAAATGAACAGCGTCAAATCAAATACTTTGATATAATGAAGATGAAGCAAGACGTACAGATGGCGCTCAAATAGATAACAAGAATATTATGCGCGAGAGACAACCAAATAAGGACCACAAACGAAGAGCACCACACAAAATATTATAAATATTAAAGAGGAGAACGGATATGGACAAAAATAGAAACAGACTTGTGAAGGCCTGCGAGATGATATCATATCCCTGCGTTGTACAACCAAACTAGAGAATATATGATAATTAATAATCGGGCGACTCAAGCAATGAAGATGTTGGGAATTCTCACACAGTCATATACAAAGAGTGTTGAAACAGGTTGCACTTGCTGGCGAAAGACTCTTCAGAATTCAGAATCTCCAGAAGCATCACCATACGTCATAGCACGCTCATGTGAAAACTATACGAACGATTGTTGTCAGCGAAATACGGGCGCATGTTAGATGCATTAAAGAAATAAAACGCCATATACAAAGCGATTATTATTACGAGCTCAACTAATAAAAAAATAAAAACTACTCCATAAACTATATACTGCTTCCAATTATATAGATGATTGACCGGAGTATGGATAGCACACTATCAATGTAAGCTCACTATAGTCTCAACCCGAGAGATCTTCTAACAGACTCACTACGTGAAGCTTCACAACTCTTTAGGACGCTTAATATGATTTGAGAGACGCGGGCGCCATACATGAGATTCCCCGCCTTATGCACTCCAGGCACAAGCCAATGAGATCAACACAAGAAAAGGCTACTCTTACATTACCAAACCCTAAACCAACAGAATTAAAGCCACGATATCCGAATTTAATGAGATGGAAATAAGGGTAAGAGTCAAAAGAGTTAAGGAAGCTAAAAAATAAATAAATGACAACCAAAAATTAAGCAGCAACCCAATCGTGCCATTAAAATCTGCACCAAGCCGACAGCCGACAAGGACCAAAAAGAGAAACATAAAAAGAAAAGCACCAAGAGACCCTTACCCACCACAGCTCAAAGAAAGGAGAGATTGGTCAAAATAAACAAAATCAGCGACACGAAAGACCAACGAAGGGTCTGCACATATTCGAAGGACGATGATTCTACGAATGATCGTACACAGACTTCTTCAATATACAAATCTAAGCATTACGCACCGACGACTTGAATCATGTCGGACATCATCAATGGATGCGTTGTGATTCCGTGCGCTTAAATTCTAAATTTCATGTTTGATTCACAATCAAGGAGCATAGCTGACAGACTGGTGGTTGCACATATATTATATTAGAGAAAGATATCACACAGAGGACGTTGTCGATCAATAGCGAATATAATCAAATAATCCTTAGCTGAACGCTTAAATAGTGATATAAAGGAATAAACCAAATCTCGAAAAAAAATCATCAAATATCAATTACAAAATCAAAATAAAACAAATTATACTAAAAAATAAATAATATACAAAAAAACGAATATATATAATATATCACAAAATAAAAGACTTACCGAAACACAGTAACAACTGAAAAACTGACCAACAAATTATAAATTAAACACACACCTATTACACATTTAAAAGATACATCAAATATCACTTGTGCGAGAGATAATATAGGCACCTTATAGACAAACGACTCGGATCGTGAGTTACCGTCGATAATATAAAATGAGAGCGCTGAGATTGTTCGCTCACGATAACGAAATCTCACTCTATACACAGTTGGATTTAGGAAGCGAAAAAGGGAAATTCAAACAGGTGACCTTCAGAAAAACGCTGAAATACTAACGCACGAAACCGGTTATAACTACAAAAAACATCATCTAGAATAGGTGCGAGGAGGATCCGTAATGCGAATTGTATTATCTGACAGGGAAGCCACCCGGAGATTCGGCATATAGAATGCCTAATTCGGCATACATTTCGCGAAAGACTAGAGCAGAACTCTCGAGCACTATAGAGTTGGGCCACCCACATGAGTGAACAAGCTCCACCTGCAGCAATTCGTGCACCAGAAGGGGCTATCACTAGAAAGGACATCCAATCAACAACAAACACAGAGCTAAATGACGATAATGGAATAAAATTTCAGAGATTCACATGAATGACGGCAATTAGCGCTGGATACATTGGCAATACGATAAACGAAAGGTACGTTCGCGCAGATCACATCAGAGCCATATCATCAGACAGGGCATCCTGGATTACGCCAAAACAGACGTTGGGGTCCCACCAAGATGTAAATCACTTGGTGGTCGACATTGTTCGTCACGATAATACGTCATGATGTAATATACACTAAGATATACGTTGTATTGGGTGTACACCATGACGAAGAAGAGTGAAGTCCTAGATTTTGTTTGTGGAGTGGGAAGAAGAGATTGGAACAATAAACAGACTTGGAGAAAAGATCAAACATTGTACGATCAAGACAAACAAAGGTGGTGAGTATAGAACTTCTGACGCCACTTTCAGCAGCTAGTCGAGACAGAACAAGGGAAAATAAGAGAGAAACACTTCAAGATTAGTCTACACCGTAGAAAAAATGGAGAGTGGCACAGAAGAGGTTGAATCGGTCACATTTAACTCGATAGAATGCATCCGATTTATAGCACACCTCACCATACCATTACAAAACTCCATTATAATCAATTCATACTCACACAAAACCAATAAATAAATAAAAAACACACCACACTCCACAATTAACAATATGAATAACAAAAAAAAAGAATCAACAAATCACCCCAACTAACATCAAAAACATACTAATTAAAAAACAAGTCAAACTAATAAAACACTCAAAATCAAATAAGTTACAAAATAATAATCAAACACTAAGATACAAAAAAATAAATAATCAATAACCATAAGGCAATGACAATAACATAAAAAAAAAGAAATAAAAAAAAAAAAAAACCCCAACCCCACAAAAATTAAACCCCACACACAAACCAAAACACAAAAATAACAATTTTAAATACTAACAAAAAACCAACAACACAAAAATAACAAAATAAACCACACAAATCCATATTCTATCCCTCAACCTTATTCTAAAAACAAAGAAACGCTCTCAACTTGGAAGAAGAGATATTATTGAGATCTGAGGCACTTAATTAAGCGAGCCACCAATACACTCATAATAGGGATAAAAAAACAAAAAAACCTACCCTCATACACTAACGATTGAGGAAAACCCTATAGAAATCTTCGGAACTTCAGAATCTACCGAACGCCAAAAACCAAAACTAGACAACCATCAGATAAAATACCCTAGACATACCAAAGATATCGGTGACCCCAACTTGCAAAAATTTCTATATCAGGTCACAGACTGAGAGATATAATTGCACCAATTAAATTATCCGAGAAAGCACTAGCAAGTAACAATATTGTAGGATCTCAAGGCGTGGTGTCAAGGGAAATATCACAATCGATTGAACCGAAACCGAATCTCTCCAGATAGATAATTAGACCAGATTGAAGACCTCAGATAGAAGGACACTCACAGTTTGAATAGAAGCTTCCATACATCTGATAGCTTTCTTCAGTCTCTCCAAAGAATGCACAGAAAATGGATGAAGCGAATCCCAAACAGAAAAGGTTATATTTACGCACACGGTGTTGGAGAATCGATGCGGCTCCAATCATTGTCTCAAGATGGTACAGGTAATACAATCAATACGCAAGATCACACTCTCAAGACTGAGGTGACGCCACCAGTGATACAAACAACACAAATACTCCTCACTAAGATCTAAACAGACGCCAACCTACCTAACAAGCATGACAGAAATGAGACACAAGAAGAGACTATCACGTTATTTATCAATTCAAGAGATCAGGCGAACACGAGCAATCCAAATGCATCATCAGCGAACAAGAACAGACTATTTACTCCATTTGGGCGACTCAGGAGACATGAGCGCACGATACTGTCTGAAAAAAAAATCCTTTAAAAAACAAAAAAATCTACGAACTAAATTAATAAAAAAAAAAATAAATAAAAAGAAAATATTAACTAAAAACAATACAAAACCACCACACTTTGAAACAAAACCTATCTAGACCACAAAACAACTAAATCACCCTACAAAATCTAAAACACAATTATCAACTAGATAAAAACTCAAAGTAGCCCAAATACCAATTAACACATTCCTTCACCGCTACAATTCCAAATCTCTTTTAATTCCAAACATCAAAGTTAAGGTTTAAGCCGGTCATTAAATCTTTTTTATCTCAATTTCAACAACTCTAAAATTTAAAAACTTTATTGATATCAGATGCTAGAACTTAACGGAGATAGTTCCGACCAACAAGAACTGGTGAAATCCCTTACCTTATCTGAAGTATGTTTTATTAAATATTTCTCTTTTAAATAGTTGCGGATTGCAATCTCTAAACGAGGGATGTACTAAGACTGAAGAAATGGTCTGGTACCTACTAAGATCCTGTAATCCCTAATACTTTCAGAGAGCCGAGCAGAGTTCGAGGCTGATTTCGTGGCAGGTGGCTTAATGCAGGAGAATGAATTCTTCATAAGAAGCGATACATGGGAGCTGTTGAGCTTCCAAAGGGGGGCAGGCAATTTGGTTGCAAGTGGGTATACACGAAGAAGGAGGGGCATTGAAAGGCACTCGTTGAGATTCAAGCTAGGTTGGTGGCGAAGGCTATGCACAGGATGGAAGGTATTGACTATAATGAGGTTTTTCTCCGGTGGTGAAGCTATTCTTCGATTCGGATTTTGCTAAGCTTTGGTGGCATGCACAATATGGTTTGGAATTAGATCAGTTGGATGTAAAACGGCATTTTCTTCATGGGTGATCTGATGAAGTAAATATATATGACTGCAGCCATTGATTACGAGCTGGCAGGGAAAAGAAAGTTGGTTTGCAGAATTGAAGAAATCAGGCTATAACGGTTGAAAGGCAGTCTCGCTCGACAGTGGTATATGGCGATCGATGGTTTGTATGATTGGTCATTCCGTACACTTCGGAGCCCAATTTGATCTTGGCGTATATTTTCGCAAGTTGAAAGAGGTGCGTACATTTATTTGTTGCTCTACAATGTCGATGACATGTTGGTTGCCTCTATTTTCAGGTAAAGGCTTAGATGAGTTGAAAGTTGCAGCTTTCAAAATGAGTTTGAGATGAAAGGACTTGGGACGAGCGAAAGCGCATTTTAAGGGAGAGAGATCAGCAGAGACAAGAATAAGGGCAGAATTTGTTATGAGCACAGGGCTTATTTGAAGAAGTTCTACAGCGATTCCATGTTAGGCATGGATACGAAAGCCAGTTAGTGTAGCTTTGGGAGCCCATTTGAGCTTTCAAGGCTGTCTTTCACAGCGAATGTCAGTTGAAAGATCGAGAGTTGAATGTCGAAGACTCCATATGGCAGTGCGGTGGGAGCTTGATGTAAAGCGATGTAATGTACAAGGCCAGATTTGTCACAGGCGGTAAGCATAGGTTTCGAGATACATGCCATGATCCAGGAGTGGGCAATTGGGATGACGTGAAATGGATTTTGAGGTACTTCGAGGTATCGCTCAATGTGGTTTGGTTTATGAGGCGGACACTTTACAGGTGGGCGCTATGCATTGCTATGAGATTCCGGATTATCGGGGATTTGGAATAAGCGCCGTCTACGACGGGGTATGTGTTCAACTTTAACGCCGTGCGCCGGTGTGCTTGGAGATGCACGCTTAGCAATCGACGGTGGCTTTGTCTACGACGGAGGCAGAGTATATGGCAGTTACGGGAGGTTGTGAAGGAGGCATATTTGGGCTTCGAGGAATCGAGGACTTTTGGAGGAACTTGGTATATCGCAGAGGTCAGTCACTATTCATTGTGATAGCATGAGTGCTGTCTATTTGGTGAAGAATCAGGTTTTTCATGCGAGAACGAAGCATATTGACGTTCGTTATCATTTCGTTCGGGATGTTCTTGAAGATGGCGATGTGGAGATTGTTAAGTCCACACGAAGGATAATCCGGCGGATATGCTCACTAAGGTGGTTCCGAGCAACAAGTTTGATCATTGTCGAAACTTGTTGCACATTCGTGATTATTGAGGCCGTTGGCGGCCATTTGGTAGAACTACGATTAGCTTGATCCCAGTTAGAGGGTACGTAGGCAGCCATGGTATAATGGTGCAGCTGTTTTGGGCCTGATTTGCGCTCATGGTGTTCTTCTGGTGTTTGTCCAAAATTTAATGTTTATCAAATGATTGCTTTGGTGTCGGCTCAGTTTTGGGAAAACTTCACCGAGGTGGAGAATTGTGAGCGGACGTGGACGTGGGCCCCCACCCACGTGCTTGTTGAGTCCCCGTACGAAGCAAAACCGACTCGGTTTTGCTTTTTGATTCATCCCACGCGTTTTGATAACGCGTGCCCACTTACCTGATATAAATAGTCACCTAGGGTTTTGTTTCGGGTGTGCAAAAGAGGAGTTTAGTGCTAGAATATTTTTGTGGCGGCTGCAGACTTGAAAAATAAAGTGCGCAGGAGATTAGTTTTCTTGTGGCTGCGGGTGTTCTTTTCGGCGGAGCAAAGCAGCAGCAATTGAGGAGTTTTGAGCAGCCGTCAAGAGGGTTCTGAGCATCTTTTGAAGAGAGAGTTTGTGTGAGGGTTTTGAGATTTTGTGTGAGGGTTTTATTTGTGAGATTCTTGTGTAAACCCTATTTGTATTCTCTCCCTCTATTAGTAGATCTCCCCCCTCCTTGCCCCGTGGACGTAGGCAATTTGCCGAACCACGTAAAAATTGATTGTACTGCTTTTGTGTGATTTGTAATAGCTTTTTAGGATCCCTCGACAGGTCAGTCCTAGAACTGATGAGAGGAAGAGCCGATATCTCACTTGGTTGAGATATCCGCTTCAGATTCTTGTCTCCTTGGTGAGACGGGAATTCTTATTGCGATCTGACTCTCTTGTTGTGCTGCCGAAGTGCTGCCGAAATTTCCGCTGCTCGCAACATACATCAACTGTTAATTTCATAAACAGACCCCCTTGAACTTTGGTGGTTTTGCATATAACCCCCCTGAACTATATTAGTTCCTAAAAAACCCTGAACTTTGAGGGGTTTTGCACATAAACCTTGAACTTCTTTTATTCCACTAATTTAATTTTCTTTAAAAAACTATCACTTTAATCCCCCGCAAATTAACACCGTCAGGTCTAACTTTTCATATGCCAAGCACTTGACAAAGAAGACAAAAGTACCCTCAGTGCCAACATAGTAAAGAATGTCTCTAGTCCTTCTCTCCTTAGAGAATGGATGCAATTTTCATTTTCTTCTACAAGCCAACCCTAAAATTTACAATATGTCATATTATCCTTCATATACAGGCTTCTTCTTCTTAGAGCCTATTTCAAACTAATGATACTTTCTCTCAGAAAAGTTAGCATAGTAACAACTAATCAATGCACTAGAGAAGTAGACTGTGGACTGAGCTTTAGAAAGATATATAGGAAATGGTCTCTGAATACCAACTATTGTTTATTCTATATGATTCCTCTTTTGTTTATGAAAAGGATGATCGGTTCAAAATTCAAACGTTCAGCTGTTTTTAATTTGACTGAAATTTTCAAATCTTTAACTGAACAAACGATGACCAAGTGAGAAGTTTACTATAAACAATTAACAATTATAGTAATTAGTTATAACTTTCACTAGCCAGGTCAATGAATGATCTTTGAACCTATGACTACCTAACCAATGTATAAATAAGCACACAATTCCCTCCTCTATCATCTCATCCTTCATTCTCTTCTTTAACTCAATAGCCAAGAAAACTACTTCCTTCCTTCTACTAAAATGAGTTCCATAAAAGTGTATTCTCTTCTCTTCGTTACTTTCTTTATTTCAGGACTAATGCAATTAGCCAATGGACAAGGAACTGCACCAAGTTTCGATGGCAAAACTATTGATCAAGGGATAGCTTATGTGCTTATGCTTGTAGCTCTTCTTGTTACTTTTAGCCCTTCATTTTTTGTCAATAATTGGAAAGTAGTTTCTTTGTGGCATATTTTGCCATGAACAATAAGAAAGAGAACCAATAGAATAATCATGTTTATATTTTTTTATCGACGTTTTGTATGAATTAAATGTTAATACAAGATTGTCTTCTTCGCACTTACTGCAGTTGTTTCTTTTTAATTTCATGGTGACGATCTATTACATTTATATGTTCCCTATATTACACAATAACTTTCAAAAAACAAACCCAATAGCATTTCACATATGAATATAATCAAAATTTTGTGGATGTTATAATTGAGTCTAGACGGGAACTCAAAGTTATATAGAGTGTTCATCATATATTGACTGTTGTTTGGACAATTTAATATTTGCTAGGGCAAGTGTTTCATCACAAAAACTTTGGGATTAACTATAGACAAGGTCGAAGTTAATGGCTGAAATAAGTTAGTCAAAATTTTCCTCAGTATTTTCTTGAAAATATAGATGGTAATGGAATTAACGTTCTGGCCAAGACATTTTTGGTCTTTTTTTTTTGTTCCACGTAAAATCTCTTTAACAAAACATATGACTACACTAAAATTTGTAAAAACACACATATCATAAATTTTAGTGGAGCCATCAGCTAAAAATTAACTTCTTGAGATAGAAATCACCAAGTTGATTGTGTAATATATAATTAAGAGGTGAGAAGGTTGATGAGAGTTTACAAGACTTGTAATAAGAAAGTCATGAGTTTAAGACATGTTTCCGACATATATTATAACAATAATTTTCTCACTAATATTGACTAGGAACTCAAGAGATCTGCATATATTAAAAACATTTTCTGTTAGAACAAAGAAATCAGAAGTATGAAATTATGATAGAGTACTATCAAGTACATAGTCCAAAAAATTGTGTTGATAGGTTATAAATTTAGCTCAATTTTTTCGAAGCACGTTAAATGTATAACACGTTGAGTACAAAACATTGGGAGAACTTGAAATTATTCTCATTATGATGAAGGTAATATACAAGTACAAGCAGGAGCGGATCTATGCTATGAGTCGGGGTGCAGTTGCACACCTAACAATTTGGAAATTGCATATTGATTCCTTCGATCTCAACTTGATTGGAAATTGCATATTGATTCTTTCTCAACTTGCAATCCTCCCCTCCTAGTTTCAAAACATTTGCACCCCAACTTTCACTTGTAGATCACTAAACAATTACCAACCCAATTGAATATAGTCTATTTAAGTAAATGGTTAGTGAAGGTTGTAAATTTTGTTAATTACAGGTAAAATACGATGCATTAAGCTAATAAAGTCTATTAAATTGCATTTCCACTAGGTGTTATAGTTTCATATTATTATATTTTATTTTTAGATAAATAGATATCTGTCGTCTGCCTCTCCAAGAATCTCTTTCTAGATCCGCAACTGAGCACAAAGGTATGTCATTTAATATCCTAGGTAATGTGGGACTAAAGAAGTTTGTACAAAAGAGTAACATGCAATATCCTATAAAATTTGTAAGATGTGATAGTCTTCCTTACTATCCATCAGAGGAGATTTTTGCATCAGAAAACAAATTTCGTAGACATAATAAAGCATGAAACCTGATACAAAAAAGAACAAATTTACGGATGAATAAGAAAATTTATTCCATTGTTCTTCTTTGAACAAAAAATAAAAACGGTTCCTCTTGTTACAATCATCAATGAACAAGATAAGTAACAAAGAGAGCAACAAGCATAAGCACATAAGCTATTCCTTGATCGATCGCTTTCCCATCAACCCTCCAAGCAGCTGTAGTTTCTTGTCCATAAGCCATTTGCGTGAGGCATGACAAGAAAAATGTGAAGAGCATAGCATTCATGGAACTCATTTTCCAATTAAAGTTATGTGAAACACAAAATAAGATTAATGTGTATAAAGGGATTGAAGTCTAAAAAGAGATTTTTTTCTACGCAAGAATTAGAAGAGGAGTGAAGGTGTAGAAGGACATGATGAGAAGTTTGCGGAGGGTATGTTTATATAGAGGTGAAGAGGTTGGACATGATGAAGTCGTCTATTGACTTTGTTAAGGTGAAAAGGTCCAAATTAAGGTGTGTATGAAAAATGCACCAATTTTATTATAAGAAACAAGTACGAAAGGACGTTGTATTCCTCACAAATGTTTTTCAATGAGCCTAGTCAAGGTTAGGAATATAGAGGAGAAGGGATAGGTAAATTAACATGATCAATTAATTATATTTAGAATAATTAGGGATCATTTTGAGACTCGCTGAAAGAATGGTACATGCCCTGGACTTTTAAGGGTAATTTTCACAAAATCCTCAATAAGTTATGGCAATATTCATTTAAAAACATTTGCAGGCGGAAAGCGTGAACTATAAGAACTGTAACTACGACGACAGTATGCTTCAAACACTTCGCGGTCACACCAAAATAATCCACCATTTTTGACTAATTAAGCACTTCACAAGTCTGACCCATGCACATTTTCTGAAGGGTTTAGTCTGAACCCAACATACATGCAAACTATCAAATGTTAGCCTGAGCGCGTTGTCATTTTCTGACCAATTATTAAGAACAAAACAAATTCCAACATTGACCCGGTTTATATTTCCTCTTTGGCCAAGTCATCCTCTAAAGTTCAAACTACACGTTTTTCCTATATAAAGCAACACAATGCTACATTTTGTTCATCAAATTCATTACTAGAACTCCTCATTCACTAATCGTATCCAAGAATTAAATTGCAGTTTATATGAACATGAGGTCAAAAAGACTGTGCACACTGCTCGTTATCGCCTACTTCTTCTCCGGGCTTTTGCAGCTAGTTCACAGTCAAGATTTAGCGCCTTCTCGGATGATGAATGATGGAACCACGATAGATCAAGGGATAGCTTATGTGCTTATGTTTGCAGCTCTTCTTGTTACTTATCTTGTTCATTGATTTGTTCTGGATTGTCAAATTTTTATTTGTTGATACGTTTGTGAAAGGAATTCAATATATTGCTGTAATTACCTGGATTCTTAATTTGTAAACTTGATTAAAATTAAAATAAATTAATATTTTCTTACTACTTTGGATGATTGTGTATTCCGAAAGTGGAAACTTTCGATGGCTTCCTTTTGTGGACAACAAAATATATATTAAATGATACGGAACTGACACTAGTAACGATCAACCTAGACGGAAATTTCCGTCTAGGTTGATTGCAATTCCGTCTAGATTAGGTCATCTAGACGGAATTCCGTCTAGTTTGAGTGGTTTATTTTGCTTCCGTCTAGATTGCTTCAAACTAGACGGAATTCCGTCTAGATTGATCAATCTAGACGGAAGTCAACCTAGACTGAATTAAGAATTCCGTCTGGGTTGACAACCCAGACGGAATTTCCGTCTGGGTTGACAACCCAGACGGAAATCCGTCTAGGTTGGTTTTTTACAACCTAGACGGAAATTCCGTCTAGGTTGATTCAATCTAGACGGAATTCCGTCTAGATTGTCTTTTTTCAGGAAAAAAAATTAATTAAAATTTGGATTTCCCTGTACAATTACATTAATATTTGAATACATCCAGAAAATACTGTACACGCCACATTCAACCATCCAATCATAATCAAAATTCATAACAATTCCATTCAAAAACATCTATATAACCAAATCCAACACATTGTACAAATCCAACCATCCACTTCAAAATATACATCAATCAGTTCCGTCTAAAACACATCCAACAACATATATACTAACAATGCACATAACTAAGATATGATACACGACATGAATAAATGTAGTGTTATAACAAATAAAACTGTTTATTGCATTAAAAATAAAAAAACCTCATCCATCGTCGTCGGCGGGGGTATCTCTATCCCGATTACGAGAACGGGTGCTGTTCCCTCCAATATCTCCACTCTGAATGTTTAATTGAATAATCATTATGTGATGTTTGATAACATATTAGATAAAAATAAATTTATAAATATAAGAAAAAATAAGGTACCTGAGCACTACTCTGTCTAGTGCCAGAATTATCACCAATCGAGCTAATGATCCGTATGACACCACCATACGCGCTATAAGGAATAGCACCGCCTAAATATTGTATAACATACCCCATGAGATCGTCCATTGAGTTCGCCATCAGCGCAACTCTAGTCATCTCATTAGTCACCTGAATATGCTGCTCCGGGTCAATTTTGTCAATCATATACGCAGAGATACGTGCGACAAATGACATAGCCTGGAAACTGCTTGTGGCTGCTCTCGTCGATGTAGATGGTGTGGAGGATGCTGTGGACGATCTGATGCTTATACCAGGTGAAGCTCCGACACCATGCAGAGAATATCTTCCTCTCCTATTATTAGGGAGAAATAAATATTAAACTTTGCTCTCAAATTCAATAATGGTAAACAAATATAAATAGTATGTAGTATTCAAATTGATTCGATTTTTCACCATCCTTACCTATTATGACCCATCAGGTTCTGTGTGAGATTGATGTTCTCCTCTGCAGAAAGCATGTGAGGGTCTGGCTCGGTTTGCTCCTCCTCCTGCGAAATGTAGACAGATGCAGCCTCCTTGGATGCGGTCTCAAATCCCTCCTAAAGCACAAATTTATAGTTAATTCAAGATAATGACCATATTATTTGTGTTGCCCTCAAGTGTATCGGCATTAATGATTTTCCCTGTCATATTATAAATTATGAGATTTTATAATCATACTAAACATTAAGATCTTTTAAATCTTTAAATGACATATACCGTATCTTGACAATAAACATCCTCCAGATTGGCGTAGGAGTGTGAGCCCAAGTGATGGTCATGCAGCTTCTTTCTTCTATTTTCTGACCCCTTCGTGGATTTATTCTTTAAAAAAAATTCTATAAATATAAAATGAAATAATATCTTAAAATTATAAACTAAATTTCATGAAACTAACCTTGGCGGCATCGTTGTCCCAATACATGAGGAGAGCCGTGAAATGAATCTCGTCAACTCGTTCATCGAGGTTTAAAAACCTCTGCCAGTCCTCCTCATACCTGTCATAGGTTTCATGTTTAATCTCATGCCTCCATTGTTTGAGGACTGCTTCAACCTTGACATTAAACACATAACTCCAAGCCCCCTCAAAGTCCTCAAGGCAGAAGCAGTCCTGTAGATTTACATACACATTTAGTAAGGATAGTCGACCGCTGGGTGTTTTGCTGAGCAGAATTGTTTCTGCTCTTTTTGCGGTCGACCGGAGTGACCTCCGTGGTAGACCGCCGCTCAGTTTCGAGCTCAGTGGTTTTGTGCTCTGTGTACGGTCGACCGGAGTGACCTCTGCGGGCGACCGCCGCACAGTTTTACATACACATTTAGTAAGGATAATTTAATATCAATTACTAATTATTAATAAATGAAAATCTAAAACAATATGCACTTACCATAAGCGCAGTCCATATCGCCTCGTATGCGGTCCATGGTAATTCTCGAAAATGAAAATAAGGGTTGATAATGGTCGCTCTACGCATGAGAACCCCAATATATGCATTCAATCGGGTTGACCAAGGACCAACGGGCAAATTAGAACTATTCCACCTAATAATGCCCCTCATTCCTCTTGGCGGTTGTTTAGAATCAGGCTTACCTCCGCCACGTCGTCCCTCTATGCGATCCTTCTTAGCACCTACAATAATGACAACATGATAATATATCATATAATATACAAATGTGAAAATTAAAAGTATTTATATAATTTACCATTCGCTATCTCTCTTTCTTTTGCTGCGAGTGCAACAGCTTTCCTAGTCTCCAACATAGGAAGCATTTCCTGATACCTTCTCGCAGCACGTGGGTGGTACTTCCTTGAATCAGCCTTGGACTTATGAGAGTCCGGAGGTAAAGGTAAACTGAGAAAGTCCTGGGTCTTTGTCACTCTATTTTTTAAAAAATTTATAACGGACATACTTATAGCACATTTATAACTGAGAAAGTCTCCAACATTAGATTATAACACATTATAAAAATTTATAATGTGTTATATATCACTCTATTTTTTTAAAAAAAATTATTTCACATATTTTCACATCACAAACTTAAATAATCACACATACTTATAGCACGAATAAAACTTAAATGAGTATAAACTTGTAAGTGTTTAAAACTCAATAATGATTACTAGTGTTGTTCAAATGAATTAACATGTAGTTGAGTTAGGGTTTTCAGAATTTAACTCGTTTATTTTTTATCATAATTAGGGTTTTAAACCAAATTCAACAATAAATAACAATAAAATTAAAATTTCTAAAGCTCGGTAGAAAACTCATACCTTTTAAACTGATTCAACAACGGACACGCCGGGCTGTATGAGCTTCCTGCTTTCTCTCTGGGCTACTCGATACTGATGGGAGTTCCTGTCCTTCCATTGCTAGTTTATGAGTCTTTGTAGCTTTCCCCGACGATCATGAGTCTGTCCTTTCATTGCTAATTTGAGAGTCTGTCCATTCATTGATAAAGTGAACTGAATAATTAATAACACTTTCGACAGTGAAGAGTCTTTCACAATCTATTAAAGAATCAAATTAGTATCTCTTCGTTACTTCATGACAGTGAAAAGTATACAAATCCATGAGAAACACATATTGATACCTTCAAACCCATTGAGAAACACTAGTAGAAAATCGACCAAACTAGACGGAACAAACTAGACGGAAAAAATTTCCGTCTAGTTTGGAGCAAACTAGACGGAAAATTTCCGTCTAGTTTGTTCCGTCTAGTTTGGATCAAACTAGACGGAAAATTCCGTCTAGTTTGACAAACGAGACGGAACAGTCAACCTAGACGAAAATTCCGTCTAGGTTGACTAGTCAACCTAGACGGAATTCCGTCTAGGTTGCTCCAACCTAGACAAAAATTCCGTCTAGGTTGACTAGTCAACCTAGACGGAATTTTCGTCTAGGTTGACTGTTCCGTCTCGTTTGTCAAACTAGACGGAATTTTCCGTCTAGTTTGAACCAAATTAGACGGAACAATCTAGACGGAAATTTTCCGTCTAGTTTGCTCCAAACTAGAAGGAATTTTTTTCCGTCTAGATTGTTCCGTCTAGTTTGGTCGATTTTCTACTAGTGTGAAAGTTGAAAACGTCATTTGGTTATGGGCTCGGAAACATAGCATCTATATAAAGAAGGTTCATGAGAATTTTTCGTTATGTTGAACTTTAAACCAATGTCAGTGTTCATAAAACTCTTACTCTTCACCTTTACTATAACTTTAGAGTTTTGGTATAATGATATAAGGATCTCTGACATGATATTGGGGGCATAAATTCAAATCCCAACAACCAAGAATTTCGAGCACATCGATCATCTGAAACAGATATATAATATTAACATGTTTTGATTCTTGAGTAATAAGTTTGAATTATGACAAATCAAAATTTATAATTAAAATTTTCTCATGTTAGAACCTGAAAGCTTTCTTATCAATAACCCCCCTCAAACTCATGTTGGATCAAACAAAGTGAGTTTGCATACAAGAAACTGGAATCGATGAACGGGTAAGGCCTTTGTGAAGAAATCTGCAAGCTCGTCAGCGGATGAGACATGAGGAAGTAAAATTATCTTGTCCTTGATAACTTGTTGATGGACAAAATGAGCGTCGATCTCAATATGTTTGGTCCTCTCATGAAATATTAGATTATTAGCAATTTGGATGACACTCTTATTATCACAAAAGAGATGAGTAGGAGTAGTAATAGAAATACCGAAATCACTGAGAAGACGACGAAGATGAATAATCTTTTTAGCTGTTGTGGACATTGCACGATACTCTGCCTCGGTGCTGGAAAGAACAATAACACCTTGTTTCTTACTCCGCCAAGAAATAAGGGAATCATCAAAAAATATACAATAACTTGTGATAGACTTCCTGGTAATAGGATCATCAGCCCAATCAGCATCAGAATATGCATAAAGATCTAACTTGGATGTAACAGGAAACAAAAGAGAGCAGAAAACAGAAGAGAGCGAAAGCTAGTACCCCGGAGATGCCGAAGAATCCATAATAATGCATCATAGTATGCAGAACGTGGGGAACTAACAAATTGACTGATAATACCAACAACATGAGAGATATCTGGTCGAGAGATGCAAAGATAGACCAACTGGCCAATAAGATGTCGGTATCGGGTAGGATCAGATAGAGGCTCACCATCAGTAGAGTGAAGTTTGATATTCTGTTGGAGTGGAATATCGACAGTTGCATCATCAGTTAGCTCACCGCGATCTAGAATATCTAAGAGATACTTCTATTGAGACAGTTGTACACCCCATGGGTCCTAAGAAATTTCTAGACTAAGAAAATAGCAAAGAGATCCAAGATCTTTCATGTGGAACTTTTGTTGTAATTAAGATTTTACGAACTATATACCAGCAGTATCATCACCTGTAATGATCATATCATATACATAAATAAGTAATAAAACTCAGACACGTGATGTAGTACGAACAAACAGAGAAGCATCTTGATGATTCTCCATAAAGCCCGCCTTGAGCACGACATCGCAAAAACACTCAAACCAAGCTAGGGGTGCCTATTGAGATCATAAACAGCACGACGAAGGAGACATACGTGTCCCGGAGGAATTTTATGGGAATTTTTGTTTGAATCATATCTCTTCTCGAAGCTGCAAATTTGATAGAGCCTCTATAACCTCACCAATCTCTAAGGGCATCTCCAACCCATCGCATCAAAATGGTACAAATTTTGCACCAAAATGGTATAAAAGTCACATCAAATAGTAATTCATCGCCAACCCACTGTACCATTTTTTACACCAAAAAAAATATTCTCAGCATATTTCCTTTTATCCACTTTTATATTATTATTTTTTATTCCCTATATTTTTAACTATTTCAACAATTAACCCCACCTATCAAATTTTATTTTTTTCATATATTTTTCAAACAAAATGATTTATTATTAAAAAATTAAACTAATGAAACAATAAAATATTATTTTATTAATTAAAATAACTTGATTGCTAAAATATTATATTTTTATTATTGATCCAATAAAATATTATTTTATTAATTAAAATAACTTGATTGCTAAAATATTATATTTTTATTATTGATATTTCCAAAATATTACATTTAAGAACATAACAGAAAATAAAATACAAGAAAATAATTAAACATTAACAACAATGTAAAAATTACAAATTTAATATGCACTTAACTATCTGAAATAGTATATTCCTCCCATAGATGATCTATCAATGCATTACGAAACACAATATGGGCATCTTTATCCTTGATTTTTCTGTAATGTGCAATAAATTGAGTAAATCTTATAGTTTTATCTGCTACAATATCAACTTCTGGTGTTTATGCTTCCCTCACTTCTTGAATTGGTGCATAAAGATCGCGTTCATCCTCGATTATCATATTATGCATAATAATACATGCAGTCATTATGTCATGTAGTACATGTTTTTTTCAAAAACGTGCTGATCCCGCCACAATTGCAAATTGTGATTGGAGAACTCCAAACGCACGTTCTACATCTTTTCTACATGCTTCCTGTTTCATGGCAAAATATTTTTTCTTCCTACCTTGTGACTATTGGATTATTTGTACAATAGTAGCCCATTTTAGATATATACCATTAGCTAAATAATAAGCCATATTATACTCTTTTCCTTGAATAACATAGTGAGCGGGAGGAGCAATACCTTGAGCTAGATTAGAGAAAAGATTAGATGACTCCAACACATTGATATTATTATTGGTGTCTGGCATACCAAAATATGCGTGCCATATCCAAAGATCATAATCTGCCATAGTTTCAAGGATAATAATGGGTGACCTACTACGTCCTGCGTATTGGCCAGACCATGCCGTTGGATAATTTTTCCATTTCTAATGTATACAATCAAGACTTCCTAACATTCTTGGAAAACCACGTTTTTTACTAATATAGACTAGCCTAGCAATATCGTTAGCGTTAGGTGTTCGTAGATACCGCTCTGCGAATATCTCCACCATAACACGATAAAATTTTGTCATATTTTTAATTGCTGTTAACTCACCTATTTTAACATATTCGTCCGTAGCATCAGCTGGTAGACCGTATGCTAACATGCGAAAAATAGCTGTTACTTTCTGTAACGGTGATAATCCCATTCTACCAAGTTCATCACTTCGTTATTGGAAGTAATAGTCATGATCTTTCACTACATCAATAATACGAAGGAACAAACTTCTTGACATCCGATATCGACGATGAAACATATCTTCTCCAAAACATGGATTATCGGCAAAGTAATCTATGACCAAATTATGATGCGTAGTTTCTTGATCGCGGTTGATCACTGCATGACCGGGAATCGAGCCACCATGGATCGGTTGGTAGTTTTGTTAACGTAAATTGTTAGCGAGGATCATGTTGTTGTTGATGTACTCATAAATTACTTCTTCGGTTTCATCAATCTCTGTAATGATATTGGACAGAAAATTATCATCATCCGAAGATGAAGATGATGATAAATATGATGGACCTCCAGCATCAAAATTCATTTTTAAGTAAGAAAAGAATGACTAAAGTATGCAGAAATGGAGAATAATAATTTTAACATAACAACGAATAATTGTGTGGATGTACCTAATCTATTGTGCTATTTATAAAACTTTGCTTAGCTGTATACGTTGAACAATATGTAAAGTTGAGCTGATTTTAGGAAATATTTTCCAGTTGTTATCAATTTTTCACAAAATTCAAATTTGCTTAGCTGTATACGTTGGACAATGTGTAAAGCTGATTTAATTTTAAAAAATAATTCCCACTCGTATAAAGCTTTCATACAATTCAAGGAAAGCTGAGCTGTGTATATGTTGGATAATGTGTCAAGCTGACATGATTTTAAAAAATGATTCCCACTCATATAAAGCTTTCACATAATTCAATGAAAGCTGAGCTGTGTATACGTTGGACAATGTGTAAACCTGACCTAATTTCAAAAAATGATTCTCACTCGTGTAAAGCTTTCACACAATTCAAGGAAAGTTGAGCTGTGTATACGTTGGATAATGTGTAAAGCTGACCTGATTTCAAAAAATAATTCCCACTCGTATAAAGCTTTCACATAATTCAAGGAAAGCTAAGTTGTGTATATGTTGGATAATGTGTAACGCTGAGCTGATTTTAGAAAATGATTCCCACCGACAACGTTGAACAATGTGTAAAGCTGATCAATTTGTACACAACGATTCAATTTCAAATGTTGACCACTGACAAATTCAAATTCAAACAAAAAAAAAAACAAATTTGGATTAGCTATAAATAACATTCACGTATTCTACTTCAAACCACCCAATTCAAAGTATTTCTTCAAAGTATTTCTAATCTCCAAACCAACCACTTTTTACAAAAAAATGTCTGTTCGATCATCTGAATACATGGTTACTGAAGATGTGCTCCTTTGTCAATGTAAAACCCCGAAAATTTGAATATAGTGTGATAAATAATTATAAATATGTTACATGGTAAAAATAATGTATTTTGATGTTTGAGTATGATAGGAATTGATTTGAGATCAATTCAATGTATATTTGTGAATATATGAGTGTAAATACACAAAACATGCACAAAGGCAAATAGTGATAATCTGAGAATTTTGACCAGTTGAGAATTTCTATATTTTTCATACTTATTCAGTTAGAATCTGAAAAGGTATATAAGACCAAAGTTGTAGGTCTCTTCAATATCTTTCCAACGAATCTTAAATCAACTCATTCCGAGATCGTATGAGAAAGTTACAATCTTTTTACCGAACCCCAGTCTAAGCATGACCCAGAACTCTGAGCAGTCGACCGCCGTGGTCGTTGCGGTCGACCGCTCAGCGTACAGACGCCAATTTTAGTCTGTTTCGGGTTGGTTTTGTTTATACCAAACCCGGTTGTTACCCTATTTATATATACTCGTTTTGAAGCTCTCAGAACCCTATATTGAACCCTAATAGCCTCAGCCCCCTTCTCTCTCTCTCCTCTCAAAACCCTAGCTCGGATTTTGGCATTTTTGGGTCGTTTCGAAGGATTTTCGGTGGGGTTTCGCGAGATCTATCGGTGTTTAGCGAAGGGGATTGTTCTCCTACAGATTCAGGACCCTTGTTCCCATCAGAGGCGAGTAACATCTCGCCCAACTTCACCCCTTTTGTTTTCATGCTTAAATTTGAGTTTTTATCCGGTGTTATTGGGCCTAAAATCGTATTTTTGTATAAATGCTAGATCATTATGGTATATGATGCATAAATCAAGTATTTCAGATTTTAAAAGCTCACCCACAAATTTGTTTTCCTGAGATTTAGATCTGAAATAATTTAATAAGAGTAAATTATGTTTTATTGATTTAAAACTTTCAAATCATACATGTTCATGTGTTTGGGACTTTGGTGACGAGATTTTAATTATTTCAGTTCGTTGTTTTCTATTATATGACATATTAGAAATGTTAGATTTATAATAGTGTAGAAATCATCAAGTTTGTATGTGGTTCGAAGCTGACAGAAACCCTAACTGGGCTTCTGTCTGCTTCGCGGTCGACCGCAGAGGACGAGGCGGTCGACCGCTGGATCACCTGATGTATATATATATATAGACTGTGTTCATATGTTCGAGGGTACTGTTTATCATCCTTGAATATGAGAAGTTGCCTTGTTTATCGGGTATTAATTTGTAGCGGTTATATTTTCATTACTAATTAGTCCTTGTGTTGGACATTCTTTTCACTTAGTCCTCGTGTTGGACATGCATTACTAATTAGTCTTTGTGTGGACATTCACTTTACTTAGTCCTCGTGTTGGACATGCATTGCTATTAAATCCTCGTGTTGGATATGCATTATCATCCGGTCCATGCGTTGGACAACGGTCACATCCGGTCCATGCGTTGGACAACGGTCACATCCGGTCCATGCGTTGGACAACGGTCACATCCGGTCTATGCGTTGGACAACGGTTATATTCAGTCCATGAGTTGGACGTTTACTTCATGCAGTCTATGGGTTGGACGTTTAATTTATATAGTCTATGTTTTGGACACTTAATCGTTTTCGGACATGATACTCATGTGAGTTTGCATGACACTTGTGGTGGCCTTGTCATGATTTCATTTATCGGTAGAGACGGGTTTGTATTTGTTTTATTTATTGTTTCTTGTATTAGACCTCAGGTTTAGTATTTAGGGATTTACAATTTGAGATACAAGGTATATACATGAGGGTTTCCTTGTTTGGATTATTTCGCTCGACGTACCTACGCTCGTGTTGTAATTTCCTAAATACCAGAACCCATTGTTGTTAGGACAAATGATTTTATATTATTATGTATTAACTGTATTTTCATATACAACAAGCCCTATCCCTTGGGGTTGGTTGTGATGTTGCTCGCTAGCGCTTTGACGCTCGTTGTCCCTCCCCCTTTCAGGTAACGAGCCAGGAGCCCGGAGAGTCGCAGGATGAGGGCGATCCTTACTAGTGCCTATTTATCCTCTTATTAGATGTATTTTATTTTGTCCTCCACTTGAGACATTTTTAGACTTCAGAGGTTTATGTTCTAGAGTTGTAAAGGCTGTGTGCTTTATTTCCTGCATCAGATATTATGTACTTTGAGACATGTTGAGATCTCCAGATTGTTATTATTCATTTCAGACTTTGACTATGTATTCCAGTTTATTTGGTTGAGGAGATGTGTTAATTTGATGTTCTATCATTTCATCAAGTATTTGTTGTAAAACCTTTTACTTGCTTTGTACCTACACCTATTGTTGATTCCTCTAGAGAGATAGTAATTGTGATGGTGAAACATGTTATTGCACGGTGTGGTGCATGGCAGGTTTGACATTCCTGACAACTATTTTTATGTTGATTGAAGGTATTTGCGTGAATACTATGTATTATGAATTCGTATTGTGATGCGTTGTATATATATTTTTATTATCTCACTTACTGTGATAATTAAGCTCTCCTTTTGATATTATAAATATCAAAACGAGGATGTGGTCGAGGTAAAACTCGCACCTGGAGAGCTGGGCATGCAGAGCCGAGCCGCAGCAGGCTCCACAGTATTTGATCGACTTCATGGCATCGTTAGCAATAAGATCTTACAACACTCGAGGAGCAAGAAGTGTATCTGTTTCCGTCAGCAGTACCAAGCAGAAGTTAGATGTATTCAGCACTGAGGGCATCGCTGGAGGATAGCAACAACATCCAGATTTTTGATGGGGTAGCAATTATCACCTATTCGGGAGAATTTTAGTCACCACAAGTAGTTAGAGCTAGTCTAAGTGAAGCAGGGAGATATACCCGTAGTGAAGGAAGAAATTAAAACCAGAATGGTGAATATGACAATGGTAAGAGAACTATTGCGAAACCTAGAGAATTATAGCAGCGAGAGAATGACTTTAACCCAGCAACAAGGACAATATAAGAAAGGAGCACAGTATGATACGAGAGCGCCAAAGTAGTACAGAATTTAGAGTACATGTTACAATCACAACAAGATCGAACAAAGAGCGAAAGAATTGTGGCAGTACACCAACAGGGAGCCAGCAAGATAGAGGTCACGGACGACAGTCTCAGAATCGTAATTTTAGCCAGCAATGGGGAAATAGCGGCACTACTTTTTAATCCGAGGATTAAGGGTCAGCAGGCTATATTTGCATCATCTAGGAGATTTGCATTATCTAGCGGAATCTATTCAGCAGTACCGCATGATCAGGGTTCGAACGGAGCTTTATTCTTAAATTTCTTTTCAGCTCGGATCTAATTTGATTCAGAAAATTCGCTCATCTTTCATACCTCCATTGGTAGGCTTCATCTTGTAGCACATTCTTTAGATATTCCGTTGTCAGTATCTACTCCTCTAGGAGAGGTGTCCACTCTATCTACCGGAAATATGTCATCAGACTAGACGAGTCAGAGTTTGTTGTCGATTTGATAGCGTTGAATATGTCCGGATTCGTTGTTATCCTTGGTATGGTTTGGTTATCCTCCTACCAGGCTAGTATTGACTGCTTTGCGAAGACAGTCAATTTACGAGCGTCCGATGGATCCGAGATGATTGTAGCAACCTCTCAGGACAACCGTTTTGCGGAGTCGTTTCTATTTCTGGCGTATATTGAGGAGGTGCTGTGACGGGATCTGAGTATTGATTTATTAGAGACTAGAGTTGTCTCAGAGTATCAGGATATCTTTCAGGATATACCTGGGTTACCTCCTGTGTGAGAGGTCGAGTTGTATATTGAGTTGCAGCCGGGCACAGTCCCGATATCCCGCGCACCCTATCGTATGACACCAGCTGAGAT
Source organism: Asparagus officinalis (assembly GCF_001876935.1). Classification (NCBI taxonomy): domain Eukaryota; kingdom Viridiplantae; phylum Streptophyta; class Magnoliopsida; order Asparagales; family Asparagaceae; genus Asparagus; species Asparagus officinalis. The sequence goes on along the minus strand of NC_033794.1, from coordinate 88,057,972 downwards.
GAGGGAGCTTCAGACCCAGTTGGATGATTTGTTAGCTCAGGATTTATTTGTAGGAGTTTTTCTCCGTGGGGCGCATCTGTCCTCTTCATGAAGAAAAAGGACGGTAATATGAGATTTTGCATTTATTATAGAGAGCCGGACAAGGTCACTATCCGGAATAGGTACTCATTACCTAGGATTGATGACTTGTTCGACTAGTCGCAGAGAGCGTAGTATTTCTCGAAGTTTGATCTTCGTTCTGGTTATCATAGTTGCGGGTTCGGAAGATGGATTTTTCCAAAGCTGTTTTTCCTAATTCGATGTGAATCTTTAGAGTTTCTAGTCAGGCCATTCGGGTTGACTAATGCACCCATGATATTCATGAATATGATGATCTGGGTTTTTCCCTCCCTTCATGGGCCAGTTTGATATTCTCATATTTTTGAGATCGGAGGCAGAACACGAGTACCATTGCAGACTCTTCAGGAGCACCAGTTATATGCCAAGTTCAGCAAATACAGGTTTTGGTTTTTAGAAGTTAGATTTCTCGGCCACGTCAACAGCAGAGAGGGCATGGCAGCGAATCCGGTTAAGTTTACAACAATTCTTGTTTTGGAACCGCCGAAGATGGTGATAGAGATTTGGAGCTTTTTAGGTTAGCCGGTTATTACAGGAAGTTCATCCTAGACTTTTTGAAAATGTCGGCGCCACTTGAACGCCTTACGAAGAAGGGTGTACAGTTCATTTGGAACACAGAGTGCCAGAAGGCCTTTGATACTTTAAAGAATAAGTTGACTACAGTACCGGTTTTGTCTATTTCGAGCAGTGACAGGACGTACGTTGTTTTCTCAGATGCATCATTGGTAGTTTTAGGAGGCATCTTGATGCAGACTCAGAGGGTAGAAGCATATACCTCATGACAATTTAGGGTGCACGAGCAGAACTACCCCACTCATGATTTGTTAGCAATAGTGATATTTGTACTGAAGTCACGAGGCATTACTTATATGGAGTGCAATTTGAGTTGTTCATCGACCACCAGAGTTTGAAGTATCTTTTCTCCCAGAAGGAACTCAACCAGAAACAGCGACGATGGATTGAGTTTATTGAGAACTATGAATTCGTGATTCTGTACATCCAGGAATAATTAAGATGTACAAAGACCTAAAGAGACACGTTTGGTGGAGTGATATGCATAGGAAGATTTCAGAGTATATAGCTAAGTGTCTTACCTGTCAGTAAGTGAAGGTAGAACATTAGAGACCGGTAGCGTAGTCGGAGAAAGAAAATGATTCTATTTGGATGATAATGGATATACTAATGAAGCCAACATATTTCATTCCGTATTTTTGGAAGGATTTCCAGGATTCATTTGGCAACAGATTTATCTTACAGTAGTGTATTCTACCCACAGATGGATGGTAAGATGGAGAGAGTAAATCAGATGTTGGAGGACATGTTGCGGGCTTATGTCATTGACTTTCAAGGTAGATGGAAGGAATCATATTCCACTGATAGAGTTCGCTTATGACAACAGTTATCAAGTGATAATTGGTGTGGCCCCGTATGAAGCATCGTACGGGAGGCCTTGCAGATCGCCTATATATTGGGTAGAGCAGGAGGATATTTTAATGCTTGGGCCAGAGCTTATGAGATAGATTACTAAGAAAGTAACATAAATCAGAGAACAGGTTCTAGCCGCTCAGAGTCAGCAAAAGAGCTATGCAGATAAGAAATGAGGACATTTAGAGTTTCAAGATTTGAAGAGTTAGTTATGCTGAAAGTATCGTCTATAAAAGACGTTCAGCGATTCGGAAGACGGAGAAAGCTTGAGCTGAGATATATTGGACCGTTCTGGATTTTAGAGCTTATTGGAGCTGTTCCATATGGACTAAACCTTCCAGCATCGATGTCCAGAGTACATAAAGTATTTCATGCTTCAATGTTCAAGAAACAATTACATGATGAAGAGCAGCAGTGAGTGTTGAACGCATCGGAGATTTAGCTTCAGGATGATTTGACTACGATTGAAATCCCAGTTTATATACTTGCTAGAGAAGACAAGAAATTTAGAAACAGGATATTTTTTTTCCTTTGGTGAAAATTCAGTGGAACCAGAAAGGAGTTGAGGAGGTTTCTTGGGAGAGCGATGAGGACATGTGTCGCGACTACCCACTCCTTTTTGAACAGGTAAATTAATTTTTAAGATATGTGTTTTATATTATGTTTACATCTTGGGTTATATTTACATTTAACACTAGAATGTGAATATTTCTGCTTAATTCTTAATCTTTTGGAACACATGGTATATATATGGGGGGTTCCTTGTTTGGATTTTTCACCCGATGTACTAGTTCCACTAGATTAGGGTTCGAGTGGGAGTATTACCATTTTAGATCGTTAGGTATAAATATTTCTATATGTTCATCTATAAGTTCATATTGCGAGATGCGTACGATTTCCGAATTTCGAGGACGAAATTCTTTTAAAGGGGGAAGAATGTAAAACCCCGAAAATTTGAATATAGTGTGATAAATAATTATCAATATGTTACATGGTAAAAATAATGTATTTTGATGTTTGAGTATGATAGGAATTGATTTGAGATCAATTCAATGTATATTTGTGAATATATGAGTGTAAATACACAAAACATGCACAAAGGCAAATAGTGATAATCTGAGAATTTTGACCAGTTGAGAATTTCTATGTTTTGCATACTGATTCAGTTAGAATCTGAAAAGGTATATAAGATCAAAGTTGTAGGTCTCTTCAATATCATTCCAACGAATCTTAAATCAACTCATTCCGAGATCGTATGAGAAAGTTACAATCTTTTTACTGAATCCCAGTCTGAGCATGGCCCAGAACTCTGAGCAGTCGACCGCCGTGGTCGCTGCGGTCGACCGCTCAGCGTACAGACGCCAATTTCAGTCTGTTTCGGGTTGGTTTTGTTTATACCAAACCCGGTTGTTATCCTACTTATATATACTCGTTTTGAAGCTCTCAGAACCCTCTATTGAACCCTAATAGCCTCAGCCCCCTTCTCTCTCTCCTCTCAAAACCCTAGCTCGAATTTTGGCATTTTTGGGTCGTTTCGAAGGATTTTCGGTAGGGTTTCGCGAGATCTATCGGTGTTTAGCGAAGAGGATTGTTCTCCTAAAGATTCAGGACCCTTGTTCCCATCAGAGGCGAGTAACATCTCGCCCAACTTCATCCCTTTTGTTTTCATGCTTAAATTTGAGTTTTTATCCGGTGTTATTGGGCCTAAAATCATATTTTTGTATAAATGCTAGATCATTATGGTATATGATGCATAAATCAAGTATTTCAGATTTTAAAAGCTCACCCACAAATTTGTTTTCCTGAGATTTAGATCTGAAATAATTTAATAAGAGTAAATTCTGTTTTATTGATTTAAAACTTTCAAATCATACATGTTCATGTGTTTGGGACTTTGGTGACGAGATTTTAATTATTTCAGTTCGTTGTTTTCTATTATATGACATATTAGAAATGTTAGATTTATAATAGTGTAGAAATCATCAAGTTTGTATGTGGTTCGAAGCTGACAGAAACCCTAACTGGGCTTCTGTCTGCTTCGCGGTCGACCGCAGAGGACGAGGCGGTCGACCGCTGGGTGTTTTGCTGAGCAGAATTGTTTCTGCTCTTTTCGCGGTCGACCGGAGTGACCTCCGCGGTCGACCGCCGCTCAGTTTTGAGCTCAGTTCCTCGTGTTGGACATTCATTTCATTCGGTCCATGCGTTGGACATTGGTTATATTTAGTCCATACGTTGGACATTGGTGAGATTTAGTCCATGCGTTGGACATTGGTTATATTCAGTCCATGCGTTGGACATTGGTTAGATTTAGTCCATGCGTTGGACATTGGTTATATTCAGTCCATGCGTTGGACACTCGTTACTTTCAGTCCATGAGTTGGACGTTTAATTTATATAGTCTATGTTTTGGACACTTAATCGTTTTCGGACATGATACTCATGTGAGTTTGCATGACACTTGTGGTGGCCTTGTCATGATTTCATTTATCGGTAGAGACGGGTTTGTATTTGTTTTATTTATTGTTTCTTGTATTAGACCTCAGGTTTAGTATTTAGGGATTTACAATTTGAGATACAAGGTATATACATGAGGGTTTCCTTGTTTGGATTATTTCGTTCGACGTACCTACGCTCGTGTTGTAATTTCCTAAATACCAAAACCCATTGTTGTTAGGACAAATAATTTTATATTATTATGTATTAACTGTATTTTCATATACAACAAGCCCTATCCCTTGGGGTTGGTTGTGATGTTGCTCGCTAGCGCTTTGACGCTCGTTGTCCCTCCCCCTTTCAGGTAACGAGCCAGGAGCCCAGAGAGTCGCAGGATGAGGGTGACCCTTACTAGTGCCTATTTATCCTCTTATTAGATGTATTTTATTTTGTCCTCCACTTGAGACATTTTTAGACTTAAGAGGTTTATGTTCTAGAGTTGTAAAGGCTGTGTGCTTTATTTCCTGCATCAGATATTATGTACTTTGAGACATGTTGAGATCTCCAGATTGTTATTATTCATTTCAGACTTTGACTATGTATTCCAGTTTATTTGGTTGAGGATATGTGTTAATTCAGGAGACAATCCCAAAGTATGAACTTCAACTCGTCACAATCAGATAATCCCATTCCTGAATCTCCTATATCTATATCTCCTAAACTGTCATCATTTACTCCACCTAAACGACCTATTGGGGTAAAAAAAGCCAAATTGAAAAAATAATAATGATCATGAGTCAAGTGTAGTGGACTCCATTGATACAAATAACAACCGACTTATAGACAGGTTAGACAAGGCGAGCTTGGACAAGCAAGTAGCATTTGATATCGAACGAGAAAAGATAGCCATGAAAAAAGATAGAGATGAATAGAAAATTATAATAAAAGATTTGAATTCCATTGCTGATCCAAACGTACGTGAGTACGTTCGAGCTCAACAGATTAAAATAATACAAAAAAAATCAACAAGAACAAGGGTCTGCTTCTAACTTTGGCAATTATTTCAATGATATTGGACACTCTGGATCCGATCTACTAGATTATTGATAGTTGCTTGTCCATCTTATGTAATGTTATATGTTTAGTTTGTATTTTATGTTTTATTTTAATGAAGTTTTATATTATGTGTGTCAGTTTTTATATGTTATGTATTTCAGATATGTAATTTATATTTGAATTATGTATTAGGATTGCTCTTTATATTTCAAGGGACTTTACTTATAATGTCTAGATTTTAATATTATAATTAATAATAATGTCTTTTAAATTCTAGTATTATTTTTATTTTTAAAAAATAATTTATTTTATCCAACTTATACAATTGGGTAAAATTATAAAATTTAAATATTATTGGGATTGTTTTATAAATTTAATAAAACATTTGGGGTCAAATTATAAATACATAAAATTAAAAGGTAAAAAAAATTTAAAAAATAAAAAATAAAAAAATAGTATGCGGTGATGAACAATGCAACGCCAAATATGGCGTCGTACTGTTCATCACCGTTAAAATGTCGCAAGAATTGAGGCTGGGTTGGAGATCAAACGTAGCGGCAAATGCGCTTTTGCTACATTTTGCCGCTGCATTGGAGATGGTCTAACGTCCTCTCCCTCATTTAAGGTGTGCAAAAAATTTAATATTTTATAATTTTTACAGTTTATTATTCAATTATATTTGTGTTATTCACCCTAATCAAGTTGCATTTTGCCCTTCACGGCTTTGATTATTGAAACCCTAATTTAAACTATAATAACATTAATTGAACTACATTTAGCCCTAATAATCCTAACCCTAATTGAACGATTTTTAGAAATTAACTGTAAGTGGAAACCTTAATGCTACCTTTATCCATATTTCAAACTTTATCCTTAATGTGTGTGCTATATGTGGTTGTACATGTGAGTTTGTGTTGTGATAATGTTTGATTTATCAAACAATTATTTTTTTTGAAAATAGTGTGATATTATAATTTTTGTGAGAATTTACAAGATAAAATTAAAAGTGAATTGTAATTTTTGTAAAGATTTTCTCAAAAACAAATTCTTAAATATAGTAAGGAGTCTCTTCTCTATCACTAAAAAACAAATTCTTAAATATAATAAAGAATCTCTTCTCTATCACTCGTGAACATAGACACACTAGATTTTATGCACGTGCAATGTACGTGGTTAAATACTATGATTAGGTATTTTTTGTTTATTTTCTTACTAAAATTTATTCCTCGGTTACTCTTTGATAATAACTTTTGCTCACGTTGATTAAGTAATTTTGGTTTATTTTCTTACTAAAATTTGTTCTTCGATTACACTTTGCTTATTTATTTTTTTGATGTTTATTTGAATAGGCTACATCCAGTTCAAATTTTTATGTCGATAGTTGAATTGTCAAGAGATAAATATAATCTAAAGCTAATTTAAATTTTTATTTTATTTGGATCGGCATAAAACCGAGTTTGACTTGAGGAAGTATAGTGTTATGAAAGTGAAAACACTTGAAAAAATAACATTATAAAAGGAAGATGAATTATAAATCCAACGAGCCAAGATGATTGATTTAATGTGGCTAAAATGATAGAAAATGGTTAATGAAAAAAAATCATAAACTGAAGATTAATGCTAACTCTAGTATACTTTTATATGATAAAAACATCCACATATGCATATGAAAGCACTAAAAATAGTTTATGAAAATCCCTTCTAAAGATTCCTGATTTTACTAAAAAATAAAACTATTCTATAAAAATTCACAAAACATTATCTTTTGTTACTTCTATTTTATTTTTTATTGGGTCGAGATCAATCCTTCTTCATCTTTACCTTTTTCCTAGCCAATTCTAGAGTAGTACTGTCTTCATCGTCTACATCGATTTTGATATGAGACTGGAGCATGTTATCTTTTTTTGGGCTCGTTCATCTTTTGTCTTCTCATCTAAATTCACAAAGAAGTTGAATATATTTCTTATATTCAACATAAACTTCTGACAATACGTACTTTGATTTTTTCTTATTTTAATAAGAATAAATGTTAATTTCATATATATATTTTTTATGTTTTTAATTTATTACTTAAATAAGGTTAGGGGCTATCTTTTTTTTCTCTACAATGAATTATTCTGTTGTGCATCCAATAAGAATTTCTCCTATGTCATAATGTTACATTTGCTCTGTCTGTGTCATTTTTCATGAGGATCTGAAGTTAATACATTAAATTTTTCATTGTCAGTTTACTTTAGATTATAATATTAATATTTAATTTTGATATATTTCTTTCATGGAGAAGGGATATCATTTAACCTTGGTACTAAATCTTCTGCAATTTTACAACATTTATCATCTAGACACTTATTATTAACATCTTTACCCACTTTCTTATTACAGCCTTTGCAAACATAGAACCAATGCTCAACTTTTTTATAAATGGTAGTTATCGTTGCCTTAAAGGTGCGATAGTATGTCTGTATATTGGTAAATTATTCTTATGTTAATTGTATGAAGTTTAGAGTAGGTTTTCTAAGATTATACCTCTTTCAAAATGTTATAATGATTGTATATATTAGTAATTTGAATTTTTGTTGCATTTATAAATAGCCTTAATGGAGATATTTTTGTCTTGGCAGCTTACTCTAAAATAGCGCTACATATTAGCTTTAAAATATAAATTTTTTTCTTTACGGTGTTATATGTATGTTTGCTTGGTTTACTTACTATTCTCTTATTTCTTCAGTAAGTTATATCTTTGGATTGATATATTATTAACGTAATTTACGATGACATGCATAACTCCTCTATAAATTTGAGACAGATATAAGGTGAATTTTATATTTAGTGGCCTTTAATAAGAATTTTATTAATGAAATATACTATCTTCATACTTAGAGATCTTGAATTCTATTAGTGCTATTACATCATAACTCTTTTCTTTGCCAAGCTCTAAATTTTTAGCTTTTTATTTTGTGTAATTTTAAACTTTTGAGAGTATTTTGTCTAATTTTCAAAACTTTTTGTTTTTTTGTAATACTTCATGTAATAAATTGATAGTACGGAGATGTTTCATATATTTTATTAATCTTATTTAAATTGTTGAGTTATATATAGTTCATGAGGTTTTAGGATAGGATATAAGTATGATAAGTATAGATTATAATTTAAATTAAATATTTAAAATAGTACAATGTAATTTTGACTATGGAAAGTTTTTCCTGAACTCGTGCTTTTAAAGGGAGTATGATTTTTTATTTTCCTTAATTTTCTTTTTTATAATTTTAAGAATGACTTTTGTCTCTTTAATTTGTTTGGTGGATTTTGTAAATATCTCATCCACATTATGTACATTTATAGGTCTACGTTTTTCCCGGGTTCGACGTTTGAGGTAGACATTATTTGTCTCATTAATTTATTTGGTTATTGCATATACTCCCTTCATTTTGTAGACATTTATAAATTTGGTATTTACTAATTTTATGTAGATTTACATATCAATTTAAATTATATCCTTATCTTCATACTATGTATATCCAATAAGAATCCATTAATTTATCAACTTGCTCTTACTTAATGGAATAATATTTAAATTCTAAGGGTATTTTTGCCTATCGAAAGATTTTTCCGAACTCGTGCTTTTAAAGGGAGTATGATTTTTTATTTTTCTTAATTTTTTTTATAATTTTGAGAATGACTTTTGTCTCTTTAATTTGTTTGGTGGATTTTGTAAATATCTCATCCACATTATGTACATTTATAGGTCTACGTTTTTCCCGGGTTCGACGTTTGAGGTAGACATTATTTGTCTCATTAATTTATTTGGTTATTGCATATACTCCCTTCATTTTGTAGACATTTATAAATTTGGTATTTACTAATTTTATGTAGATTTACATATCAATTTAAATTATATCCTTATCTTCATACTATGTATATCCAATAAGAATCCATTAATTTATCAACTTGCTCTTACTTAATGGAATAATATTTAAATTCTAAGGGTATTTTTGCCTATCGAAAGATTTTTCCGAACTCGTGCTTTTAAAGGGAGTATGATTTTTTATTTTTCTTAATTTTTTTTATAATTTTGAGAATGACTTTTGTCTCTTTAATTTGTTTGGTGGATTTTGTAAATATCTCATCCACATTATGTATATTTGTAGGTCTACGTTGTTCCCGGAATTTGTTTGGTGGATTTTGTAAATATCTCATCCACATTATGTATATTTGTAGGTCTACGTTGTTCCCGGATTTGATCTTTGGGGTAGACATTATTTATCTCATTAATTTATTTGGTTTTTGCATATACACACTTCATTTTGTAAACATTTCTAAACTTGATATTTAATAATTTTATTTAGATTTACATTTCAATTTAAATTGTATCATTACCTTCATACTATGTATATTCAATAAGAATTCATCAATTTATCAACCTACGCTTACTTAATATAATAATATTTAAATTTCATGGATATTTTTGTCTAACGAAAGATTTTCCGAATTCGTGCTTTTAAAGGGAGTATATGATATACGTCATAGAACAATCAGTATCCCAACAACGGCCTAATAAAAAGACGTGTCAAAAATGCCTGAAAGCAGGAATTTTAGGCCCAAAAACGTCCTCGAAGATTATTCCACTTCTATTATTATCTTGTAGAGCTCGAGAAGAGCGTTCCTTTCAACAGACAGAATCATCATCTCAACTGGGGTACATACATATGAATCAAAACCTACGGCTGTTTGAAGTTAATTTGAGCGCGCAAACGGGCCACCCGATCCTGGTCTGCATCATTCGAGTCTGCATCAATCATCTAGGTCCTAGAATCAAGTTGATCCCTTAATTTGTCGTCAGAAATTATGACTAATCTCCCAATTAAACCCTACTTTCAACTTCCATTATCGTCTCCATTTTTCTCTTCTTTGGATACAACACGAATAGGCGACTAAGATGTATAATCATATCATAGCGTTTTGTTCCGTATGACCGAAATTTTAGAAATACCCATACCTCACAAATAGTGATTAGGTTTTGTTCTAGTACGTGAAGCTGGTCCTGAAGACTTCAGTGCTATGTATTCTCCAGGCCCTTGAATAAAATAAGGCAGGAGCTTCTTCAATTCTTTTATTTTTGAAGTTATTCAACGTGTGCAACGCTGTTCATGGAGACACCAAGCACCATCCAATTTGACCAGTAGACTTGGCATCTGCGTACAGCTCATACGCCTGGTCAACATATCATTGTCCCGTAAAATAACAAACTAATTATAATTATAAGCCCAAAAAGCAACAAGTCTTTGTGAACTAACTAAACTCGGTTCTCCCATCTCTCGCCAATTCGATCAATAAGACCCACATAAACTGAGACGTGTATTTTTCCCAATGGCTCTCTCAACCTAACGACTCTATAAAAGGCCACACATTGGGGCCTTGATCATAACAAACTCGTCTCACCCTCAGAGACTACTTAACATTAATATACAAGTACTACTTGCTCATCGTGTTGAAGAATTTGCGGCTGTTGTGATTTAGACAATGAGTTCAATGAGAGTGTGCACTCTGCTCTTCTTTGTCTATTTCTTCTCCGGGTTAATGGAGCTCACCGTCGGTCAAGCGCCGGCGCCCTCTCCGATGATGAGCGATGGCATGGCGATTGACCAAGGGATAGCTTACGTGCTCATGCTTGTAGCTCTCCTCGTTACTTATCTTGTTCGTTGATTTGTTGTGATGTACAAATATTTTTTTTCCTTTTTCTTGTTCTGATTATTTACTTGAGATCTTAATTTCTTGTGAAAGCAAACAAATGCAGTAGTTGAACGGCCTAGTTCCTTGTAAATTTAATTTTTAATTGATATGAAAAGTTACTATTACCCTCTATGCCGTGTTGTTATGGTTGTTTCTAATTGGTTTATGTCGCCCTGTTTGTCAACTAAAAAGTTCTTTTTTTTAATAAATAAATTATTTTCTGGTCGCTTTCTATTTTCAAATCATGTTTAGTGCGGATGATAGAAAATCAAGGCATGGAAAATTGAGGTGGCAGCTATCGCAACGTCTGCTTAGTTAGTTTATGGCTGTGGGTGTTTCTTAGTTTCTATCTAGTAATCAGCCTTTTTGGACAACTGAAATGGCTGGGAAAGGGAACATTATGTTGTGAATATTTGAAAGCATAAAGAGATGAAATATTAGTTTCCTTTTTTTCTCAAAACAAAAAATCATACACTCTTTAAAAGCACGAGTTCGGGAAAATCTTTCGGTAGAAAATTAAAAATACCCTTGGAATTCAAACACTTGTCCATTAAATAAGAGTAAATTGATAAATTGATGAATTCTTATTAGATATACATAGCATGAAGATAAGAATATATTTTAAATTGAAATGTAAACCTGAACGAAATTATTAAATACGAAATTTATAAACATACACAAGATGAAGGGTGTATATGCAAAAACTAAATAAATTAACGAGACAGATAATGTCTGCCCCAAAGTTCGAACCCAGGAACATCGTAGAGCTACACATGTACATAATGTGAACGAGATATTTACAAAATTCACCAAACAAATTAAAGAGACAAAATTCGTTCTCAAAATTATTAAAAAGGAAAATTAAAACAAACAGCTGTGATCCGAGGACACAACGTGACAATCTCTCACCGACTAAAATTCAAGTAGTTCACGGTACTGCATAATTAGTTTCAAAGTTCAATTATACTATTATTATTTAAATAGAAATCTATTTATAATTGTTATCCTCTCACCGACTAAAATTCAAGTAGTTCACGGTACTACATAATTAGTTTCAAAGTTTCAAAGTTCACGGACACATGCAATATCACATACTAATATATATAAGCTAAGAAATTATAATAATTTTTATAGCACTTTCATCTCCTTCTATAGGTATGTGCATTTATTATTTTCTTCTTATTAGATTAGATTAGATTATTTTAAAACAATTAATTATATTATACATTTAATCTTTTTTATATCAAGAAATAGTAATAATTTTCACAACACTTTCATCTATTTTCTTCTTATCAGATTATATTAGATTATTTTAAAGTAATTAATTATAGTGTATGTTTAATCTTTTTTTAGATCAGAAATTGTAACAATTTTCATATCACTTTTATCTCCCTCAATAGGTTTGTGTCTTTGTTATTTTCTTCATGTTAGATTAGATTATTATATTAGATTAGATTGTTTAAAAATTATGAATTATAAAATTGCAATAATTTTTTGATCACTTTTATCTATTTCTTCTTATTAGATTAGATTAGATTATTTTAAAGCAATTAATTATATTGTATATTTAATTTTTTTTCAGATCACAAAGTTTAATTATACTACTATTATTATTTAAATAAGTACTGATGTATAAAAGTCAAAGAGAAACTCACACGTATCTTAGATCTCAATACTAATTGTAATACTTACATATGGGTGATGGTTAAAATAAATTTTATGTATGGGTTTAACTTATATGATCCTACTTTAACCGGATTAGATAATTTAAATTTTTTTACACTCAAACTCTTTCCCCCCCCCACCCACTATTTTTAAAACCATCCTTCTCCATCTTCATCTATAATATATCCACATATACAAATTAAGCCACTAGAGTTTCCCCCTAACCAACTACACCATTGATCAACCCTCTTTTTTCCTTTGTACTTAAATTGTATAACATTCAATGTGATGATGACTCACATGAGTCCTTTGCCTGCCTTGAACTCCCAATAAAAAAATAATGTATTAGACCTTACAATTAGTTAATAATGAGATCCTGTCATTATAAACAAATTAAGCAAATATTAATAATTCTTAAGAATGTACTACGTTCTTCTAGCTTCCATAACAAACTTTTTAGTTGTTTATTCCTGACCCCAGGAGATTTTCAAAATTAATCTTGAGAGTCACTTGCATTAAAAAATCTATGTTAGAGGGCCCATGGAATCTGTTTTATTGTTTAAGATTGTCAAACACATTTTATCTCTAATGTATATCAATTATGAGTGATAATATAATTTGATTGATCCAAGTATATACTAATATATTTCTGGGCTCTTGTCTTGTTTTTTGCTCTTTATTATATACTAATATGATATCACAATTGATATAGACGATGATGACACTATTGAAAAATTGCCCAGGAAAAAGATAAATGTGGAGAAGGATTGATATCGGCTCGATTAAATATGAAAAAAAAGAATGAATAAAGGATAATGATTTTTAAATATTTTATAGTAAAACTTAATTTTTTGAGTAAAATTAAGAATCTTTAGAATGGATTATTTTTCATGCAAATTTTTTAATATGCTTATGCGAATGATTTTGTCATATAAAATTATACTAGAGTCATCATTAATCTTTAGTATTTATTTATTTTATTCAAGTCCATCAATAATTAAGATGTATTGCAGTCTTGTGAAAAGTATATGCTCTGTGCTGAGATTATACAAACCATCTTAATATTAAGTATTTGGTTATATTTTTATTAACACAAACAATATATTATTGTATTTTTTAAACTTAACACTATATTTAATGACTAAGATAAACAAATTACAGATCGATGATTTGATCCGATAAATACATGAAGTTTGATATATATAAATTTTGAAAAAATAATGTTGTGTATGCAAGTATAAAAGTATATATTGATCCCAATTTTACACAAATCTATTTCATAATTTTTTTTAATTGTTTAAATAAAATTTATGGCAAATGTAATAATCCGTGTATGCAGATTTTAACTCAAAATGAATCTGACTTATTTTATAGTAAGAAAATACATTAAAAAAGTAAATAATTTTGATATTTAACCACGTGCATTGCACGTGCACAAGACCTAGTATGTATATATCTCTCTCTCTCTTTTCTGTCTATGTTTTCATCCCCTTCCCCAAATTTTGTAAAAACTGAAAAACAACAAAACGTTAATGTGCCATCCATCACTTTCCAACGTCTTTCTAATCATTTTCCAATTATATAAAAGAAGACAAATGAAGTTTGTTTTCCAATTTTATCCCTGTTTCATTTAATTTTTTTACTTGTACATCATGCATATGTGGGTGTGCTATCATGTTCCATTAATCAGCAGAGAAACCCCTAAAATAATAATAAGTATAATGCCACTTTAGAAGAGAAATTATTTTTATTATCATTGTTGTTGCTAATATAAAAGATACCACACTAACCCCTTCGAATATTTTTGGGTAAAATTCCTGAAAAACCCACCGTTGTTGGTGGGTTTTGCATAGAACCCCTCGGAACTTTGTAAAATTATACTAGAGTCATCATTAATGGAGTTAACTTTTGGTGTTTACTAAGAGGGCTATTTTTCAAAGGAGTAGTACTAACAGGGCCCGAAAATGAGACAGGTTTAAGAGACAGCCGATGTAGCATGTCCCAATATCTAGCTGAACATGGTCACCATAGAAAAAAATCTCAAGCTAAATTCCAACGAAGAAAAGTTCTGGAGGCGAGCACTAAATTTTGATCACTTTATTGGTTCATCAACCGTGATGACCAAAAGGAAGACTGAGGAATGAGATGAAGAAAATAAAGGCAAATAAATATTTACAAAGTTACCCTTGCTCATTTAACTCACCTACCCAACCTGGAAATTGAAAATCATAATTAATGTGTTCCACGTAAGCTGTCTGAGTTAGCAGCAGAGCAAATCAAGAGAAAAAAGATAGTCCAGCTCATATTGTTGTGTAAAACCTCGAGCGACTAGCCGAGCCTTATGACGCTCGATGGTTCCGTCTGCTCTAGTCTTGACCTTGTAGGTCCATTTGCAGCCGATGGGGGTCTTTCCCGGAGGAAGGGTGGTGAGATCCCATGTATGAGTTTTCTGTAGAGTTGTAATTTCGTCCTGCATTGCCTGTTGCCACTCAGGGTGTTTGACTGCATCATGGTAAGAATGAGGTTCTACATAATCTGACGTTATCATTGTGGCTGTGTGGAAAGCAATGGAGGTGAAGTTAGGGTCACCGTATTTGGACTCGGGAGGGGGATATCTTGCCTCATATGGGATGTCAGTAGTAAGTGGTTCGAGTTCGGTTGAAGTTTGTGAAGAGGTTGATTGATCCAGCACAGCGGGAGGTAGATCAAGACTGCCACTTGCTCGATGGGAGGAATAATTTCAGGACATGGATCTGGATTGGTTTGTGGTGCTAGAGAGTTGGATGTGTCAAGTTCAAGGAAGATGATGTTTGTAGGTGTGGATGGTGGTAAAGGTACAGGTGGGGAGGGTAAAGCATAATATGAAATATGTTCAAAGAATGTGATACGAAGAGAGATGCGGAGGCGATCATAATGAGGATCATAGCAGCGATAGACTTTATGATGTAGACTGTATCCAAGAAATATGAACATAATAGATCAGGGTGAGAGTATGTCGTGTTCTAAGGATGGGAGTTGGACAAAGCATGTGCATCCAAAGACTGGAAGATGGAAATAGCTTGGTGATTTTTGGTATAGTTGTTGAAAGGGTGTGAGGTCTTTCAGAGTAGTGGAGGGAGTGTGATTAATGATATAAACACTCGTGAGGAGAGCTTCTGCCCAAAACTGAATGGGTACAAATGCCTATAGTAAAAGTGATCTGATAGTTTTGAGGATGTGTCGGTGACGCCTTTCGAACTTCTGTGAAGCGACGAGATGTATATTCCCCCCTGAGTTTGAGCGTAGGATTTTGATGTGAGAGGAGAATTGGTTGAGGATCATGGTGGCAAAGTTGTTGTAGATGTCATATGCATTAGATTTATATTTCATCAGGTAAACCCATGTAAAATGGGAGTGGTCATCAACGAATGTTATGAATGAGGTTGAAAGGAGTAGAAGCAATTTAATTGTTTATTTAAAAAGGTTGGACCAAGTATTTTACCAACTTGCAGCCAAAACATGGTGAAAAGCATTAGTAGAAAAGTTTCCTAATTTACCAGTTGTAGAAAGGGTACGAAGACGAGGTAAAGATAGATGACCGAGGTGGCGATGCCAGAGGTCGCAGGTGGTTGGTTTAGAGTTAAGGAGGCGAATGACGGATGCAGTGGGAGTGGGGAGTATGAGCTTGTCTATGTCGTATAGGACACTAATATTACAGCCAGTCCCAAGCGTTTGTCCCGTATGAGGATCCTGTATGAGGCAATATGAAGTTATGGATGTAGCAGTATAGTTATGTGAGGTGATTTGTGAGGCTGAAAGTAAGTTCATTGTGACATTAGGGACATGGTGTATGTTGGGGATCGAGGATTGAGGCTTAATATGCAGGTGACCTACAGAGGTCATGGGTAGTGGTGTGTCATCGGCTGTGCGGACCATGGCTATGGGAGGTAGGGTTGTTTACTTGTGGAGGCGTTTTTGTGATGACGTAAGATGATGTGTAGCACCCGAATCTAAAATCCATGAGTTAGTCTTTGTACCTGATTGAGTGACATACGAGGCAGCAACCGAGCCTGTGTTTGGTGAGAAAGTGGATGGATGTAGCGCCTGTAGGAGATCGGTGTAGGATGATGGTAGTGTTAGATCGTGCGAGCTAAAGTTGAATGGAGGGTGAGACGGATTGTATGATTGCAGCGATGGCAGCAAGAGTCCAAGTCATATGGGTAAACTCATAAGAGGAGAGGGAAGTTGTATCCTTAGTGAGATCACCGGTAGGAAGTGGTTGAGTTGGAGGTTTTGAGGTGCCATCGATGTGTCCCCAAAGCCCACGACTACGAAGGATGACTCGTAGGGAGTAGGACTAGAGATGGTAGTTATCACTGTCGAGTTTTACATCGATGGATTGTTGTTGGAAGTGGATTTCTAGCGTCATCATAAGAGCTGTTGATGTCAAATGAATGGAGTGATTAACGGATGTCCTCTAACCCTCTGAATGTCTAGTTCTAGAGTAAGCTGTTCTTCCGTGCACAAATAGCAAATCGTAAAATGACGGGGTTAGATTCTCCGATTGTTCCTCCGATGATCAAGTCAGTGATTTGCTTGAGTGAAGAAGTAAAATGAATTGCATTAGTTCTTAAGCAAAGTGAGTTGTAGTAAAGATCTTACCTTATTATTAAAAATAGTACCCCTATTTATAGTGATGGTAGAAGGGTAGAATGGTAACTTCGGTCGAGTATGGGATGACGGCCATGTCAGCCTCTGCTTTACAGGTGTCGGCCGATGAGTAGAGTAGATGTCACTTTGGTATTTAATGCGAAGTGATTGGGGATGTGCGGTGTCGACGTGGTCCGATGTGTCATAAAAACTATTGGGGGCAGAGGAATAATGACGCCTATAATGCATTTAATGGCATTTATTGCGAAGTGATTGATCGTCAGTGCACGAGAGGGGGCTCAGGACTCGAGGATCGAGACATTTCGTCACCTCTCCACTCGTCTAGTGGTCGAGAAGTACTACCTTTTAAGTCGCCCTCACAAGGTGTCGGCCGAGTGGAGTGATTCAGCAGTCAACTTAGCCAGGAGATGACACGTAACGCCTTTCGGGCCGTCGACACGTGACGCCTTTGGAGTGCTCCTCACAAGATGCCAGCGTGTCGAGTCGACCGAATTAGGCCTCTAATTATCTTGAAACGCTGACTTGATTATGCATAATATGGGACACTTATCTGCCATTGATTAGAAATTTCATCACTAAAATGGCTATAACAATAACTTATCGCTTATCTAAAGATATTTACTCCGTGATTAGTTTAAAATCTAGGGAGATCTATTTGATAAAACTAATGTTCTATGAAAATCTAGTTTGTTGGCCAAGTGATTGGCGCAAGATCTGGTTAGTAAGTCAAATGATTGACATGAAGATCTGGTTTAAAAGCTGAATGATCAGCGTAAGATCTATGAAGATCTGATTGGTAAGTCAAATGATTGGTGCAAGATCTATGAAGGTATGGTTGAAGATCCAAGTGA
Organism: Asparagus officinalis; assembly: GCF_001876935.1. Taxonomy (NCBI): domain Eukaryota; kingdom Viridiplantae; phylum Streptophyta; class Magnoliopsida; order Asparagales; family Asparagaceae; genus Asparagus; species Asparagus officinalis. The sequence continues at coordinate 88,040,045 of NC_033794.1, read as the reverse complement.
TCGGCGTAAGATCTATAAAGATCTGGTGCACGTGGTGCGGTTTTGGCTTTGTTGGACGAGCTTTGGTGCAGATCTGGTGCATGTCGTGCGGATCTGGTGCATGGTAGTGCAGATCTGGTGCACGTCAGTGCAGATCTGATGCACAGTGGTGCATATTAGATTTGTGGGGTTGAAATTTGAGAAAGGAATTGATTAAATGGCTCTGATACTATGTTAGAAACAAAGCAAATCAAGAGAATAATGATATTTGTATTCATTTGTATTGTGGTCTATATATACAATGTGAGTAGCATTGTTCTTTTACTCTACTCGAGGTGGGACTAAATGAAAGAGGCTATCCATGTAATATTTAATAGTCCGCACATTAGTCTCAAAATCTTGGGTACAATATGAATTATTCTTTTCAAAGATCTTTTGTCTTCTCCATTAACTCAAATAATTTCCCAAAGGTAATTAAGGGGTACTGTGAAACTCTCCACTCCAGTTTAGGGTCTGTTTGTTTGCACGGAAGTAATTGTGAAGTAGCTGAAGTAAAAGAAGTAGAGGCTACTTCTGCTATTTCCAAGCAAAAAAGTGTGTTTGATTCTCTGAAAAATTTACTTCTAATACTTCCCTAAATACTTATGTGGCGCTTACGTGTCATCCTTACTTTCAAAATATTTTTTCAATCCTCAATACTCAGAAGTAGCTCGGAAGTAGTTGAAATGCATATTAATTATGACATAAATAATTTTTTTTATTAATATTTCCTTTATTAGTTACTTCTAACAACTTTTCATTGATAAAATTACTTCCTAATAATATTTTCAAATGTTATCCAAACAAAAAAAGTAAATGAAGAGGAAGAAATTCTACTTCCATTACTTCTAAAAATATATGAAACAAACAAAAAAAATGTTATTTTCACTACTTCCTACTTCATAGCTTTGAAAGTTACTTCTATAACCTACTTCTTACTTCTAATACTTCCATTATCCAAACGGGCCCTTAGGAAGGTCTCTGTGGGGTGTTGCGGAAAAACCCTTAAATTTATGAAACTTTCCTTTTTAATCACCGGACAAGATGTCCAGGGGAAATGGGATAATTACCTTAAAACCCCAAGAACTTTCTGTGTCTTGTAGTAAACCCCCAAAAACTTTTGAGAAAACTGTTGAGTGAATTACACTTAACCCCCAATAACATTCAAAATTCCTTTCTATGTATTTTGTTGTTCGAATTTATGGGGGTTATCTACAAAAACATGGAAGTTTATCGGGAGTTTTCTATAATTCCAAAAGTTACTAGGGTTTTATTGCGATTTTGAAAGTTATTGGCGGTTACTGCAAAATGTTGAAAGTTCTTGGGGGTTTATTGTAACCTAACCCTAAATAATATCCCTGACTTTATCAATTGTAACCAATTGAACCAAAACAACAAGAAACATTCTCAGTCAATGACGTTCCGTTGTGATGTGGATACCCTGCAGTTGACAATAATTCCATAAATAATCCATGAACCATACATATGATTACATTATTTATCATTTGCTAACAAACTCATGACCCATGAGCCAAACAAAACAAACTTTTAGCGAACTTGACACGGTCCAATGGGCCCCACAAAAGACTAATCAACTCGAAATGGCTCCGTCAAAATTTGAAATTTTCAAAATTCTCACCAGAAATTTCACTCCTATATAAAGCCACACCTGGAAGCACTTCATCACCAAACATCAAAGTTTTCTCTCACTGTATCAAAATTCATTTTTTGTGATTGATCAAAAGATGAGCTCAAAGAAAATATGCAATTTGCTCCTTTTTGTCTATTTCTTCTCTGGGTTAATGGATCTTGCCGTAGGTCAAGCGCCGGCTCCTTCTCCGATGATGAACGATGGCACGGGGATTGATCAAGGGATAGCTTATGTGCTCATGCTTGTAGCTCTCCTTGTTACTTACCTTGTTCATTGATTTGTTGTGGGTTATAAATATTCTTTTAGTTGGGGGTTTGTTAGTAGGGGAATATTGCTGTAATTACTTTTTGCATGGTTGCTCTGTAAATTGAATTAATAGGGCAGAACATTATAAGTTGCTTATCATTGGTGGGTTAATCAAAGTGGTTGAATGTCTTTTCTAATTGGTTTCAGAAATTAAGTTAAGGGATATACTGCACTGTTACATTAATAATATACTCGTATCAGGTGCACCTGACCTGTGCATGCATGACGTAAAACATGAAGTAGAGTAGTCGAATTGTGAAGGAATTGAATGGTTTAATCAGTTCTTTTTTAGACGTTTTAAGTATGAAGACTTTTTTTATTGATTTTTCAAGTGTGATGAGGCGTTCTCTATGATTTTTCAAAGTGTGAGGGCATTTTCGAATTTCCAAAAATGTGGCCACCGTATACCAAAAGAGGATTTTCTTAAATATATATAGTATAGATAGTACACACGACATATTAATGAAACCAAAACAGGTACTAAATTTGTATTCGTCATAATCTATGCCTGAACAGCCTCAAAATGTTAGTCTAAGGTGTAGACCCAAAGTTCGAGACAAGAGCTGGAATCAAAAAGACAGAAAATCGAGCAGAAAGATCCACGGTCGACCGATCCGGTCGACCGCGAACGTGCACAGGAGCTGGGAGAGCTTGGATCAGGTCGCGGTCGACCGGGGCGGTCGACCGCCAAAACCCTGTAGGAAAACTGCTCTCGGGTTTTGCAATGGGTCGACCGCGTCGGTCGGCCGTGTCGGTCGACCGCGCGTATTTTTGGCAGGTTCCTGTTCTGTTTAGGAATCTGTTTCAATCAGGATTCTATATATATATACCCCAAACGTTTTAGGGTTTGAATAACATCAAAAAGAGAGCTTTTTGACTGCAAAGAGAGAGAGAGAATCTCAGAGAGATTAATCCCTTGTTTGAGAGCTTGTATTTTCTTCTTCAATTAATAAAGAGATTGTGTGGTGTGGCTCTCGAGGACGTAGGCACGTTGCCGAACCTCGTTAAATCTGTGTGTTCGTCTCTTTTACTGTTTTTTGCAAGTTAGATCTTTATTTGTGGTATTATTCCTACTTTCCTACTTTCAACACAAGGTCCGGAAGGGCAAGTGTTCAATTGATTGTTTCGAATCCCCAACACAAAACAAAGTCCAAAATTTTTGCTCCGGCTAATCACAGTAGATGTATGCTATATATCTTTATCATTGAATAGTTGGTAGATAAAAAAATGCATATTCCTAAATAGGTGCACAATATGAAGATTTGAAGGTTAATGTATTGAGTCAAGGATTATTATCTCCTTTAAAACATGCATTATTGAGTTGGAAAGTGCCACAAGAACACGGACTAATCGTTAGTCTCATGTCATTAAGGGTATGTTTGTCTCAAATCCCAAACATCCAAGAAAACAAATCTTGTAGCAAAAGATCATTTCCATGCTTTTTCATATTTTTCTTGGAAAATGTTTATTTTGTTTGTTTCAACCAAAAAAATTTGTTGGATATGATTTCCACTCTACTTTTCTCAGTTTGGCTCCAACAAAAAAAGTAGATGGAAAATTACAAACCATCATCTATTTACAAACATACCAAACAGCCATAATTTAGTTCATAACAGACTGAACAAGCTGAAGAAGGAAACATATATTTACAAAACAAACTGAAGCATTTGTCAACCACATGGGTTGCAGAAATGGTGAGGCTGCAACATATCAAAGAATACATATATTAGAAGTCGCATAGCAAAGTGTACTCAAACAATGATGCACTCAGATAAAATTATTTCATTATTGTATGCCACACCAAAGTTTATGTATTAGCATTGTAGGCTACAAAATAATGTCTCGCCTAAACATATGCAACATGAAACTTTGATTGCAAATCTTACAATGTGTTCTCAAAGCAATACTATCATCATAGCCCAATTATATATTAATAACAAAATCAAATAGAAAATCGTCATGAATTGAGTGTTCACAACCTTGAATAACAATAACAACATATAAACATGAGCAGCTGAAAACAATTTTCAGATTGGATCCAGCAAAAAATATTCTGCAGGCAATAAGGGAACCCTCGATGAACTTTCAAACACACACAGCAACAAAAAGTTAGTAATTCATGAAGCAAGATAGGGATTGAATAAAGATGAACAATTTTGTATGACCCCTTGGGTATGCTCGTAATCTGTTTGCAGCCAACATATATTTATAAAATAAGCTAAAGTATTTGTCAATCACATGGGTTGCAGCTGAGCCAACAATATGAGCAGCTAAAATAAATTCTCAGTTTGAATCAAGAAATGAGTGAGAAAAAGACTAATAGAGAAACACAAAACCGCTCAATAAAACAAAGAACAGGGCATGTTGGAGAACCAATGGTCAAAAAAGGCACCAACAGTCAGAAAACCAATGGTAACTAGAGGGACTAGCGAGGGAGAGAAGCATTTTAGCACAAACTTGTTTATAAATATACTAAGTGTATACCTAGGCGTCCATGAGACATTTTAAGAAGCTTGTATTGCACCTTGTTATAACCAAACACAAATTTTAGTCTGTTATAAGATGATGAAATAAGAAGGGTCTCATGCACATGAAGTTAGATGTTTTTGCCACATTCCCAGTCTTGGATATGCCTCCGAGCCTCATAGTTCAAGCTAAGAGGTTATTTTTGCACCAAGCAACACTGCAATTGTATATTACAGTAAATATTAAAGGGATGATATCTACATGTTGTGTTTTTAAATCAGAAAAGATCCACAAAATTTTATCAGCATAAGCAACCTCCTATTGGTGGCAAAAGGAACTATACTTGTTACTGGCTGACTATATTATTGGCATTATTCAAATAGTATGTTGTATTTTGAAATGACCATTATTAAGTATAGTTTGAGTTAAGATCCACCTTTTTTAGCAGCGCACATGATCAATTGTTACCATAGTTAACAACAAAAGATAATTATGGACAGTGTAAGGGATGATGTTGTGATTCAGTTTTTTTTTTCTATGTTTCAATGTATTTTCTTTTCTTAGCACTAGTAGAAAATCAAATATACTAGACAGAACAAACCAAACGGGAATTTTCCGTCTAGATTGGCAACCTGGAGGGAATGGGTCCGATATTTTAGTTTTGAGACCGAGCGCCACAGTTTCCCCCTAAATTTTCATTTCACCGCTCTTTAAAAACCTAAAAAGTATTCAGATCACAATCCTCATCCTCCTCCGTTCAAACTCACGCTCCTCCCCTCTCACCTCCTTCTTCGTGACCAAGCCTAGCCGCCGCCCGAGCCCATTGTCCCCCTCGGCCTCCCTCCTTCGCTACTGGTCCTACCAAACGCCCTCATTCTTCGCCTCCCTCTCCCCCTCGAATCCACCACCTTCTCCTCCCTCGCCCCCTCCAACCTTACCTTTTCGAGCAAAACCCTAACAGAACCACCAGTTATACAAAAAAACCCCAAAATTGATTACTCGCAGCTCGATTTCAAATCTCACGCTTCGCCTCGAACGGAATGGCGGTGCCAGAATCAGTAGTGGATTAAATCAAAGAAACCATAGATTGCGTCGGCGATCTCCAAACGAATCTCCTCAACTTTTTGTCGGCGGCAGAGCCCGGAGTCCTCGACGAGCTGCCGCCACTCCAGCGGCACGTGCTTTCCTCGTGCTCTCGGCGGCAGAGCCCGGAGTCCTCGACGAGCTGCCGCCACTCCAGCGGCACGTGCTTTCCTCGTGCTCGCCCAGTCCGCTTCCTCTCTGTTGGCATGTATAAAACCCTAACCCTAGCTCATTGATTCTTTTGTTTTCAAAAAAAATTCTTTTTTTTTCTTTTTTCCTTTGAGTAGTGAGATTGAGGAGCAGTGGAATTCGACCAGATGATCATCCTATCAAGACTGAGATTGTAAGAATTTATCTCCATTTTATCGTCTAATATTTTTGTGGGTTTAGTCGTTTTCTACTAAGAGATTGATAATTAAGCATATGAGTTTAAATCGTAAGAGAGATTGAGCTTGTGTGAGGGGAAATTGGAGCAATTTGGTAATTGGAACAAAGGTATTCTACTTTTGTTGTTAATTTTGCTCATTTTATTGTGTTCTTTGCTCTTAGTGGTTGGTTTTGTTTTCTATCCGATGTGTGGCGGATAGTTTTGAAATCTTTGCTTATTGTCTGAAACTATCATAATGTTTTCGAGCTTAAATGTAACATCAAATGCTGGGAAATGCTGGGAACTACTGATAATCAATTTTAAACTTATTTAGTATATATTTAATATTCATTATGAAGACATCGTTGACATGATGTTGTGCTTGTTGAACAACCGATAACTGACATGATTCTAAATATGAAGTATTTGAAATGGATTCGGAGGAATGCTTGCAAGCTTCTAGGAAAAGGTTATGAAAGAGAACAAAGTACTAGCTATCAACCTTGAGTGAGTAAAGGCACAAGGGGGCTTGAAAGTTAATCACCATGGGCTTATCCTAATCATTCTATTTTCTACAACTCCTTTGGATAGATTCGATCTCAGAATATTAATCCGGGAATCTTTGTAGTTCTTCTATCAAAATATTTGATTGTTCTAGTTGAATTATTCTTCTGTTTTGGATTATTTAAATATGAATCACAAAGTAACCACATGAATGTTGTTACATGGTATCATTTTTCTATTTGGTGATTTTCCATGCTAATTCGACTGCTTGAAAATTTATTGCGACTGGAAATAACATAACTATGGGTTGCTTTTGGTTATTTTTTTCCTTCTTCATACTAGACATTATTGGTATTGGTACAATATGGTTGTGAACAGATGATTTGCTTTTCTTCAATTGGAAGTTAAGGGCTTGAAGTTGGTATTAGAGTTTTTTGAATTGCATAGTTCATTACAGTAGAGAATAAGAGTTTTCTCTGGCAAATTTTGTTTTCTTTGCAGTTTGAAAACGTTCTATCCGAATCATTAAGGAGGTTGCAATTGATGGAGCTCTCAATAGAAACCCTCAGTGTATGATTCCATTTTTTTTCCTTATTAACTTTTAAAGTCTTGTACTTCTCGACTTGTGCCATTATCGATTTCTTATTAGATTATTACCTTTGAACCTTAGGCTACAAAAATTGGGAAGTCCATGAATGCTCTGTACAAGCACAAATCAAAATCAATCCAGCAACTTGCCCAGACCTTCGTCAAGTGAGTTTCATAATGTCTCGCACAAAATAATTAGAAACTTCTAGACTTGCTATGAATAGAGGGTGTAATTTCTATTTTCTTAATTGGTGGTTTAAGTATTATTCAAATTACTTGGACTGTAATTTATTGTGTAGTTGAAAAAGATAACTGCTGGACTCATACATACTTGACATAAACTTACAGATTCCTTTCGTCTTCTTTTTGCATTTTGCGTTATGGCTTCATTTCCTCTATCAGCTTTTACTAATAGTTTCCTAGTATAAATAGTGGTTCTCATATGTATAATGTAATTATGAGAAACGTACGCTCAGTCGAACATCAAAGTGAACGAACTGACACGAGTCTTATGAACTAGTAATACAAGTCAACTTGAATTTGTAAAACAGGACCGGTATCATGAATAATTTGAGATCTTAGAATAAGATTTTTTTAACTCAAAGCAAATAAGCATATATTCATTCAAATAGGTTCATAGGTTGAACTTGAAAGTGTTTCTACTTAGTAACCTAGATCAATTTTTCTGCAGTACTTTATGTATTATATCATCCGTAAAGTATTTAAGCTGACATTTATATGTTTCCTCCCATCCACCAGTAATTATAAGTGACAGATTTAATAGCAAAGAATAAATAACAGGTGTCTACTAAATAGGTATGTAAGTATCTATAGATGGAGTTTGCCAAAAATTTTGCTCGATATTAACAGATCAAGCTTGAATATGGACTCATATCCTGTAACTATAAGTCATACTGAATTAATCTCAGGTTTATTTCACCTGTATCTTCTAAATATCAAAAGTTCTTCTTCTGGCATATTTCAAACATTAATGAACTCTTATATTTTCACTGTATTGTCCAAGCTTTTTGGGTGCAAGTTTGATTTTATTTTTGCTATAGGAATTCACTGAATTGAACCATTATGCATTTACTTTTGGTACTTGGAATTTCTACTTTGATATTAACTAAGATAAGCCATTTGTGATCATGTTTTAAACTAGACTAGAATGTTGATCTTAATTCTTGATCTCTTACTTCAATGCTTGGTTTTCTAAAATTCCTGATGAGTTCTGTTATGCTGCTTCTTGATATAGATTTACTTAAGATTTCACTCAATAGGAATGGGACCTATTCCTTGGGTTCTGATATCAGAGGTACTACCAGCGCAAAATCCTCAAATTTCCCTCCCAACTTATTTTTATTTCCCAAGGCTAAAGTTCAAGACCAATTCCAGAGCGGATACATCCATTCAGTTATTGTAGGAAACCTTTCTAATGCTATTTCTTACTGAATGTAGATGAATCAGTATTTATCATATATTTTTATCAAAAGAAAAGTATTTATGGAAGGATTTTCCATGCACAGGTAGCATTCGACTTAATGATGCTTCAACAACTTGGAGGAGTAAATGTAATTGGATTATGTAAATTATGAAAAGTTCATCAAGTTATGTAAACAATTGTATATTTTATTATCTATGTAAACAATTTATATATCTCTTTAGTATTTTGGTGAATGTATTATTTGAATATAATTATATTTAATATTGAAATATAATTAGATTGTGTTGTATATGAATATGATTTGGTGTTGTGCAATATTGTGTACATGCAATATTATATAGTGTGCAACGTAGATTTTGTAAATAAAACTATTGTAGCATTATTGTTATAGACCATATAACCTATATCGACAAATGTAAATTTCCTCGTAATTGAATTTCTTTGGCGAGGATATAACCTATATCGACAAATGTAAATTTCCTCGTAATTGAATTTCTTTGGCGAGGAATATGGGGTACAACCTACAACGACAAATTAAATTTCCTCGTAATTGAATTTCTTTGGCGAGGAATATGGGGTACAACCTACAACGACAAATTTAAATTTCCTCATCTTTGAGTCCCTTTACTGAGGAATTGTTTCCATGAAAAAAAGATACATATAATGAAGAAAATTAATTTCCTCGTTAAAGATTTATCTTTGGTGAGGAACAGTTTCCTCGCTGAAAGATACTTACAACAATGAAAATAGTTTTTTTTAGAACTTTTATTATATAAATTAAATATTATTCACGTATCATTGGTGAGAAAACTATAGTTTAGCAATGAAAAATGTATGAGATTAGGTGAGGAAAAATATCGAGGCTAAAGAGTAACAATGAGAAAAGAATATATTCATCGCAAAAAGGATTTCGCAAGAAATTATAATATTCCTCGCAGAAACTTTTCTTGATCATCCTACCGTGAGGAAATGGTGACCAAAGTTTTTTCCTCGCCAACACACTACGGTGAGGAAATCTTAACTTTCAACGACAAACTTGTTCCTCGTGGATTAGCTTTTCTATTATAGTGCACACTACTGAAGCTCCGCAAGAATGGAAAGAATAGGGAGAAATATTTTTGGGGTTGTGCAACATACCCAAACAGAAAATGCAAATTTTTTCATTGGGCTCAAGTTGGACAGATTGCTAAATCAGTATTAAAGACTGGTGATGAAGTTGCCAATAAAAATTAGTTAGTCAAAGCAAAGCAATTGAAGAAAGAACTGAGACTTGCACGTCAGCAAATAGCAACATTAAAGCCTGCTCTAATTTTGACTCTCTCTCTCTTTTTTCATGGTCATGTATGTAGCAACACTAAAGCTTGCTCTAATTTTGACTCTCTCTTTTTTCATGGTCATGTATGTAGCAACACTTGTAGCTTGCACTTTGTTAATAAAATGAATAACATGGAATGAAATTGAAGGGAACATGGAATATGGAATATGAGAAAAGAACATGGAAACCAACATATGAGTTAGCTGAGCTGAAGCATTCCACTATCAAAGAAGTCATGAAAAATAAGATTATATATAACAACAATTCAGAAAATTCATGAGAAAAAATGCAACAAAAAACCATCAATTCAGAAAGGAACATAGAAACCAACATATGAGTTAGCTAAGCTGAAACCTTCCACATTTTAAGAAAAATCAGGAAAAAAGAGAGTATATTTAGCAGCATTTTAGAAATTGCATGGGAAAAAATGCAACAAAAAACCATCAAAGAAGTCATATATTAAAGAATACACAAAGCTGAAGTAAATTTTGAGAATGAAATTGTGAGAAATCAACAAATAGGGACTCAGATATTTTTATTTCATTAACGTATGCCATACTAAAGAATATCTACTAGTAATGTAGGCTGCAATTTCTTGTCTCGCCTAAACATGTGCAAGTAGATACTTTGATTGCATATCTAAGATAACTTTCTTAAAAGAATATTATTATCATAGCCCTCACTAACCTTGAATGAGCATAATAAATTTGTCTCTTGTAGGAGCCCTTGCTCGCATCATATATTGATTGCAAAAAGTCACAATCCTGCATGAAATTGAACACAACTGTGTAAATACTATTGAGTGCAGGACCAAACTTAGATATAGTTCAACATAATTAACACGAAAAATGAGTTCAACAAATATGAGTAGTAGCATAAACTATGCTACATACAGAGCAGTAGCCATTTTTAATAGTTGTATTACAAACCATCATTAACAATAACAGTGCCTCATTTATATTTGTCCTGAGGTATATTAAAGTGTCACAAAAGTAATCACAGAAGTTAGCATCTATGCAAATATAGACATATAATGGTTAGACATGTAAAGCACCCAAATAAAAAAAAAGTATCATCAAAAAAAAAAAAACAGTTCTATGTGGATCGGATGCCTTCAACATCCAAACCAATATCCTTCACAAACATGGCAAGATACCTAGACTGACTCTCCATAGATTTAGCTATAAAGTACCTTGCCTCATTCTCATCTCTAAAAGTTTATCATATAACTTGTCAAGAACCAATTCACTGTATTCACCTTTATGTGATTGTATAACCTGAGATAGCTTCTAGGTCCAGTGAATCATATGGACATTTTGAATTGAGTAGGACACAGAAACCACTTTCTCTAAGAACTTACTAATGATGTCAATATCTTCATTTGATTTAGCAACCTTCTTCTTGCCCTTTGGTTTAATGCTAGTGTTAGCACCACTTGTTGACTTGAAGTTAGTAGGTTGTGTGTGAATGTAAGTGATATTTTCAACTTGCTCATCATCAGTATTGCTAGCATGTTTCCCTGAACTACGTGTAGGAAATTCATCCTCTTCGTCTAAAATAGGGATGGATTTACTAGACCCAAAACTAGAAAAAAATATCTGAAGTTAAGTCCCCTTTTCTTTATCATCAGTATTGCTAGCATGAAATAGGGAAGCTTTGTTATGATGTACATAAGAAAGCATAGTATATGTCTAGAATTAGATACAGATGAAGTTTGGAAAAAATTAAATTGCAAAAAATATGAGACAAATAATACCTCAGACCACCTATCATATGAAACTTCATCCAATATAATAGATTTGGTCTCATTGTCCCATCCAACACCACTCATATTAGCACAAGCATGCATCGCATAAAATTGTTTCTTCAAGCTCTTCATGCGATTAATAACCTTTTCTTTACTGAAGTCAGACTTGCATTTGTTATTAATATGAGCAGCAGCTATGCTGATAGTAGTTTGTTTAAAAAATTTATCGGGTTTGAACCCATCTATGACCAACTTTACAAGATAGGGAATGAGCACATCATCATGAGGAGATTCTCATTTCTTATGACCCGAGCCCTTTGGACCCATATCAGATGTATCATTGCTTGATGTTCTTCTTTTCTTACTAACCCTTTTTTTAGTGGGAGAATTTCTTCCACTTCCTCTATGAAAGTCCTCTTTGTTCCTATAAGATCAAGAACATACCCTCTATCAAATGATGGTGGTAGAACCCCACCACTACCTTGTGAACTATGACCAGGCTAGACGTAAATGCTAGGGCTATTGAGCATGTTCATATATCTCATTTGTGACTATGCAATAAGAAAATAATTCCCTTCATAACATGTAAAACCTGAGTAGTGTGCGGCTGAGTTTGGAAAAGACATAAACCCCATATTATACACAATGGACAGTCTTTCACTAAATGGTGAAGGAGTCATAGATTTGTTGGCATCAAATTTTTGTGCACCATCAACCATACCTATGAAATGCATTTAAACCAATCATATATGAAGGGAAAAAGTAAATCATATTATCACAATAATTATACAACACATAGTTACATTGTACACATAATATGAAATGCATTAAAACCAATCATATATAAAGGGAAAATTTAAACCAACTGTCATATTCATAAAACACAAATACAAAAAGGACATTGCACACATAATTATACAACACAAATGCGAAGAGTAACAAATTTAGTACAAGTCTACTTAGACAAATTAAAACAGAGTTTGACTCTAAAGGATTTTAAGCACATTGCACACATGAAATTAGTCTATTCCAGTTTTAGTTGTGTCACCCACATGATGCCGACCACAATAATCTACCCATATTTCCCAAGCAATTTGATCCCTATGAGCTTTCCATTCATTTCTTGAATTTGTTTGCTCTCTTTGAGTCTGTGTTTGAGTAAAGTCTACTACATTTTCTCCATCCTCTTTTGCTAATTCACCATCATCATCTTCATCATCCATAGTCTCATTAAGGAAGTCATCCTTGGGATCTTCTATTGCAATATAATCATGAAGTACTATACAAGCGAGAGCAATATGGACTTGTGTGCGAAAAGGGTAATGAGGCTTTGCAGAAAGAATCTTGAATCGATTCTTGAGTATTCCAAATGCACATTCAATTTTAGACCTAAGAGACGAGTGTCGTAAATTAAACAACTCTCTTCTATTTCTAGGTGTTTTTTTGGCATACTCTTTTAAATGATAACGCACAACATGATAGGGAGAGATGAAACCAGACATAGTAGTGTACCCCACATCACAAAGGTAATTTTTTCCTACATATTACATCATAAGAAAGTTAATAATTGTCTCAATTTTAAAAACATATAGCAATTTTGTTAAAAAATTAATTTTATTACCATCATAGACTCTCAATCCATGAGGTTATGGTCTTAAAAGTGCATCATGAAGGACCCTATAATCGTTAGTTTAGCCCTCGCATCCTAGTAGCATGTACGTGAATACTTTGTTTGGGGTGCAAGCTGCTTGAACATTATGTGTCACCCCTTTACGACTTTTAAAACTTGCTACAAGATTGCTAGGTAGCATGGCGTTAATGTGTGTTCCATCTATCATTCTAATAAAGTCCTATAAATGTACACAAGTATGTATTTAGATCTGTTAACTTTAATTTTATTTGTAGTCTTTAATGAGTTTTGTTCAAAATTACCTTTAAGTAAGGAAAATATCGAGGGTTGCTGGCAATCTCTGGTGGCACTTGATTTAGTACTTGCCGAATGTAACGGTCACGCAATTGACAAATGGCATACAAAAAGCCTTATTGAAGTATCTACTAATTATTTCTCCTGGCCTAATGAAGTTAGATCTTAACACCCTATTTAGGTTTTATGACCCAAAAGTTCAAGAATATTACAAGTTGTTCTTCAACCGTAATGTGCCTAGAGTCTTTAAATAGACTCTCTATCCCCGTCAAATTTACAAGCTTGTTAAACGTAACTTTACGCATTCTTATATAGTCTTTACAACTAGTAGAATAATCTTTCAATATCCTAGACAATTATGTGTCTCGGTACCTTTCATTTTCTTTCTTTTCTAATCTAGGTACATGAGTGATACGCCTTCGTCTAGATTGTAATCTTTTCAGAAAGGTAATCATCAACACTAACACAGTCATAGCACCCCCAGATACAATCCTCATCATCTCCTCCTCCTCAATATTTTCCAGCTACAATACCATACGCGAAAATTACAAACCAAGAGTCTAGTTGAAAAAAATAGAAGCATGAAATTGATCAATAGCGTAGTTGAAAAAAATATGAGCAAGAAATTGAACACAACTTGTAGCAAACTAACAGTCTAGTTTATATAAAAAAAATTCATAGGCAAAACAAATTAGAGCATGAAATAAGAGCATTAAATTGAACAAATTCAGGTTGAATCAGGTTGTCAGACCACCCAAAATTTTATAAAAATATATAAACAATTCTTCAAATGACAATCATTCACAAAGAAAGGAAAATTACAAACTAACAGTCTAGTTGAAAGGCAAAACAAATTAGAGCATGAAATTAAACAATAGCCTAGTTGAATAAAAACAATATTTGATCTGACTAAATTTTGAGCATAAAATTGAACAATAGCCTACATGAATTAAACTAAAAAATCATCGCATCATGTACCAAACTAAGAATCTAATTGATAAAAAAAATATAATTTTTATTAAAAAGACAATTTTTACCTTACTTTTTGCTTCAATTGTAACTGCGTGATAACGACGGTCGGAAAATGAGAAGATCTGAATACCGACAAGCTAAAAAGAGAGATCTTTAGTCTCTTTAGCCCTCTTAATGATCGTCTCTTCCTCCCCCCCCCCCTATGAAGATCTGAATACCGACAAGCTAAAAAGAGAGATCTTTAGTCTCTTTAGCCCTCTTAATGATCGTCTCTCCCCCCTATTCCGACGATGAGAACGAGAGAGGGGGAAAGATGTAGCGACAGGGGAAGAGATCTACGAGTTTTTTCTCTCACAAAAGATGAGAACGAGAGAGGGAGAAAGCAGCGTTGATGATAGAAATCTAGGGTTTTTTTCCCTATGAAGAACGAGTGAGAGAAAGGGATGGGTGGCGCGAGTGAGAAACTAGATAATACCTGCTTAAGCTATCCCGTCATCTATAATTTAGTATTATCTCCCCCACTTCCACCTCTTTCATTCCCACTTCCAATCATTCAGCTAAGATTTTATTTCCACGCAAAACCCGTCCTTTTCTCGACTTCTAAGAAACATTTTCCTTTTTTTTTTGAAACAAACACAACAATAGGAAAAATTATACCCTCAAAATCTTCATACTGACAACAAACAATGCCTTTCCACCTCTTTCTTGCTTTTTTTTCCAAACAAACACACCCTAAAATAATGAACCCGAAACACTTATAATAAATCTCGGTGCACATCAGCTTGGATCCCCTCGAGTCCAACTCTAACCCGAGCTCAGTATAGAAGACATTGTCTCTATTTAAAATTTCACAAATAGAAAGCATCATGCCAGCGGCAATTGTGACAACATGTATATCCAATCAAAAATAAAGAATTGAGCAGTAGATCATTTTGTTCAAATATAGACGGGTTGCAACTGCAATTTTAGTTAACAGAAAATGTCCAATGCGACTGCTCGTCTTGTTACAACTATATACTGCCATTGAAACTACAGTTATAAACCAGGAACCAAACTTGTAACGAGAATAACTTTTTTGCTCCCAGACATAAGTTTGTTATAAGTGTGAGTGTGTAATAATTAGTTATAAATGAATTCATATTTCTTTAATCCCTCTACGTAGTTGACTATGATTCCTTAAATCGCGCACGTTTTACTCATGGTTTGAACACGTCGAGAGACAAATGGACCGAGCACGAAGAGCGGCACATCTATCGTTTCGTTAGAAATTATGACCCGGCCCCATAACAAATGATCAGGTTCGTACCACCCACGGGTGGGACATTCGGTCATCAGCACCATGGGGTGGGATTCGCCGCCTAGGACTTCGTTCCCTGATGACCGTGTGTTCGAATCCCCGCGAGTAATTCACCTGCTGTCCACGCTCTCGGGTGGGGTGGAGGCCGGGGTTTTATCTGGTCAGTGGCGGCTCGACCCGTCGTCCCTGGTTCGGATCCAACCGGACCACACACTGCACGCCCCGCCGTGTGGGGCCCGCTGCCCTCACGTGTGGGGGATGAGCCCTCGAGCAACCGTAGAGGTAGCTCCTTGTAGTCGTGGGGGTCTGGGGGGATTCGAACCGGGGCACGACGGACTCCAAAGGGAGTTCAAGTGGAGGCACTGACCGGGGTTCCCTCGTTACCAAAAAAAAAAAAAATATTGTGTACCTTTGTTTGCCCACTTTAAATGCTCTGTTGATGATTGAGACTGTTATCATTCATAGCAATAATAGTCCTCAGCATATATGCCCTCGCTGTCACCTTCACCACCCTAATTTTCCTTTATCCCCACCTCCCTTTTACCACTATTAGCTAAGCAAGGGGAAAAAAAAGAAAAAAAAAAGAGAAAAAGAAGTAACAAAATATGAAAAGATTGATCAGGCAAGAAAAGAAAAGAAAAAAAAGGAATGGAACAGAAGAAGGAAAAAAAAAAGGTTTTGATCAAATTAGAATTTGATTTATTGTGGTTGGAGTTGGATTTCTTAGTGATTTATTTTATTTTGATATTTGTGTCAGCCGAAAGATGCCTAATAAAGCCAAGCCCAACTGCCCACATGCAACAGTAGTTTTGACTTTGGATAAAGGAGTGGACCCCACATCATTATTATAATGTAAATACATAGTAATTTATTATTATTTTGAGCGTTTTGTAAAACCCAACCAATAATAAAAGTATAAGAACCAACTATAAAATGTCTTCTACGATAATCACTAAGTTCATGTTGCTATGTTGGCTATCTTGTTCATGAAAAGGCAATTTTGCCTTTGTGAATAGTCTCACATTGGAAAATGAGATGAATAGTAAGGGGTTTATATTGCTTCACCTATTGTTGGGCTTTGAGTAGTGTTTTGGGTTTTGTATTGTTTGGGATTTGCATAACATGCACCGCACGCGCACACTCTTTTGTTTCTCAAACATTTATTTTTTGCACGTTTTACACATTTATTTGACTCAACAATGAACGTGTGTAACGGTAGCAGAGATCGTGCAGGGGTTATGCGGATTATGAGTAACGTGCGCGGATCATGAGAAACGGCTCTGGGTTTGTAAACCCTATAAATAGAGGCGTGATCAGTTTGAGAAAAACACAGAACAAACACAAAAATTCATTCTCTCTTCTGCATTCTCTCCTCCCTCTAGTTACGAAATTTGTGCAACTATATTTTTAAAGCTTTATTTTTGGGCAATCTTCTGCATCTGAGCTGAAGCTCTGCACTCTCGCCCGAGTACAAGCTTTATTTTTGGGCAATCTTCTGCATCTGAGCTGAAGCTCTGCACTCTCGCCCGAGTACAGAGGCCGGCTGTTTCCGGGGGCTTTTATCGCTAGGGGAAAGGGACCGACTACGCCAGGGCGATAGGCGAGTCCTCAATCTTCTAGGGCAGTGCTTGCATGACTGCTACCCGTATCAAGCCAGAATTTCTGATTCTTTATTTTCGGATTCTTAATGCTAATAATTTTCTTTTTTACAACAATTTAGAAGATTGGTCTTATAGTGTTGATTTACAAAATCCGAAATAAATTTTATCTATAATTTATTGCATTTAATTATTATTAAATATTTCTGTTCATTCGGAAAAAATTTTTTACTGTTTAACCGAAATTCTATTTTACTGTTTGTTTAAAAAAATTACTATTTATCAAGAAATTTATTTTAAAAATATTATATTCAGTTTCTGTTACTGTTCATCCGAATTTATAATTGCAGTAATTAATTATTATTGCTGATTATTGCTTAAATAATTACTATTAATTGTAATTAATTGTTAACTTATCATAAATATTTTTGAAATAAATTACTTGATTTTCTGTTCTTGTTAGGAAATTAATTCAAAGAAAAAAAATTATATATATATATATATATTCTTGCAATTATTGCTTAAACTGGTTCATATCTACTAGTTAATTTTGTTCTGTTCATTTTGCATCAAACTCACCCTTTAAAGTCATAATCTCCTAAGTAACTAGTCTAGTGGTATTGACAAAACATTTATTCCCTTCAGATTTCATATACCTAGACTAGTAAAGTTTAATCGGACTTATGGCTAATCCTGATCATTCCAAGAGTATCAAACCTGAGAAGTTCAACGGTGTTAACTATAAACGATGGGCTAATCAGATGAGATACTGGCTCACCACCTTAGGTCTCCTATCTGCCATAGACACTCCCGAATCTTCTACTAGTGGTTCTCAACCCTTGACTCTCGATCCTGGACAACCTGCTCCTTCCATTTCTAGTTCTGATGCTAGCTCCTTTTTTAACTCTATGAAACCAGAAGAAATCAACTAACATTGTTGCCATAGGATTCTTAGTGCACTCGCGGACAACCTTTATGGTATATATTATGAGTTTAAAAGTACTAAAGACCTATGGAATGCTCTTGAAGCAGAATATGGCTATGATGATGTCGGAATTCTGCGCTTCACCTCCTCTTCCTTCAATAAGTTCATGATGGTTGATGACAAACCCATTAATGAACAAATTCATGAATTCCAAGATTTCCTTCGTCATCTTCAATCAAAAGGAAACAAATTTACTAATGACTTTAAAATTTCCTGTTTGATTGATAAACTCTCTCACTCCTGGTCTAGATTTGCTTGAGATCTCCGACACAAGCAAGAAGATCTAACCTTAACTGAAACCCTCAAAGCTATTCGTATTAAAGACCAGCATAGGCAAAATTCCAAAACCAAGACCGAATGAAAGCTAAAGTAAACTTGGTAGAGGATAAGTCTAAATCTAAGGATTTCAAACCCAAAGGGAAGAAATTCAAAAAAAAATCAGCAATCCTTCAACAAATCATCATCCAAATCCAATGACAATCCTTCCAGGCATACGTCTAATGAAAAGTTCTGCTATGTCTGTGGTAGAACCAACCACTTGGCGTGCCAACTGTTTCTATCGAAAGAAGGAACCAACCAAACTTGCTCCTAAAGGAAATGGATCTAACAAAGTTAACATGATTGAAGAGAATCCAAATTCTTTGAGGTTTGCCTCTTCATCCTATCTTGTAAATTCTCTTACTTCTTCCACTGACTGGTACTTAGATTCTAGAGCTAATATTCATGTTTGCAATGATCGCTCTTGATTTTTAACTTATCGGGAATCATGTGGAGGAAGCATAAGCTTAGCAGATGACTCCACCAAACAAATAATTGGAAGTGGATATATAGAGCTCACCATAACCTCTGAGAAAGCTCTGAATCTGCAAGGCGTTCATCATGTTCCTTCTCTTCGCCGCAACTTAATCAGTGAATCTCTTCTTCTTAGAGATAGCTTTAGGATTGTAAAGGAATCAAATAAATTTGTGATTACTAAGAATAATGTATTCATAGGAAAAGGTTTTATCTGTAATGGTCTTTTCAAAATCAATGTAATCAATTCCGGTTCTAATGAAACTCCTGAGTCTTCTGTTGCTCAAATTGTTGAGTCTTGTGATGTTTGGCATGGACGACTTGGACATGTTAATTTTCAAACCTTGCAGAGAATGACTAAATTGAACCTTATTCCTAAATCATCTCATGATCCCTCATCTAAGTATGAGATTTGTGTGCAAGAGAAACACACTAAAAAACGCTTCAAGTCTATAACTAGAAACTCTGAACCCCTCGAATTAATTCATAGTGGTGTCACTACAAGAAATCGAGTATTTAACGACCAAAATTAGCGAAGAGACCAGTTAACCGTCATTAATGTGTGTAAAATAACGACGGTTTTAAAGACCTTCATCGAGTTATCATAATTATTAGAGAAATGATGTGAGATGGGATAACGGTTTTCTAATCCCTTTGTTGATTTGGTTCTAATACCGTCGTTATTGGGTCTCCTGAAAGGCGAAGGAGTATATTACCTTCGTTGATGATACTTCTAATCATAATAGGATTGATAGTTTAACATATTACTATTAATTAACAAGACCCACAATCACAATCACCAAAGCCCCAAGTAGAACCCGAAACCCAAAATCCAAAATCGCCCATAAAATCTCCTATTCATCCCTCTAAATGCCCATCGCAAAAATAATTAAACCCTAGATTAACAAAAAAATCGCCTACTGTTCATTGTTCTTCACCAAACTCGTCCGTAATTTCTTCGTCGTCTTCATCTTGCCGACAGCCGCGAGCCTCCGCTGCCCAACTTCGCCCGTTAGTGACGACCTAACGCCGCCAACTGCCGCTCAGTGCCTACCCTATCGTCGCCCCATCAATGGCGTCGCCCCAGGATTGCCAGATCTTCGCTGCAGCCCTTCGTCGCTACCCCTGCCAGTCGTTCGTTTGTGTGGTATAATCGCACTTAAATCCCTATAGTTTAGCCAACTTTGCACTTTTGCCATAAAGACTCTATACATTAGGTATGAATTATTGTATTATAAGATTTAGATTGTCGGCTAGTCATAAATATTCAGCTATCCATAAGTGGTGTTTGTCTGTTTGGCATTTTCTCTTCGAAAGAAATGGAGATTGGCTATTACGTATTTAATTTGTGTGGAAATATCTTCTGCCTAAATGGAAATCTGTAAATATTTTGATTTTAGTGTTCGTTTCCTTATTAGACACTTAATCATGCTGAATTCTTTACTTTGCATTACAGGTACTCAAAACATTAGCAGTTTTGTTGTCAAGAGGTTACAGACAGTTTAACAAGAAAGCTCGGTCTGTAGGCTGTCGATTTATAGGTATGAAAACTTGCCATTTTTATTTTTCACACTGCCTGAAAGTATGATCTGTCTGTTCCAAATTGGTTGTGTTTCAAACCAACCTCTCTGCTTATAATTTTCTTTTGAGCTAATGGAAAGCAATCTCCTTGAGTTTACTTCTAGTTGATTTGGTCTCTGTTTTATGATATTCCTAGATCACTGCTTCTGGCCTTATCAAGGAGATTGCATGCTTCCTAGCATTCTATTAAGCATTGCTTGTTAGCTTTATTATGTGGACAGAATACATTGGCTATTAACTTGCATTAACTGGAATACACCACGAGTTAAAGGCAGTTATTTCATATTCATGAAGAAGGAACGAGTGTATATATTTACTAATGTTTATATGCTAAAGAATTTATTTATCGCCATAAATACAGTACCCACTCCAGCAAAATATCATCCTGATGGTGACAAACACAAACAAATATGTTTTGGTTAGGTGAAGCGTGACATTCAAAAATTTCTAAAGAATATAATATAATGCTTTGGCTAAAATGACAACATCAGTAATGTCATGTTGTTGTCATATCTCCCTTGTGAAGGCACTGCATTGAAATCTTCTTTAGCTAGATTTTTGACGCAAAATCGCCTCTTTAAATTGTATATTTTATGTGCTTTCTATTACTGATCTTAATGATATAACATGATGCAACTAATATACCACTAGAAATATACCATGTGCAACAATTTGAAATACATGTTGCTTTGCTGTTATAGTACATACATTTTTAAAGAGTACACCAAGTTTGTTCATTTCAACAAGCATTTCTTTGTGTTTAGTATTTGATGAGGTTGAAATATTTTTTTTGGAAAATTTTAGTACATTGTTTGAAATGGCGCCGAATAAAGATTGAATGGACCTGGTAGATTATGGTAGACTTGATCCAAAATATGAAGAAGGAGTTGGTAAGTTTTTAGATTATGCATATGAGAAGCCGTTGGATAGTTTCAATGAAAAGGATGACAATTTTGAAATTCGATGTCCATGTGTTAAATGCAGCAATGTGAAGTCTGGTAATCGTGAGTCGGTAAAGACCCACTTAATTGTTCATGGAATTATTAAAAACTACAAATTTTGGTGTCATCATGGCGAAAGACAGGGTGAGTCCATTTCGGAGTTTGATGAAGAACAAGAAGAAATGATAGAAGAAAGCCAGAGTGACGATGAAATGCAAGAAATGATTGGAGATTTATTTCATAATTCAATTGGCGTTGTTTCACCTGATGCCACATCGAGTCAAGATATTCTTGAGTAGGAACCAGATGGACATGCAAAAAAATTCTACAGTCTTTTAGGTGACTCCGAGAAACCTTTGTTTGAAGGCTCTAAATGTTCAAAGTTATCTGCTTTAGTGAAACTACATCACATAAAGAGCCTAAATAGGTGGAGTAATAAATCATTCTCAATGTTGCTCCAGTTTTTGAATGAGGAGCTATTTCCAGGGGAATCAATACTGCCTAATTCATATGACGAGGCCAAAGAGTTGATCCGTGACCTTGGCCTATCATATGAAAAAATTGATTCGTGTCCATTCTCTTGCATGCTGTTTTGGAAAAGTGAAGAAGGTCTTGATACGTGTCAGACATGTGGTGCTTCTAGGTGGAAACTTGATAAACATAGAAAAGAGATCAAGCGAAAGGCAAATGGTAAAAAAATACCTAAAAAGACATTGCGATACTTTCCTCTTAAGCCACGATTGCAAAGGCTTTACATGTCTTCGAAGACAGCTTCTGATATGAGATGGCACCATGAAAGACAAGTTGAGGACGGAGTGATGAGGCATCCAGCTGACTCTGAGGCTTGGAAAAACTTTAATGAGCTACATGAAAGCTTTGCCGAAGAGCTCTGAAATGTTAGGCTCGATCTTGTAAGTGATTGTTTCCAGCCTTTCACAAATTCAAAAGTTTCTTATAGCATATGGCCTATTTTACTTGTACCATATAACTTACCACCATGGATGTGCATGAAACAATCCAATTTTATTTTATCTATGCTCATTCCTGGTCCAACTGGTCCTGGAGATGCTATTGACAGCTACTTATAACCATTGATAGAAGAACTAAAGGAGTTATGGGCCTCAGGCGTTCGAACATATGATGTATCTCTGAGACAGAATTTTATTTTACGTGCAGTACTAATTTGGACTATTAATGATTTTCCTGCTTATGCAAATTTATCTGGATGGAGCACTAAGGGAAAATTAGCATGTCCTTGTTGTCATAAGCACACTCACTCTATCAGGTTATCTAATGGAGGCAAGCAGAGCTATATGGGACATCGTCGCTATCTTGATGAAAATCACAGTTGAAGAAAGGATAAAAAATCATTTGATGACACTAGGGAAGAGGGTATGCAGCGCCGAAGCTGACCGGAGATGACATCCTTAAGCAGGTGGAAGATCTTATAGGGATCACCTTGACCAATCATCCAGAGAAGAAAATTAAAATATCACACGAAAGACGGGGAGATAATTGGAATAAAAAAGTATTTTTTTTGATTTGCCATATTGGAGAACTCTCTTATTGCGACATAATTTAGATGTCATGCATATTGAGAAGAATATTTGTGATAGTCTGTTGGAAACAATCATGAACATTAAAGGAAAGACAAAGGATAATATCAAAGCCCGTCTCGACTTACAAGCAATGGGTTTAAAATCGGAGTTACATCCAATCCAGAGAGGAGATAAACTTGTGATGCCGGTAGCTTGTTATACTTTATCCCAAGAAGAGAAAAACAAATTCTGTCGATTTCTGAAGGAGTTAAAAGTTCCAGATGGATTTTCATCCGATATTTCTTAATGTGTAAACCTTAAAGAGCGTAAGATTTTGGGGTTAAAGAGTTATGATTGTCACATTCTTTTGCAGCGCTTAATTCCTATAATGATTCGTGGCCTTCTTCCTGCAAAAATGTGTGAACCAATTATTGAACTTTCCATATTCTTCACTATATTATGTGCCAAGACATTAAGGGTGGATGAACTAAAATAAATTGATGAGCAGATTCCACTTACGTTATGTAAGCTTGAGAAGATTTTTCCACCTTCAATTTTTGATGTTATGCTGCATTTAGTAGTTCATTTAGCATCTGAAGCCATACTTGGAGGGCCTGTTCGATTTCGATGGATGTACCTAGTGGAGCATCAGCTTTATACTTATAAGTCATATATCAGAAACAGGGCACGTTCAGAAGGGTCAATTGCTGAAGGATATGTAGCAGATGAATGTATGACACTTTGCTCAATGTATCTAAAAGAATTCGAGACAAAGTTTAATCGCCTTGAAAGAAATTATGAAGATAATAATAGAGAATATCATGAAGCACAACTATCTATTTTCAGATATAGTGGGCGAGCATTGGGTGCTGCCACCACCCGCTACATTGATGAACGTGAGTGGTTGTAAACTCATATTTATGTTCTAAAGAACTATGATGAAGTGCAACCACACATTGAGTAAGTCACTAAAGTTTAAGATTCTATTAATAAATTTACTATAGTTAATCAATGTTAATTATATTTATGATATTTTAATGTAGGGACTACAATGAATTCGTGAGAGAACCTATAAATCACTATGATGATAAAGATTAGGATAAGAACTTTATCGAGTGGTTCCAATCTCTAGTATGTACATATATTGCCTTATTTTTTAATATCTTGATTGGTTCATTTTATTACATGTTCCATGATTTGATCATATTTTGGTTTTGTTTAGGTTTATCAGAGTTATCGAGAAGATGATGACTTACTTTCATTATCTTATGGTCCAAGTAAGATTGTTAAATGTTTTACTGGATTTATCATAAATGGACATCGATTTCATACAGAAAGTCGAGATAATTGTTTGTTAACTCAAAATAGCAGGGTTGTAGTTGTTGGTGATGCTGGTGATGGTGGAGATATAAATTATTATGGTGCTTTGGTTGAAGTTGTTGAATTAAAGTATCTTGGTGGAAGAAATGTTGTTTTATTTCGTTGTAAGTGGTGGGATGTGCACGGCAAAGGAAAAGAGACCGTTTTGAAAGAAGATAAATATGGATTTGTTAGTATTAACTGCCGACATTTGCTAAAGACGAATGACCACTTTATACTTGCTAGCCAAGCATCACAAGTTTTTTATGTTGAGGATATTGCCAATGAAGGTTGGCATGTAGTTCTTAAAGCACAACCCCGTGATTCCTATGATATGCCACCAGATACAGATGATTGTGAGATAACAGACGATGGAGTTGAAGCTTATTTGCAAGATGAATCATTTGATGCTCAGGCTATTGCATCAACATCATTGGAAGATGATTATCAATTTGAGAAGTTGTGATATTGATCCAATTATTGTAAATTCGGTCTCAACTTCAAAAAAGAGGAAAAAGACTCAAGCAGAGAATTAGAACACTTTAATTAAAGAATAGAACACAAATGATATTGTGTTATTGAGATAAATTTTAAGTTGTATCTTACTATAACTATTCCTTTTAGACATATGATGTTCTTTTCTTCATATTTTGGATGTGGCTTTGATATTGCAGCAAGTGCTTCTACATTAGTGTATTATGTATTTATTATTATTCTTGTCCTTGGGGATTTCTTTTTCTTTTATTCATTTCTCTTTTGACATTTGTTTTATACATAGTGTATGATACTTTAATTCCTATTCATAGCAGAAAAGTGAAAACTCAAGAAGTCACTTCAAAAAACAAAAGGGCACAATTTCTAGCACCCAGGTCATTAATTAGGAAGCGATTTCAAGCACTTGCAGAAAATTCATTAAGAAGGGAACAACTCCGTACTTGTCATGACAAGAACTTGAATATTCAAAATCCAATACAAGATCAAAATATGGGTACAAATTTTAGCGTTGATTCAGAAAACTTTGAAGAGGAGAATTTTGCACAAAATCGCAGGAGAAGTGCAAATACTAACAATGAAGTGAATGATGATTTTGCAGGTTGATGAGACTTAAAATTTATTATTATTTCTTTTTTATCTTTCAATTTATTTTTTATGATTGGATTAATAATTGCTCAATTTTTGCAGAATCAAATAATCATCGAGTGCAAAGTGATGATGTAATACTAAATGAATCTCGACAAGAAGGTATATTCTTTATTAATTACAAGAAGTAATATTTTTATCAATTTCTTTTTACCTATATCTTGTTTCTAACATATGATATGATGTATGCAGCTGATAATTCTCAAAAGAAGAAAAATCCACCTCGTGGTAATAATAAGTGTCTAAAGTTGAATAATTTGTCACATGAGGAGAAAAAGATCATTACTTTTTATCAGAATAGAGCAATTGAGCAAGAATTTTCACGATATCTTGTAATTATTGTAATTATTATTCGTGATAGAAATATTTGTCCAGTAGCTGTTGAGAATTGGGCCAAAATACCGCAACAAAATAAAGATCATATGTGGGCATCCATTAAGGTACATTGAAAATTAATTTTTTGCAATTGGTTTTTAATTCTTATAAATTAAATTTTGATTCAAATTTGATATAGGATAAATTTGATGCTGAGGACATGGAGCAAAAGAGAGACTCAGTAATGAGACACTTGCACGATTTGTGGAATAAGTGGCGTGGTGACATGCACAGGAAATATGTGAAAGAAAATTCAAATTATCTTTTAATCTTGATGTATAGAAAGCAAGCCAACAAAATACACTTAACAGAGGCAAAAGAAAGATGCTCCACCACACGAGCAGCAAACCCTTTAGACAAATTGCGTAGGAATTGGTATACGTTCAAAACTAATTTCCTATTTATTTAAAACTACTTTGTTTTTTAGTTTGATGTTGTACTCATTTTTATTTAACATTTGAATAAGGGTGGCAAGTCAGGAAATCCACCTGATGTGGCACAAATGTTTCATGAAACTCGAAAGAAAGCTAATGAAATACTAGATATTGGGGATCAAGATAAATATGTAAGTAGAATATGTGTTTAAGTTTGATAATGATGCATTATATAGTACTAACATATGAATTTATTTTTTATAGGATGAAATTGTTCAAGTCAAACAAGTAAACCCTTCACTTTCTGACATTGAGATAGTTGAGAAAATCTGAGGAAAACAATCTCATGGTCACATCACTGTATTTGGTGACGGGACTACTTTGAAAGATTTAAGATGACCGCTCCCTAGTCGATCTGATCTGGAAGCACGAGTTATAGAAAAAAAAAGAGAAAGAACCAGATACTTTAACAATGCTTAGATAGGCAGGAGCAACAACAACAAATTAAGGATGTCTGAGTTGGAGTCACAAGTGAAAACTATGCAAGAACTTTTTTTT
Source organism: Asparagus officinalis (assembly GCF_001876935.1). NCBI lineage: Eukaryota > Viridiplantae > Streptophyta > Magnoliopsida > Asparagales > Asparagaceae > Asparagus > Asparagus officinalis. Next base: position 88,013,122 of record NC_033794.1, on the reverse strand, counting down.
AAGCAATCACCTTCATTGACTCCTCAAACTCGAGAACGTGTGCAGGACTAGATAATTATTTTTTGTAAAATCTCATATATACTTTTATGATTGACTACTTGCACTAAAAAATGTGATTTTTACTTAATAAGATAATATTTGCTTAATTGATATTTCTTAATTATGTGATTTTTTTTTTAATTTTTCAGGCTATCCATGCAAGATTAGGAGGGAGGGGGTAGCTCGAGTCTTCTTTTGACGATGATTAGAGATGAAAGAATGTGTCTTCCCCAAACTTTTATTTTAATTTGTTTTAGATAGTTTCATGTATTTTTCTTTGGAACAATTAGGATATTAACTCTTGTTATTAGTATTGAATATTTGAGGATGATGGAATTTTATTTATTAATGTTACTAATGAATGGAATTTTTATTTTCCCTCTTACTCATTATTGGGTATTTTTAATATATTTTTGTTGTGAATCTTAGTGTCAGGTTGAGAATAATATAATAGTTGTCTATGAATGAAAAATTTATTATTAATTTATATTAGAAATTTGTAGTCTACAATGACGGTTTTATAAACCGTATTTTATTCATCAACGAAGGAAAAGCACCGTCGTTGATGGGTGACTAATTACCCATTATGAGGACTTTTATGACGGTATCTAACCGTTATTAATTAGTCTTCAACGATAAAAAAATATCCCCATAACTAATGGTAACGACGAAAAAATATCCCCGTAACTAATGGTAACGACAGAAAAATATCCCGTCACTGATGGTAACGATGGGAAAATATCCCCGTGACTGATAGTAACGACGGTGATAATTACCGTCGTAAATATTAATGACGATAATATGTTCCATCGTTATAGACTCTATAACAACGGGTAGTATATCCCTTCATGACCCTTTAGCGAAGAGGGCTTCAACGACGGGTGACGAAGGGATTTTTCCCCGTCGTTAGCATATAATAACGAAGGTTTTTAGCTCTTTAACGAAGAGAAATCCCTTCGTTAAAAATGTAATTTCTTGTAGTGTGTGTGTGACTTGAACCGAGTTCTCACCCGAGGAGGTAGGAGATATTTTGTGATATTTATAGATGATCACTCCATATATTGTCATACCTATCTTCTCAAGACTAAGGATGAAGTTTTAGATAGGTTAAGATGTATAAAGCTGAATCTGAGAACCAACTTGACAGAAAGATCAAGATTCTAAGATCTGATCATAGGGGGAGTATACCTCAAATGATATGACTGAATATTACCAAGAACCCGGTATTATTCATGAGGTAACTGCTCCCTATACACCATAGTCTAACGAGGTAACTGAACGAAAGAGCAAAACCCTGATGGACATGGTGAACTGTATGTTACTCAGTTCAGGAGCACCTGAAAATCTCTGAGATGAAGCTCTTCTTTCTACATGCTTCATTCTTAATAGGATTCCCCACAAATCTTCTGATACAACACCATATGAATATTAGAAGGGGAGAACTCCTAGGTTGAACTTCTTCCGGGTTTGGGGTTGCTTAGCTAATGTAGCTATTCCCGAACCTAAGAAGAGGAAAATTGGTTCTAAGACGGTTGATGCTGCTTTTATTGAATATGCACTAGAAAACAATGTTAATATATTTCTAGTAATTAACTCTGAAATCAGTGACATATCCAACAATACTATCATTGAAGCAAGAGATTCAGTCTACTTTAAAAATATCTTTTCTTTCAAATCAAAAATCTCAGAAAAATCTAGTTCATCTCTTTCTTCTGATCTGCCATCTTCCAGTTCTTCTCAACCTTTAGATATTGAACCTCAAAGAAGTAAAAGAGGTAGAATTTTAAAAAAAAAAATTAGAGAAGACTTATTTATCTTTCTTGTTGAAGGTGATCCAAGCTCATTCCAAGAAGCATTGGATTCACCTGAATCTCCTTTCTGGAAAGAAACCATTGATAATGAGATTAAATCTATCATGAAAAATCATACTTGGATACTCACCGACTTACCTCCAGGTTGTAAACTTGCTGGTTGTAAGTGGATATTCAAAAAGAAACTTAGAGGTGATGGTTCCCTTGATAAATATAAAGCTAGATTAGTACCTAAAGTCTATACTCAGCAAAAGTGTATTAATTACTTTGATACCTATTCTCCTGTAGCCTGAATCTCAACTATCAGAGTATTATTAGCCTTTACTGCTATTCATAAGCTAATCATACATCAGATGGATGTCAAGACTGTTTTCCTAAATGGTGATTTAGATGAAGAAATCTATATGCACCAACCTAAATCCTTCATTGCCAAGGGTCAGGAAAACAAAGTCTGCAAACTTTTTAAATCTTTGTATGGTCTTAAACACGCTCCTAAACAATGGCACCAAAATTTTGACAGAGTCATTGCATAATATGACTTCACTGAATGAACACAATAAGTGTGTCTATTCTAAAGTGATAAACAATGACTATGTCATCCTCTGTCTCTATGTTGATGATATCCTTATCTTTGGAACAACTCTTGAATTAATCTTAAAGGTTAAGGATTATCTCTCCAAGAACTTTGATATGAAAGACTTAGGTCTTGCCGATATGATACTCAGAATGAAAATCACTAGAAACACTAGAGGAATATCCTTGAGTCTTTCTCATAGTATTGAGAAAATGCTAATTAAATTTAATTTTCATGACTCTAAACATGTCTCCACACCTTATGATTCTTCTATATCTTTGAAGAAGAATGAAGGTAAACATGTCTCCCAGCTGAAGTAGTCTTAGCTAATTGGATCTCTCCTATACATATCCAACCGGACCAGATCCGATGTATCTTATGTTGTAGGGAGACTGGGCTGATATACCAGTAACCCTAGCAAAGATCACCGGATTGCCTTAGAGAGAATATTCAAATACTTAACAAGCACAGTTGACTATTGCTTGACTTACACTGGGTACCCTGATGCTATAGAAGGATATAATGATGCTAATTGGGTCACAGATTCTAATAATGTAAAGTTCACATCTGGATATGTATTCCTTTTTAGTGGTGCTGCTATATCCTAGAAATCCTGTAAGCAAATAGTAATTAATAGGAGCATCATAGAATCTAAATTGATTGCTCTTAATACCACTTGCACAGAAGCATAATGGTTAAAAGATCTACTCTCTGAACTTCCTTTGGTCCCTAAACCCTCTCCTCTAACTTTTATTCACTCTGGTTCTAGTTCTGCCATAGAGCTTCTAAAGCAAGTGCATGTTAATAAAAAACTAAACAGACATATTCAAATAATATATAAATATGTACAACACCTGCTTGGCAAAGTTATAATCTTGGACTTTGTAAAGTCTGAGAATAATCTTGCTGACTCTTTGACTAAGGGTTTATCCAGGAGTGTGGTTCTGGATTCATCGAGGGAGATGGGGTTAAGCCTATAAGTGAGGTCACTGACAGTGGTAACCTAACCTTTATTTAGAGACTTAGTCCCAATATAGGTTTAATGTGGTAGAAACAAGCTAAACTAGTGACACTCGTGTAGAGCATCGACCTAGATATATTCATATATCATTATGTAGCATCTACTATTACCCCTTCTCTATGGTGACGATGCTCTTATAATACAGCTGGTTAGGCTGAGTTTTACCATTAATAAGTCCAACACGTATATTATGGAGGGTATGATATCCAGCTATAGTACCCTTGGAGGACTTACCTACGTGAGAGGAATCGTGATGATCGCGGTTGGGGGGGTTGGGGTAACTCCTAGAAACTCTCATGAGTCGGTTATAGTGAGCATGGCCTTTAACGCTCAACCCTCTTTGCTTAATAGATAAAAACGTATTGTGTATATTTTTATCAATACCTGGTACAATAGGCCTAATTCAAGGCATAGTCCATTATGTCCCTTAGGTGGCGATGAGCTCACTAAGGAAATGTTCAAAGCCGAAAGCTACCTCTCCCGAATTCACGATAAAAAAGGTTACCCAACCTATATTTGTTTTGTAATTTATTGATTTATTTATTGTTTTGAGTTTTCAGTCAATATTGCCTTTGGGGGGGATTGTTGGCTATTTTGTTCATGAAAAGGCAATTTTGCCATTGTGAATAGTCCCACGTTGGAAAATAAGATGAATAGTAAAGGGTTTATATTGCTTCACCTCTTATTGGGCTTTGAGTAATGTTTTAGGTTTTATATTGTTTAGGCTTTGCATAACACACACATGCGCGCGCACGCCACGCCACGCCGCGACGTGCGTGCCACATGCCGCACTATACCACACGCTCTTTTGTTTCTCAAACCTTTTTTTTATGCACATTTTACACATTTATTTGACTCAGCAATGAACGTGTGTAACGGTTGCAGTGATCAAACGGGGGTTACGCGGATTATGAGTAACGTGCGCGGATTATGAGCAACGACTCTGGATTTGTAAATCCTATAAATAGAGGTGTGATCAGTTCAAGAAAAACACAGAACAAACACATAAGTTCATTCTCTCTTCTGCATTCTCTCCTTCCTCTAGTTACAAAATTTGTGCAACTATATTTTTATAGCTTTATTTTTAGGCAATCTTCTTCATCTTAGCTGAAGCTCTACACTCTCGCCCGAGTACAGAGGTCGGCTATTTTCAAGGGCTTTTACCGCTAGGGGAAAGGGACTGACGGCGCCAGGACGATAGGTGGGTCCTCAATCTTCTAAGGCAGTGCTTGCACGACTACTATCCGTATCAGGCTAAAATTTCTGATTCTTTATTTTTGGATTCTTAATGCTAATAATTTTCTTTTTTATAGTAGTTCTGCACCCAAATAAAAGGGGAAAATGGGAAAAAGATTCTATGCTGAAAGCAAGCATCACCTAAAATAAGAATCATCTATAAGTCCTTTCCGCAAATCCTAATACCTTTTATCAGAATTGACAAAACAATACACTCTTCTTACATGTGGTCAAGAAAAGTAGGATACGTGATGGTTAAGTTAGATAGAGCCATGAATTAATACAAAATATATGATTTGGTATTTAAAATACTTCAAAAAGTTTAACAATATTTGCAATTTGTATCCGTATATCAAATAATTCTAATATGAGCAGGAAATAGACCGACCAAAAGTTTATCATACAACTTGCCAGGAACCAATTCATTGTATTCACCTTTATATGATTGTATAACCTGAGATAGCTTCTCGGTCTAGTGAATCATATGGGCATGTTGAATTGAGTAGGATACAAAATCCACTTTCTCTAAGAACTTACTAATGATGTCAATATCTTCATTTGATTTGGCAACCTTCTTCTTGCCTTTTGGTTTAATGCTAGTGTTAGCACCACTTGTTGACTTGAAGTTAGTAGGTTGTGTGGGAGTATAAGTGACATTTTCAACTTGCTCATCATCAATATTGCTATCATGTTTCCCTGAACTAGGTGTAGGAAATTCGTCCTCTTCGTCTAAAATGGGGATGGATTTACAAGACCCAAAACTAGAAAAAAATATCTGAAGTTAAGTCTCCTTTTTCTTTATCATCCCCTACGATAATTTGTTAATTCTCATAGTGTACGAGAGGCTTGTTGAAATAATCTTTCAGCTTAGAATTGGAAGCTTTGTTACCCTGTACATAAGAAAGCATAGTACATGTCTAGAATTAGATACAAATGAAGTTAGGAAAAAATGAAATTGCAAAAAATATAAGACAAATAATACCTCAGACCACCTATCATATGAAACTTCATCCAATGTAATGGATTTGGTCTCATTGTCCCATCCAGCACCACTCATATTAGCACAAGCTTGCATCGCATAAAATTGTTTCTTCAAGCTCTTTATGTGATTAATAACATTTTCTTTACTGAAGTCAGGCTTGCATTTGTTATTAATATAAGCAACAACCATGCTGAATGCAATTTGTTTAAAATTTTTATCAGGTTTGAACCCATCTTTGGCCAACTTTGCAAGATAGGAAATGAGCATGTCATCATGATGATGTTCCCATTTCTTATTACATGAGCCCTTTGAACCCATATCAGATATATTATTGCTTGATGTTCTTCTTTTCTTACTAGCCCTTTTCTTTTTCTTTTTTTTTATGTGGGGGAATTTTCTTCCACTTTCTCTATGAAAGTCCCCTTTGTTCCTGTAAGATCAGGAACAACCCCTATGTCAAACGATAGTGGTAGAACCCCACCACTGCCTTGTGAACTATGACCAGGCTGGAGGTAAAGGCTAGGGCTATTGAGCATGTTCATGTAGCTCATTTGTTGCTGTGAAACAGGAAAATAATTCCCTTCATAACCTATAAAACCTGAGTGGAGTGCGGCTGAGTTTGGAAAAAACATAAAACCCATATTATACACATTGGACTGCCTTTCACTTGATGGTGAAGGCATCATAGATTTGTTGGCATCAAGCTTTTTTGCATCATCAACCATACCTATGAAATGCATTTAAACCAATCATATATGAAGGGAAATTAAATCTTATTATCACAATAATTTTACAACACATAATTACATTGCTTACATAATATGAAATGCATTAAAACCAATCATATATTAAGAGAAATTTTAAACCAACTGTCATATTCATAAAACACAAATACGAAAAGTACATTGCACACATAATTATACAACACAAATACGAAAAGTAATAAATTTAGTATAAGCCTTAAACAAATTAAAACAAAGTTTGACTCTAAAGAATTTTAAGCATATTGCACACATGAAATTAGTCTATTCTAGTTTCAATTGTATCACCCGCATGATGCCTGTCACAATAATCTACCCATATTTCCTGAGCAATTTGATCCCTACAAGATTTTCATTCATTTCTTGAATTTGTTTGCTCTCTTTGAGTCTGTGTTTGAGTAAAGTCTACTATGTTTTCTCCATCCTCATTTGCTAATTCACCATCATCATCTTCATCGTCCACAGTCTCATTAAGGAAGTCATCCTTGTGATCCTCTATTGCAATATAATTATGAAGTAGTGCACAAGCGAGAGCAATATGGACTTGTGAGCGAAAAGGGTAATGTGGCTTTGCAGAAAGAACCTTGGATTGATTCTTAAGTATTCCGAATGCACATTCAATTTTCTAAGAGATGAGTGTCGTAAATTAAAAACTCTCTTCTATTTCTAGGTGTTTTTCCAACATGCTCTTTTAGATGATAGTGCACACCATGATAGGGAGAGATGAAACCAGGCATAGTAGTGTACCCCGCATCACAAAGGTAATATTTTCCTACATATTACATCATAAGAAAGTTAATAATTACCTAAATTTTAAAAAATATATATAGCAACTTTGTTAAAAAATTAATTTCATTACCATCATAGACTCTCAATCCATGAGGTTGTGGTCTTGAAAGTGCATCTTAAAGGACTCTACAATCGTTAGCTGAGCATTCACATCCTGCTAGCATGTATGTGAATAATTTGTTTGGGATGCAAGCTGCTAGAATATTTTGTGTCACTCCTTTAGGACCTCTAATACGTGCTACAAGATTGTTAGGTAGCATGGCTTTAATGTGTGTTCCATCTATCATTCCAATACAGTCCTATAAATGTAGACAAGTACATACTTAGATTTGTTAACTTCAATTTTATTTGTAGGTTTTAGTGAGCTGTGTTGAAAATTTACCTAATAATATCGAGGGTTGCTAGCAATCTCTGGTGGCACTTTATTTGATGCTTGCCGAATGTAACAATCACGCAGTTGGCAAATGACAGCCTTATTGAAGTATCTACTAATTGTTTCTCTCGACCTAATAAAGTTAGATCTTAGTACACTATTATTGGTTTTATGACCCAAAATGTTAGAGAATATTACAAGTTGTTCTTCAACCATAATGTGCCTAGAGTCTTTAAGTAGACCTTATATCCTCATCAAATTTACAAGCTTGTCAAACGTAACTTTACGCATCCTTACATAGTCTTTACAACTAGTAGGATAACCTTTCAATATTCTAGACAATTGTGCGTCTCAGTACCTTTCATTTGCTTTCTTTTGTAATCTATGTACATGAGTGATATGTCTTCTTCTAGATTGTAATCTTTTTAGAAAGGTAACCATCAACACTAACACAATCATAGCACCCCCAGACAATCATCATCATCATCTCCTCCTCAATATTTTCCATCTACAATACCATACATGAAAATTACAAACTAAGAGTCTAGTTGAAAAAAATATATAAGCATGAAACTGATCAATAGCCTAGTTGAAAAAAATATAAGCAAGAAATTGAACACAACTTGTAGCAAACTAACAGTCTAGTTGATATTTAAAAAAAATTCATAGACAAAATAAATTAGAGCATTAAATTGAACAAATCCAGGTTAAATCAGGTTGTCTGACCACCCAAAATTATATAAAAATATATAAACAATTTGAGCATGAAATTGAACAATAGCTACATGAATTAAACTGAAAAGTCTTCACGTCATGTACCAAACTAAGAGTCTAATTGATTAAAAAATCTATTTTTTATTAAAAAGACAATTTTTACCTTACTTTTTGCTTGAATTGCAACTGCGTGATAACGATGGTCAGAAATGGGAAGATCTGAACACCGACAAGCTAAAAAGAGAGATCTTTAGCCCTTTTAACAATCGCCTCTTTTCCCCCAATTCTGAAGATGAGAATGGGAGAGGGGGAAGATGTAGTGATAAGGGAAGATATCTACGGGTTTTTTCTCTCACTAAAGATAAGAATGAGAGAGGGAGGAAGCGGTGTTGATGATAGAAATCTAGGGGCTTTTTCCCCTTTTCTCTGATGAAGAACGAGAGAGAAAGGAATGGGTGGTGCGAGTGAGGAGATGAAACCAGATAATACCCGCTTCATCTATCCCATCATCAATAATTTAGTATTATCCCCTCCATTTTCCACCTCTTTCATTCCCACTTCCAGCAATTCGGCTGAGATTTTATTTCCACCAAAACCTGTCCTTTTCTCTACTTCTAACAAACATTTTTCTTTTTCTTTTTTTTAACGAACACAACAATGGGAAAAATTATACCCTCAAAATCTATATACCGACAATAAACAGTGTCTTTCCACCTCTTTCTTGCTTTTTTTTAAACAAACACACCGTAAACTAATGAACGCGAAACACTTATATTAAATCTCCGCATCAGCTTGGATCCCCTCGAGTCCAACTCTAACCCGAGCTCAGTACAGAAGACATCGTCTCTGTTTAAAATTTCACAAATAGAAAGCATCATACCAGTGGAAATTGACAACATGTATATCCAATCAAAAAATAAAGAATTGTGCAGTAGATCATTTTGTTCAAATAAAGACGGGTTGCAACTGCTAATTAGTTACAAAAAATGTCCATTGCGACTGCTTGTCTTGTTATAACTACTAGTGTGAACACCGTGCTTTGCATGGCATTTTTTCCCGCTACAGTAATCCCGGTTTAACTGCTTTTTTTTATTTTTTGAATTGCTATCGTATCTCTCTTCTGCTACAGTACTTCCGTGTGCTACAGTAATACTTTTCAAAAATAACACGCTGCTCAGTTCCCTGTTTTCTACAGTAATAATGCTGCTGTAGCATGAATAGTACATCATGGGTTCTCCCATTTGTATAGAGGAATAGATATACTACCATTGAAACTACAGTTATAAACATCTCAATTGAAGGAACCAAACTTGTAACGAGAATAACTTTTTGGCTCCCAGACATAAGTTTGTTATTAGTGTGAGTGTGTAATAATTAGTCAAGACCCATTGTTGAAAATTCGTTAAATGAGTGACGTTCTACTATAACACGGACGCTTCATATTTCTTTTTAATCCCTCTACGGAGTTGGCTAGGATTCCTTAAATCGCTCACGTTTTTCTCATGGTTTGAACGCGTTGAGAGACAAACGGACCGAGCACAAAGAGCGGCATATTTATCATTTCGTTAGAAATTATGACCCTAAACAACGATTTGGCACGGTCCACAAAGCGACCCATAACCAATGATCAGGTCCTCATTGGCTGCGTCAAGCTTTGAAATTTGAAAATTTCATTTAGGAAACAGCTAAGTTGGTTTCCTAAAAGTCACTCCTATATAAAGCCACAGACTTGAAGCCTTTCATCATCAAACTCTTCTCTCCCTCATTCTTTAAGAAACTCTTCCCTCCCTCAGTCTTTAAGGTTTTCCCTCCTTATTTTATCGAAGAATTTGAAAGTGTTGAGAAGATGAGTTCAATGAGAATGTGCACTTTGTTCTTCTTCGTCTACTTTTTCTCCGGGCTTATGCATCTCGCCCATGGTCAAGGGCCAGCGACTTCTCCGATGACGAGTGATGGCATGGCGATAGATCAAGGGATAGCTTACGTGTTGATGCTTGTGGCTCTTCTTATTACCTACTTTGCTCATTGAAGCTAATACAGCTCGCTCCTATTTGTTTTGAATTTTTGTATATTTAACTCGAGAGATCTCGCAAAAGAATATTCTTTTCTACAGACTTGATGCAAAATATGCTAGGAGAGTAAAATGATTGTAGTAAATTTTGCTATTACATTCTATGTAAATCTTATATATGTCTCCTAAACTATCAAGTATTGATTTTTCTACAGACGGCTTTTGGCATTATGTTGAGCATTTTGTAAAACCCAACCGATTATAAAAGTATAAGAACCAACTACAAAATGCCTTCTACGATAATCACTAAGTTCCGCACCAAAAAAAAGGGAGGGGGAGGGGGGGAGGGGGATAAGATTCTATGCTGAAAGCAAGCAGTACCTGAAATAAGAATCATCTATAAATCCTTTCTGCAAATCCCAATACATTTTATCAGAATTGACAAAACAATACACTCTTCTTACCTGTGGTCAAGAAAAGTAGGATATGTGATGGTTAAGTTAGATAGAGCCATGAATTAATACAAAATATAAGATTTGGGATTTAGGATACTTCAAAAAAGTTAAACAATATTTGCAATTTGTATCCGTATATAAAATAATTAATTCTAATATGCGCAAGAAACAGACCGACCAAAAGTTTATCATATAACTTGTCAAGAACCAAGTCACTGTATTCACCTTTATATGATTGTATAAACCTTTATATGATTGTATAAACTGAGATAGCTTCTCGATCCAGTGAATCATATGGGCATGTTGAATTGAGTAGGACACAGAATCCACTTTCTCAAAGAACTTACTAATGATGTCAATATCTTCATTTGGTTTAGCAACCTTCTTCTTGCCTTTTGGTTTAATGCTAGTGTTAGAAACACTTGTTGACTTGAAGTAAGTAGGTTGTGTGGGAGTGTAAGTGACAATTTCAGCTTGCTCATCATCAGTATTTCTATCATGTTTCCCTGAACTAGGTGTAGGAAATTTGTCCTCTTCGTCTGAAATAGGGATGGATTTACAAGACCAAAAACTAGAAAAAATATTTGAAGTTAAGTCCCATTTTTCTTTATCATCCCTTACGATAACTTGTTGATTCTCATAGTGTACGAGAGACTTGTTGAAATAATCTTTCAGCTTAGAATTGGAAGCTATGTTACCCTGTACATAAAAAAACATAGTATATGTCTAGAATTAGATACAAATGAAGTTAGGAAAAAATAAAATTGCAAAAAACATAAGACAAATAATACCTCAGACCACCTATCATCCAGTGTAATGGACTTGGTCTCATTGTCCCATCCAGCACCACTCATTTTAGCACAAGCTTGCATCGCATAAAATTGTTTCTTCAAGCTCTTCATGCGATTAATAATATTTCCTTTACTGAATTCAGACTTGTATTTGTTATTAATATGAGCAACAACCGTGCTGAAAGCAGTCTGTTTGAAATTTTTATTTGGTTTGAACCCATCTTTGGCCAACTTTGCAAGTTAGGGAATGACCATGTCATCATGATGATGTTCCCATTTCTTATTACCTGAGCCCTTTGAACCCATATCAGATATATCATTGCTTGATATTCTTTTCTTACTAGCCATTTTCTTTTGTTTTTTTTAGTGGGAGAATTTTCTTTCACTTTCTCTATGAAAGTACTCTTTGTTCCTGTAAGATCAGGAACAACCCCTTTGTCAAATGATGGTGGTAGAACCCCACCACTCCTTGTGAACTATGACTAGGCTGGAGGTAAATTTTGGGGCTATTGAGCATGTTCATATAGCTCATTTGTTACTGTGAAACAGGAAAATAATTCTCTTCATAACCTGTAAAACCTGAGTGGAGTGCGATTGAGTTTGGAAAAACATAAACCCCATATTATACGCATTGGAGTGCCTTTCACTTGATGATGAAGGAGTCAGATTTGTTGGCATCAAGCTTTTTTGCATCATCAACCATACCTACGAAATGCATTTAAACCAATCATATATGAAGGGAAAACTAAATCTTATTATCACAATAATTATACAACACATAATTACATTGCACACATACTATGAAATGCATTAAAACCAATCATATATTAAGAGAAAATTTAAACCAACTATCATATTCATAAAACACAAATACGAAAAGTACATTGCACAGGTAATTATACAACACAAATACGAAAAGTAATAAATTTAGTACAAGTCTTAGACAAATAAAAACAGAGTTTGACTCTAAACAATTTTAAGCACATTGCACACATGAAATTAGTCTATTCTAGTTTCAATTGTGTCACCCGCATGATGCCGGCCACAATAATCTACCCACATTTCCTGAGCAATTTGATCCCTACGAGCTTTCCATTCATTTCTTGAATTTGTTTGCTCTCTTTGAGTCTTTGTTTGAGTAAAGTCTACTATGTTTTCTCCATCCTCATTTTCTAATTCACCATCATCATCTTCATAATCCACAGTCTCATTAAGGAAGTCATCCTTGGGATCCTCTATTGCAATATAACTATGAAGTAGTGCAGAAGCGAGAGCAATATGGACTTGTGTGCGAAAAGGGTAATGAGGCTTTGCAGAAAGAATCTTGAATCAATTCTTAAGTATTCCAAATGCATATTCAATTTTCTAAGAGATGGGTGTCATAAATTAAACAATTCTCTTCTATTTCTAGGTGTTTTTCTGACATACTCTTTTAGATGATAGTGCACACCACGATAGGGAGAGATGAAACTAGGCATAGTAGTGTACCCCGCATCACAAAGGTAATATTTTCCTACATATTACATCATAAGAAAGTTAATAATTCCCTCAATTTTAAAAAAAAATATAGCAATTTTGTTAAAATTAATTTTATTACCATCATTGACTCTCAATCCATGAGGTTGTGATCTTGAAAGGGCATCTTAAAGGACTCTACAATTGTTAGCTGAGCCTTCACATCCTGCTAGCATGTACGTGAATAATTTGTTTGGGATGCAAGCCGCTAGAACATTTTGTGTCTCATCCTTTATGACCTCTAAAACATGCTACAAGATTGCTAGGTAGCATGACGTTAATGTGTGTTTCATCTATCATTCCAATATAGTCCTATAAATATAGATAAGTACGTACTTAGATTTTTAATTTTATATGTAGTCTTTAGTGAGCTGTATTGAAAAATTACCTTGAAGTAAGGATAATATCGAGGGTTGTTGCAAGCTCTGGTGGCACTTGATTTAGTGCTTGCCCAATGTAACAGTCATGTAATTAGCAAATGGTAGCCTTATTAAAGTATCTACTAATTATTTCTCTCGACCTAATGAAGTTGTAGGCGTCAAAAATTACCTATAGGTCCTCGCACGTAGCTCGAGATGGAGAGGAGACGATGAACATCGCTATTCGAGTCATAGAAGCTCATTTGACAATGACAAACGTATGAAGTGAGTCGACAGACCATGCGAAGCATCGGAATTTCGGAATAATCGAAACACGAATGAATCGGGAGTTGCACGTCGCTTGAAAGATGAAGAGCCCCTCATGTCCTATTTACTCCACACATAATTCAATCATGGGAGCTTATATATCTCCTCGTCGGCTTTTCGACGCATTCTAGATCACGTGATTCCGAGTTCGGATGACGAAAATACGGCAAAAATGGACGAAGCGCGCGAGACCAAGCCCTAAGCCAAACCGAGACACCACATGGTGTCTCGGTTTGGCTGAGACACTCACAAGTGTCTCGGCCAAGCCGGGACACTCACAAGTGTCTCGGCTAAGCCGAGACACCCATGAGTGT
>NC_033794.1:87963591-87999029 GCF_001876935.1 Asparagus officinalis | reverse complement strand
CAGCCAAGCCGAGACACTCACAAGTGTCTCGGCCACGCCGAGACACCCGCGGGTGTCTGCAACCCGAAAAAGCTAATTTTGGCTGTTTTTGGTGGTTTTTCGACCGTTAACTGCCTGGATTTGTTTCAACTGATAAAATATCATTCATGAACATGGTTAAGTAGTTATAACTAAGGATAAGAGTAAATAAACCGTTCTTATCCGAAAATAGAGCTCCCGAAGGCTATAAATACAGCCATAGGACTTCATTTTTTCAGATCTGGAATTCTCGAGCGTTGACGAAGCCCTGCCGAACTGAAGACTGAAGGACCACGAATTTTAGAGAGGAGGAGAAGATATCAGTGAATTCTTTGACATAGAAAAGAGGAGTTCGTCAGATTTGTAGCCTGGTTCCTTCCCTTGAGATTGCCCCGTTGCGGTGATCTCGAGAAGAGTGATTATCTCGCTGTTGCTGAGATAATTACTTCAGTTTCTTGATTCCTTTATGAATCAACGAAGCTCTGGATCTGATCTGATCGTTTGGTGGTCTACGGATATCAACATCTTCGTCACAGGCAAAGATCTCACGTAAGCAGCGGGCGATAAACACCCGTTGCGTTTGTTTGAAAGAGAGTTGTATTTTTCTTATTTTTATTGTATAAGAAAGTCTTATAAAAAGACTAATTTTACTTTGAATCTGTAACCGATAAACGTGTAATAGATTTTGCAATGAAGATATCAACTTTTACCGCAAACAAGCTGGTGACCACAGTGGGAGCCAACATCCTCTCTGCAGAGGCTGTCGTGACGCAACCGACGATCAAGATCGCGGTGAACGAAGAGGTCGAATACGAGTTCGACCAGCAGAAGTTTGAAGAGTATCTCTCTTCCTCCTCTTCCAGATCCGCCTCTCCCCGCAGGTGTAGGAAGGCCTCCACTTCCAAGAACGCTCGCTGGACTTCAGGCTCGAAGATCCAAGATCCTCTCACCGCCACCGCACTTACACCTCGCGACGTCCCTCCAGCTTCTAACGAGGTCCAAGCTGTAGATCTGGGCCTCCCCTCCAGCAAAAGCTTAGCTGGTGAAGATGTGCCAAATTTGTCGAAGAGGGCTCGACAAAGGCATCGTCAACGTCTTGCCCGCTAATTCTCCAAGGTTTTGGGTCAGGTGGATGGACTCTGTTACCAAGCAGGTCTAGAGTTCAGAAAGCACCGAGTGGCTAAGCCATATCCATAGCAAACTTCGGGAACCTCCTCCCAATCACCTACTAACGAATGAGTTCATGTTAAATGAAACCATTCCACTCTTGAGGAGCGCATTCAGAAGCGTCGCGCACTTCTTGCGCATGTCCAGATTCTTATGCGAAAAGCACAAGAAATGCAAATGGAAGAGACAGTTAAAAGATCATCGAGATCCAAACAAATTTGGATGCCAAAGGCTAAATCAACGCCTAAGGCAAAAGCAGGCGACATTACTCCCCAGCCTTCGTCAACTTCGGATCCCGCTCCTTCCGCTCCCACGCCTCCGGTGGAACCCTACAGTGGTGTGGATCTCTCCAGAGTTAGAATTCCATTGAAGGATCGCCTCGATTCTCTACACAAAGATAGAGGCAGAGTGCCTGTTAAGGAACGCTTGGTACCGTTGAAGGAACCTCGAGCAAACATCCAGACTGGGGGGTCGTACGCGACCTCCTAACAAGTTGATTATTGTAACCGCCCGTTTGGGGGTGCGTACAGAAGGCCAGGAGCCCGTTAGGGTTTCACCATCAGAAAAGTGTGATTTCAAACGAGTGACTTCTACAGATGCCAACAAGGCGTTGTTTACTCAGAAGAAAACGTGTCAGATAGATGAACGCGCTATACCTAAGAATTCATGTAAACAGCCGATAGATTACTCCGGGCATAATGCCGATGACTTGTACTATCGGGCTGGGGATACGAATAAACCTCGAAAGAAAAGTACCCAGGAAACAGACTCTCACTATCCATGTACCAAACTTATCAAGGTAGTATTATCAGCGTGTAGCTACCCCAAGACCGCTCCACAGAGGGTCTCGGTGTTCCAAAGGCTTTCCTCTGAAGCATCAAAATCCAAATCAAGATGTTTTCACAAAAGAAGATCGGTCATTCGAGATAACAAATTCCCAGAAGTTACCATTAACATGGTCAACAAGGAAAAGTCTCCGATGGTTTCAAGCGGGTCTAGCCCTAACTTTTCTCCAGGAAGAAGAGTCAATTCGGGAATAGCTCAATTAATGTCTCGACTCCACCTAGAAGTTGTAGGACCTAAACAATCCACGGTCACCATCAACATGGCTGATAAGAGAAAGTCGATTCGACCTTCCAATTCTGATCCCCTCATATCGCATCGTCTGACCCGTTTGCGATCGGGAACCACTAAACGCAGGGATTATCAAAGGATGAATAGAGGATTATCCTCAGATGATAAAGTGTCAGACGCTTGCTCCGCAATTGCTTCAAATGCTACTGTATCCAGCCCAGGGCAATCCCATGAAGCGCTCACCATCACTCCTGACCAAATAACTCAGATGATCGAAAATGCTCTTGCTAAGCAAAAAGAGTTTAAAGTTGAAATAGAACTAAACATACAACGGATGAGGGAGTTACATGACCTGCAACTTCAAGCTTTATCAAGACAGATTGGTGAATCCAGTCATCGCAACGTTGCAGTAGAATAAGTCAATACAATAGATAGTGATCCAGAACCAAATGAGACTATCAACATTGATATCCCTCCCGACAACAATAACGCTAGGTGTGGTCCAACCGAAGATAACAACGCTGGGGGTGGTCCTGTTGTTTCTCTCAGAAATCGTCTGAAGCATGATACAGATGAGGATGAAAAGATAAAGGATCTCGAGAACAAAATCAACGCTCTGATGTCTATTCGAGAGGTAAAGAAGACTGGCATTCTGTGTCCTTACCCGAGAGAGTGGGAGTCGATCCCGTATCTGGCCAAATTCAACCTAATCAACTTCATATCGTTCGACGGGAAGGGCTCGCCCACTCAACATTTGATCTACTTCAAGTCCCACTTGGGCATGATATCCGGCAATAAAGCATTGATGGTTCGATCATTCGTTGGCACCCTTCACGGGCCTACCTTCGATTGGTACCGCCATCTCAAGCCTGGAAGCATCAACAGTTGGGATGATATAGAGAGCTCATTCCTCGGCAACTTCTTTGATGATGAGGCTGAGGTATCCATCAGGACACTCTTCGATGAGAAGCAAAAAGACGGAGAAATAGTCGTCGACTTTGTTAAACACTTCCAGAACAAGGCGATAAATTGCCGAGATCCGATTACGGAGGAATTCATCCTACAAACTTACCACAACAACCTCTCTTTGGATGTGTTAGGAGTTATGGGATTAAACCTGTCCAAGACTTGGAAAGATTTGAAGATGCACGGTGAACAAGCCGAACACTTCCTCAGAAGGAAGAAGATCGAAAGAAGCTAACAGTCAATGCCTGCGGTTGCTAGTGATAATAATCAGACGTCACAACAACAACCTCAAAAACAGCAAAGGGCTCCAGATCCGAGACTCCAAAAAGAGTACTCTTTCAAGGATGAGGAAGTTCCGGATATTTTCGAGTACCTCCTGAATAACGGTGAGATTGAGCTACCACCTATTAAAGATTAGGAGGGAGCTAAGAGGATTACGGACCCAAACTACTATGTATATCACAGGAGGGTTCTCCATCCTACTGAGATTTGTTTCGGTCTATAGAACAAGATTCAAGCTCTAATCGACTCTGGCGCCATAAAGCTAGAATAAGCCGAATGACAGTGCACCACTCCGAAGAGTATACGAGTATAAATTGCTTCTCAATCCTCCAACCGGTATAAGAGGTTAAACTGCTCCCTGACACTCCAAGAGGTATATGAGTCTAAACTATTTCCTTTCTTTCACGGGAAGTTCCTGGAACTGCTCCCTGACACTCCAAGAGGTATATGAGTCTAAACTATTTCCTTTCTTTCACGGGAAGTTCCTGGGGAGTGTCATGCCTAGTATTTTTAAGGATAACTTAGTCATACAACTGAGTACAATATTAGACCCAGTTTCACGAAGAAAACTGGGGGTGGATAATTCATGTAACGGGAAGTTCCCGAAAGAATTCTATATAGTGTATTCATAGGGATAACCAGGTCACTACAAGAAGGTGATGAATAAGAAACTCCCACTCAAACTCCCGCTACGTCTGTGCACTCAACATTCTCATTGTTAGAGTCCAGACATAGTATTCAGAATTTTAATCTCCTGGTCAATGACGATTATCAAACCCCTCCGTGTTAAGTATTTATCACTTAACACCAGGAACCCCCTCTGAGCAATTTGTGCAAGTTAACACTCCCACTATGATTTCTACTCCCACTCCCACTGTCTACTTGGTCAAACATTTAAACAGTTAGGACCACAACCAAAATCCCCTCTCGATTCCTTCCATGAATGAGAGGTCCATAAATTGAATGATCAAACCTTTAAACAGTTAGGGTCATCTTAAATTTTCATCTTGGTCAAACCTTTAAATAGTTAGGACCACAACCAAAATTCCCTCTCAATTCCTTCCATGAACGAGAGGTCCACTTTTAATTTGAGCAATCAAATCTATAAAAGTTAGGGTTGCCTCCAACCTCACTTGGTCGAACCTGCAGATAGTTAGGACCAAGAGCAGAATACTCCTTTCGATAAACGAAAGACTTTCACCTTTTCTTATTCGGCCAAACCTATAAAAGTTAGGGCCGAAATTAGAATTTTACCTCAATAAATGAGGAATTCTTTTCTTGGATTAAGCAACCAATCCTATAAAAGTTAGGGTTGCTTGAATCTTTCTGATTCTCGGAGTGGAGATCACACTCCTAGTTTTACTTTTCTGGATTCTTAGGGTGGAGATCCCACTTCGTGTTTCCTTGACAACTGGAGATAGAATATAAAATTCTTCCTCTTTAGTTTTAGGAGATAGAATATAAAATTCTTCCTCTCCCATTTTTTTGACACCATCCTTCAACTCTAAAATCCATGCCTCACACGTACGGGGAATTTTATCCTGAATCCTAAGTAGGGATAAGTCAGCGCCTAACATGTGTTGTCGGTTTAGTCTTTCGCCGAGTGAAAAAGACACCAGAATCCGAGTCTGGTGATTTTTATCCTGAATCCTAAGAAGCGATAAGTCAGCACCTAACACACGTTGTCGGATAGTCTATTCTCATGAGAAAGACGAAGTCTACGTATTCAATATCATAACACTAAAAGAGCTAACTCTTTTAGCACAACGTCACATGCGAAATGGACTTAAACAATCCGCACGCAATCCCGATTCAAATGGTAATCGGTAAAGGCACATCAAATCCGTTGAGGGCTGAGGATTTGCTAAAAAATTCTGAGTCAGCATCTGATACATGCGGCCGGATAGTCTATTCCCGTGAGAAAGATGAAGTCTACGTATTCAATATCATAGCACTAAAAGAGTTAACTCTTTTAGCACAACATTACATTCAGAACGGACTTAAACAATTCGCATGCTAGCCCGACTCAAACGGTAGTCGGTAAAGGCTCGTCAAACCCGTTGATGGCTGAGGGTTTGCCAAAAATCCTATAAAGGCAAGAGTTATTGACGCACTAGCTTCATTAGTTGGTCTTATGACTTAAGCATACAACAAACTTTAGGATAAGATCCATACCTATAGACGAAACAACTTTAATAGTTGGTCCTGTAGCCCGACATTTGGGTCCGTCATGCTCCAATACCTTAAGAGCTTAAACTGTGTATACTCAAGCAAACGTACGAGTATAAACTATGTCAACGACGAGCGATCTGAAACCCTAGATCAACGCCGGTCAACACGTAACCCTAGGTCAACGCCAGTTAATGCGTAACAATGAAAAGTCAACATCTAACGGTTCGAAACCCTAGGTCAACGCCGGTCAACACGTAATCCTAGGTCAACGCCAGTCAATGTGTTGCGATGAACGTTAACGTAAGTCAATATATCGTGATGGAGATAGTCAGTTCAAAGTCAACTCAACGATACGAGCCAAAATCAATTCACCAGTTTTGATTCAAGATTTTGATGACGGTCAGACGATAAACGCAGCGTCGGGAGAACTTCAGCTATTCGTCAAAATATCGAATAGATTAAAAATCAAAGGAGTCAAAAATCAAAGCTAACTACAGGTCCTTTTTCACCGGCCGAAGGTTGGACCGGTCATATCCAAAGTATTTCAGGCTCATCTATAAATGAAACGAGACTAAAACACTTTGGAGGAGGTATCTGTAGGTATCAAAAATTACCTATAGGTCCCCGCACGCGGTTCGAGATGGAGAAGAGATGATGAATGTCGCTATTCAAGTCATAGAAGCTCATTTAACAATGACAAACGCATGAAGTGAGTCGATGGACCATGCGAAGCAACGGAATTTCGGAATAATCAAAACACGAATGAATCAGGAGCTGCACGTCGCTTACGAAAGACGAAGTGCCCCTCATGTACCATTTAGTCCACACATGATTCAATCATGGAAGCTTGTAGATCTCCTCGTCGGCTTTCCGACGCATTCTGGATCGCGTGATTCTGAGTTCGGATGATGAAAATACAGTAAAAATGGACGAAACGCGCGAGACCAAGCCCTGAGCCAAACCGAGACACCACATGGTGTCTCGGCCAAGCCAAGGAGGAGATATCAGTGAATTCTTCAGCATAAAGAAGAGGAGTTCATCATATCTGCAGCCCGGTTCCTTCCCTTGAGATTGCCCCGTTGCGGTGATCTCGAAAAGAGTGATTATCTCGTATCTGCAGCCCGGTTCCTTCCCTTGAGATTGCCCCGTTGCGGTGATCTCGAAAAGAGTGATTATCTCGTTGTTGTCAAGATAATTGTTTCGGTTTCTTGATTCACTCACGAATCAATGAATCTCTAGATCTGATCTGATCGTTTGGTGGTCCACGGATATTAATGTCCCCGTCACAGGCAAAGATCCCACGCAAGCAGCGAGCGATAAACGCCCGTTGCGTTTGTTTAAAAGAGAGTTGTATTTTTCTTATTTTCATTGTGTAAGAAAGTCTTATAAAAAGACTAATTTTACTTTGAATCTGTAATCGATAAACGTGTAATGGATTCCGCAATGAAGATATCAACTTTCACCGCAAACAGAAGTTAGATCTTAGTACACTATTTTTGGTTTTATGACTCAAAATGTTCAAGAATATTACAAGTTTTTCTTCAATCATAATGTGCCTAGAGTTTTAAGTAGACCCTCTATCGTCATCAAATTTACAAGCTTGTCAAACGTAACTTTACACATCCTTACATAGTCTTTACAACTAGTAGAATAACATTTCAATATCCTAGACAATTGTGCGTCTCAGTAGCTTTCATTAATCTAGGTACATGAGTGATACGTCTTCTTCTAGATTGTAATCTTTTTAGAAAGGTAACCATCAACACTAACACAATCATAGCACCTCCAGATACAATCCTCATCATCATCTCCTCCTCAATATTTTCCATCTACAACACAATACATGAAAATTACAAACTAAGAGTCTATTTGAAAAATATATATATATAAGCATGAAATTGATCAATGGCCTAGTTGGAAAAAAAATATAAGCAATAAATTGAACACAACTTGTAGCAAACTAACAACCTAGTTGATATTAAAAAATCATAGACAAAATAAATTAGAGCATGAAATAAAAGCATTAAATTGAACAAATCCAGGTTGAATCAGGTTGGCTAACCACCCAAAATTATATAAAAATATAAACAGTTTGAGTATGAAATTGAAAAATAGCCTACATGAATTAAACTGAAAAGTCTTCACGTCATGTACCAAACTAAGAGTCTAATTGATTAAAAAACTAATTTGTATTAAAAAGGCAACTTTTACCTTACTTTTTGCTTTGATTGCAACTGCGTGATAACAACGATCGAAAAATGGGAAGATCTGAACACCAACAAGCTAAAAAGAGAGATCTTTAGCCCTTTTAACGATCACCTCTTTTTCCCCCAATTCTAAAGATGAGAACGAGAGAGGGGGGGGGGAGATGTAATGACAGTGGAATGTTGGCCTTCTTGTTTTGATGATGATTTACAAACAATTTATATCTAATATTATTTGTCTAGTGTTTGTGTTTTATATTTATTCTAGGCAAACAATATATTGGAGGTTGGATGGAATTGCGCATCAACGATGATATCAAAAGAAGGTTGGCGGATATTGATATGAGGCTATGCACAATTCAAGTCAAGTTCTAGATCAAGCTTCATCCCACTAAGACGAGCCTATATGAAGATCACAAGCTTAGGTATATAGTTTATAGTGTTTGTAGTATAGGTTTATACTTGTGTGTTTAATACTCTAAGCTCAATTATACACACACACATATTTCTAGTTTTTTATTAAAATATTATTGTTTTTGATAAAATATGGCTTTATTGGTTTATGGACTTAACGTTCATTATATACATCCTTCATTAAGTCTATAAAATCACTTTATATGTTTTCAAGACATGTATATGTATTTGTGAGTTTTTACAAAATGATGAGATTTCATAAAAAGGGAATGATATTTCAAAATTTCCTTTTTCAACATGTTCAATATCATATTTATAAACTTTCCCCAAAAGCTTATATATTTTGGAATTTATTTGATAATTTTAAAGTAGGTTAAAAGTTGAGATTTACTGTGTGTTTCATGTTCATGCATGTTTCTCGTAAAATGATGAGTTTTCATTTTTGGGAAGTGAAAATTGAAAAAATATTTTTTAACATGTTCATTTATATGTTTATAAAGTTTTCCCAAAGTTTCATGATTTTTGGAGTTGATTTACTATGTTAAATTGATTTTACAAAATCGTGTGTCTCAGCAGTTTTCAGAATCTAGAATATCCGTGTTAAAATATTTATTTCTTACAAACGAGATGTTATATTTCATAAATTATTTCTCTAACATGTTTATATACATGTCTAAAAACTTTCCTCAAAAGTTAATAATTTTTTGAATTGATTTACTATTTTTAATTAATTTTATAAAGACAGTTACGCAAAATTCCAGAACTGCCAGAATCTGTCATGCATGTCATAAGTCGACTCATGAACAGTGTAAGTCGACTTGCTACAGTATAAGTCGACTCATGAACAGTGTTAGCTGACTCAGCAGATGTTTTTCAGCTTGTAACGGTTAGTTTATGAGTCGACTCATGAACAGTACCGAGTCGACTCATAACACTGTAACGGCTAGTTTTTGGCTAAGTTGTTTTTTGGTTTTTTAGACTTTTCTCTTGGGTTTTCTTGGTTATTTGGGCTCCTTTATATACCCCATATCATCTAACTTCTGAGAGCACTTAAGAAAGTTTTTAAAAGAGGTTTAATAAGTTTTTAAGTATGTTTAAGGTTTGCTTCAAGATTGTTTAAGTGTGAATAAGTTTTCACAAGAGGAGATCAATTTCGGTTTGGGTTTTCAATCTTCCAATCTCTCTCTCTTGTATTTAGAGAAGTGTCTCTAAACTCAAATTCCTAGCTTGTTTATGTTTTAAGTGTTATATTCATATTTGCTAGATTAATTTGAGTTTATATTTGATTTTCTCATTGTTTGCACACACACCCACATGAGCTTATTGTATCTTCATACATAGTATATTTGGGCTGGTGAGAGTTGTAACAATTGAGTATGAGCTTTCATTGTGTTCTCATCCATATTAGAGAATAAACATTGTAATTATGCTTTTGTAGGCTGTCTAAAAATCACAATAGATAGCTGATCCCCATCAAAACACCGATGATGGAAGTTACACTCTGACGACTTCCAGAAGGTTACAATTTGAAGACTTTCACGTAGATCGCTAAAGGTTACAATCTGATGACCTTCACGACAACTGATGGAAGCTCTAATCAAACATCCTTCATAATCAACATTGGGAGTTACAATCTGACGACTCTCATATATCAGAGAGCTAAAGCAAAGATTACAAAACGATGATCTTTGCAACGCTCTGACAGAAAAAGACTACAAATCGACGGTCTCTTCAAACCAAGACGTGGGAGTCCTCCTCACGTACCAGCATCAAGACGCACCATGTTCATAGCCACGAACGCAGCTTCAACACCCAGCCGCTGAACGCAGCTTCAACAATCAGCCGCAGAACACAGCTCCAATCCGCTGCCAACGCAGCTTATCAACCGCTGCCAAAAGCAGCTCCATCGCTGCCCAACATAGCTTACCAACCGCTGCCAAACGCAGCTCCATCGCTGCCCAACGCAGCTTACAAACCGCTGCCAAACGCAGCTCATCAATCGCTGCCAACGCAGCTCTATCGCCACACGGCGCAGCTCGTCACAGCAGCTCTTTCCAATCACCGCCAGAACGCAAGTCAAGGTTCTGACTCATTCAAACGTGATCGTAACAACTTCGAAGCTGTTCTCTACCCATGATATAGGGAGTGGTTTACGTGGGTTGTTACACCCGATTAATGGGGTAACTAAACCCCCATTTAGGCACGGATTATGGGGGCAGTTACACCCCAAATCCCCCTATAAATATCAACAAACTTAACAGAGTAAAAAAAAAAGGTCGGGTCGGAGCGGTCTGTTGGAACTTCTTGGCAGCGAAAAGAGGATCCTTCATCCTTCGGTTGGAGCTTTGGAGATCGGCAACAAGATCTTTTTCATCATTGGCTTATAACCGACTTTCGGTTAAATCAACTCTTTCATAGAGTTTTAAACTCGTTCAGAGTTCTCCACAACGTCAAATCGTGAGGAGAAGCTATCGTTCCAGTGAATCAAGATATTCGGATCGTCAACGGAGAGCAAATTCGACGCAAGCATTCGAAGGAGGCACTTCATCGCCACCGTGAAGAACCCAGAATTAAACAAAGGGGAGAATCCAGATCATTCTCTTCTCTTTTGTAATCAGGAAATCCAATTGTAACTGAGATTAAAGGAATACAAATCAATTTTTTTTTATTTCTTTTACTACAAATTTTCTCACAAACAAAAGATGGTGACTCCGCTGGGGAAAAGCTTCTGTGACGAAGAAGTGGTGGCACAATTCGATGTTCATCTCACTGGAACAACCGTCGAAACTCTCGTGGTAGAGTTTGATCAAGCCAAGTTTGAGGAGGCTATCTCCTCCGGATCCCTTAGCCCCAAGGCTATGCGCAAGATCCACAAAGTCTCCAAAGAGACTAAAGCTCCAACTACTCCAATTGCAGCCGAACCACCTAAGGAAGACTGCTCGGACAGCCCCTCCCCCGATGGAGTGGGCTCAGCTTCAGCCAAACCCGCACCAAGACGACGGGTATCGGGTCGAAAGATGCCCATGGAGGCGACAAAGGCCTTGAAGCAGGCTAAGAAGAACGCTGCTCATCGAAGAAGAAGGTCTCAGCGACGGGCACAACTTCGAGAATGCTGATCCTCAAGTCAACACGAGCTTCGTGTTTATGAGCCTAAACGCGACCCTGTTTCTGTTTCAGAACGCAAGTCTCGTGTCTATGAGCCAAAACATAGGCTCTGTGTGAATAAGATTAAACGCAGCCCTAAATGGCACGTTATACAATCAAAACGCAAAGCTCAGGCATGCATTACTGAGCCAGAACGCAAGCCTCAAGGGAGCGTTACAAAAAAAAACGTGGGTCTCCAGACCGCATTAACCATCCTGAACGCAGTCCTCAGCAAAGCATTCCGGAATCCAAATGCGGACATCAGACATGCGTCCTAGTTCAGATGACTCTGAGACGAGTCGTTCACCGACCGTCAGAGAAATTGCTAACGAGTTTGAAGGAATCTACCAACGCACTCGGACGCGAACAGGAGCCATTCTCCCTGTCAACTATAGGAGGTTAGCCAGAGGAACCAATTCCGATGATGAACACTCAGCCATCGCGGAGTCTCAATCGTCAAGTTCCTTTGTTGAACGTGAAAGCTCCGCCTATATGACAGAAAGCCATAAAGATCTCGCGAAGAGACTTGATGAGCAGGAGGCCATGCTCAAATCTCAGCAAGAGGCTATCAATGAACTCATGGCCCTGTTGACTCAAATTGTCACAGACAAGGCCAAATCTCAGAAGACAGATTCGCCACCTAGGCAAGAACTTTCCCAGAGAGGAAAAGCGTCTTCATCCCGACCTCACACAAGCAAAGGGAAGGGAAAAGTGGTTGATGACACGGCTTCTGACCAAGAAGCCCACAACCTAGAATCTTCCTCTGATGAAGGAAGAGAGACGGAGAACGAACAGAATCTCCAGTCTGTCAAAATGGAAGAATTGGAAGCCCGCCTCAATGCTATTTCTAACAGAAGCGAGCTCCAAGAAGAGGGAGTTGTCAGACCCTATCCTGCCGAATGGGATGCAGCCCCTTATCCTTCAAAATTCGAAGTCCCGACGCTACAAACTTTTAACGGCACGGGATCACCGAACCAACATATCTATCATTTCAAGTCACAGACTGGGAATATGATATCAAACAACGCTATACTGGCTCGATTATTCATTGGCACCCTCAAGGGAGTTGCCTTTGAATGGTTCAGAAAACTACCTGCCGGATGTATCCAAAAGTGGGCAGATCTAGAGAGACTCTTCCTGTCAAGATTCTACGAAGAGGATACAGAAGTCTCCATCCATACCCTTCTTGCCACTAAGCAGAAGAAGAGGGAGTCCGTCAAAGCCTTCGTCAAGAGGTTCCGAACCATGGCTCTCCGGTGTTCGTCAGGTATGACACAGTCTACCTTAGTAGAGACATGTCGACACAACTTGCAGACCAACCGGGTCCAATAACTATCACGTTAACAATTACCTCTGATAGTCAAACTCGTTAGACAGTGGCTCACTAGGCAATGTGTCACGTCTACCCTTCCCCCCTGCACTTGTTCAAGACTGGGGGTTGGTTTATTTGTAGTCCATTGGATTATAAGTAATAAATTTTCTGAGTTGTTATGTTTAATAGAATACCTCTGTCAACCACAAAATCTACCAAACCTATCACGTTAACAGTTACCTCTGATAGTCTATCAATCTGCCAATCCTCTTCAATAGGATGACAGGTCCATAAATCTATCACGTTAACAGTTACCTCTGATAGTCCATCAATCTGCCAATCCTCTTCAAGTAGGATGGCGGGTCCACTAAAACTATCACGTTAACTGTCACCTCTGATAGTCCTTTTCCTCCAAATTCCCCCACCAATCCTCTTCAAGTAGGATGGCGGGTCCACCAAAACTATCACGTTAACCGTCACCTCTGATAGTCCTTTTCCTCCAAATTCCCCCACCAATCCTCTTCAAGTAGGATGGAGGGTCCACCAAAACTATCACGTTAACCGTCACCTCTGATAGTCCTTTTCCTCTAAATTCCCCCACCAATCCTCTTCAAGTAGGATGGAGGGTCCACCAAAACTATCACGTTAACCATCACCTCTGATAGTCCATTCCCTCCAAATTCTCCTGCCAATCTTATTCAAGTAGGATGGCGGGTCCACAAAAAACTATCACGTTAACAGTTACCTCTGATAGTCAAACTCGTCAGATAATGGCCTACCTAGTGATGTGACTCTATTCCGACTTCATGGATAGTGCCTCACTAGGCGATGTGTCTTGTCTACCTCTTTTTATTCCCCTGCTAAGTCTTAATCAAGACTGGGGGTTGGTTACTTGGAATCCATTGGATTAAGAGTAACGAATCTTTCACATCGTCGAGTTAACATTACACTTCTGACGATCATCATCCCCACAGAGTATGCATTCAACTTGCATCACTCCTAATTTGTCACGTTAACAATATACCTCTGACAACAATCAACTTATCAATCCTTGACAATAGGATTACAAGTCCTCAAAATTGCTCAAATCGCAATCTTCCCCAGCAAGACGCTAAGTCTTCAAAATCTTGTTCAAATCACAAGGATCAGAACTCATCGTTTCTGATGATAAACTCATTTAGCAAGTTTCCCCAGCGAAACGCTAATTCCTAAAATCTTGTGCAAGTCACAAGAACACAAATCCTGTCACGTTAACACTAACCCTCTGACAAAACCCACTTATCAATCCTCGTCAATAGGATGATAAGTCCACAAAGTTGCTCCCATCGCAACACAATCTTGTCACGTTAACATCATACCTCTGACAACCCACTTATCAATCCTCATCAATAGGATGATAAGTCCACAAAGTTGCTCCTATCACAACACAATCTTGTCACGTTAACATCATACCTCTGACAATCAACTTATCAATCCTCATCAATAGGATGATAAGTCTCCAAAGTTGCTCCAATCGCAACACATTCCTGTCAAGTTAACATCAAACCTCTGACAATCAACTTATCAATCCTCGTCAATAGGATGATAAGTCCACAAAGTTTCTCTAATCGCAACACAATCTTGTCACGTTAATATCAAACACCTCTGACAAAATCAACTTATCGACTCTCGTCAATAGAGCAATAGGTCCTCAAAGTTGCTCCGATCGCAACACTTTCCACTTATCGACTCTTATCAACGGAGCGATAGGTTCATAAAAATACTGTTAGGTTAACATCACACCTCTAACAGTCAAACCCCCCAATGAACTTGTTAATCCTTTTTCAACAAGAATAGCAAGTTGTCATTATAAAATCCCCAACGGATTAAATATTTTCTGGAATTATCCTAGTGATAATAAAGAAAATTTCTGAATTTCACTCTAAGTGAAAATTCATGCCAAGTTAATATTACACCTCTGGCGCTTCCAACTTTCTTTCAGTGTTTCAAGTAACACAGGAAGAAATAACGACAAAGTCTACGTATTCAACATCGTAGCACCAAAATCCATGCATTTTACGCATAGGGGACTTTATCTCGATCCCTAATTAGAGATAAGCCTACGCCTAACACGTGTTGCCAGTTAGTCGTTTCCCGTGAAAATGACAAAGTCTATGTATTCAAAATCATAGCATCAAGTCTAAGAGGGTTCATTCTCTTAGCACAACGTTACATGTGGATTGGACTTAGACAATCCACATGCTAGCCCGACTCAAACGGTAGTCGGTAAAGGCTAATCAAATCCGTTGATGGCTGAGGGTTTGCCAAAAATCCTATGCACGTTTGCAGGTCCATCAGCTTAATGGATGTGAGCCGAGACTTAAAACAGATGAGCCAAAGACAAGTCTCAAAGACTTAGTCAAAAATGCACGGAAGCCACTTCCATGTCTTAAGTCAAAACGTCGAGGTCAGACCCGCGATGCAAAAACCGAACGCCGAGGTCACACCCGTGTTCCAAATTCAACATGCAAGGGTGAGACCCGCATCTCAAGTTCAAAATGCAGGGTCCACCCCCACATTCCAGAAGCAGGATTATGGCGCATACCTTCACACAGGTCCTACGTGGCAAATCCCTTCAACCAAGATGCCTTCGAAGCAAGTGCAGAGAACAAATCCTTTACCACAAGGAATCAACAGCTCCAAGATCAGAGTTGAGATCCAAAGTATTCCGAAAATTCGTCCCAGTCAACCGCGAACTTTCGAAAACTTTGGAGGGGGTTCTGTAGGCTGTCTAAAAATCACAATAGATAGCTGATCCCCATCAAAACACCGATGATGGAAGTTACAATCTGACGACTTCCAGAAGGCTACAATTTGAAGACTTTCACGTAGATCGCTGAAGGTTACAATCTGACGACCTTCACGACAACTGATGGAAGCTCTAATCAAACAGCCTTCATAATCAACATCGGGAGTTACAATCTGACGACTCTCATATTCTCAAGGAGCCAAGACATCTTTGCAAAACTTCGATAGAAAGAGACTACAAATCGACGGTCTCTTCAAACCAAGACGTGGGAGTCCTCCTCACGTACCAGCATCAAGACGCACCATGTTCATAGCCACGAACGCAGCTTCAACAACCAGCCGCTGAACGCAGCTTCAACAATCAGCCACAGAACGCAGCTCCAATCCGCTGCCAACGCAGCTTATCAACCGCTGCCAAACGCAGCTCCATCGCTGCCCAACGCAGCTTACCAACCGCTGCCAAACGCAGCTCCATCGCTGCCCAACGCAGCTTACCAACCGCTGCCAAACACAGCTCATCAATCGCTGCCAACGCAGCTCTATCGCCGCACGACGCAGCTCGTCACAGCAGCTCTTTCCAATCACCGCCAGAACGCAAGTCAAGGTTCTGACTCATTCAAACGTGATCGTAACAACTTCGAAGCTGTTCTCTACCCACGATATAGGGAGTGGTTTATGTGGGTTGTTACACCCGATTAATGGGGTAACTAAACCCCCATTTAGGCGTGGATTATGGGGGCAGTTACACCCCTAATCCCCCTATAAATATCAACAAACTTAACAGAGTAAAAAAAAGGTCGGGTCGGAGCGGTCTGTTGGAACTTCTTGGCAGCGAAAAGAGGATCCTTCATCCTTCGGTTGGAGCTTTGGAGATCGGCAACAAGATCTTTTTCATCCTTGGTTTATAACCGACTTTTTTCGGTTAAATCAACTCTTTCATAGAGTTTTAAACTCGTTCAGAGTTCTCCACAACGTCAAATCGTGAGGAGAAGATATCGTTCCAGTGAATCAAGATATTCGGATCGTCAACTGAGAGCAAATTCGACGCAAGCATTCGAAGGAGGCACTCCATCGCCACCGTGAAGAACCCAGAATTAAACAAATGGGAGAATCCAGATCATTCTCTTCTCTTTTGTAATCAGGAAATCCAATTGTAACTAAGATTAAACGAATACAAATCAATTTTCTTTCATATCTTTTACTACAAATTTTCCCACAAACAGCTTTAGTGTGAGGTTCACTTTGTAATACACTTGTACACCGAGAGGAGTGTGTGGTGAGAGACGGGGTCGAATCCAAGAGGAGTGGCGTCGGTTGACGAACCTAGGGAGAGGTTGTATCCGAGCACTTGAGGAGGAGGACACGGGCTAGACCAACATTTAGAGGGTGTGAAGTATATTTCATAGTGATTGTATTGTGAGGTGTAAACGTTGTTCGGGTGAACGTAGAAAACCCGGTTGTGATAGTGGAGATCTCCTCGAGGTGAGGAGCGGGGACGTAGGTCGTGGGGACCGAACCTCGTAAACATATCGTTTTGTTTGTGATTGCATTGGCGTTCTTATTCTTGTTTTCATATCTTATATCGCCTTTGTGTATTGCTCATCATATTACCCTATCACTTGTGTAGATTGTTTATTTTACCCTTGTGTTAGTTAAATATTTTCTTTTCTTCTCTCTCTCTCTCTCTCTCTCTCTCTCTCTCTCTCTCTCTCTCTCTCTCTCTCTCTCTCTCTCTCTCTCTCTCTCTCTCTCTCTCTCTCTCTCTCTCTTGTTTTTTGTTTTTTGAAACAAACACAACAATGGCAAAAATTATACCCTCAAAATCTTTATACTGACAATAAACAGTGCATTTCCACCTCTTTCTTTGTTTTTTTTCAAACAAACACACCCCTAAACTAAATGAACGTGAAACACTTACAATAAATCCCCGCATCAGCTTGGATCCCCTCGAGTCCAACTCTAACCCGAGCTCAGTACAGAAGACATTGTCTCTACTTAAAATTTCACAAATAGAAAGCAACATACCAGCGGCAATTGTGACAACATGTATATCCAATCAAAAATAAAGAATTGAGTAGTAGATCATTATGTTCAAATATAGATGGGTTGCAACTGCAATTTTAGTTACAGAAAATGTTCATTGCGACTGCTTGTCTTGTTACAACTATATACTGCCGTTGAAACTACAGTTATAAACATCTCAACTGAAGGAACCAAACTTGTAACGAGAATAACTTTTTTGCTCCCAGACATTAGTTTGTTATAAGTGTGAGTGTGTAATAATTAGTTAAATGAATTCATATTTCTTTAATCCCTCTACGGAGTTGACTAGGACCAGTGGCGGACCCACCTTAGTTCAAGATGGTTCACTTGAACCACCTCAGATTTTCAAAAAAAGATTATATACTATACATATCACCGAAAATACCAATGGTCTCTACAGCCTAGTGGTATCAAAGCTGGTTTAAAAAAGTGAGTAAGAGGTCTGGAGTTCGATACTCCAACCTTGCACATTTGTTTTTTCTTAACAAACCTCCCCTTATTTTTTCTTATTCTGCATGTGGCTAATTGGCCATGTATATTTTGAACCACCACTAAAAATGGTGTAGATCCGCCACTGACTAGGACTCCTTAAATCGCTCACGTTTTACTCATGGTTTGAACGCGTCGAGAGACAAACGGACCGAGCACAAAGAGCGGCATATTTATCGTTTCGTTAGAAATTATGACCCCAAACAACGATTTGGCACGGTCCAAAGCGACCCATAACAAATGATCAGGTCCTCATTGGCTGAGTCAAACTTCGAAATTTGAAAATTTCATTTAGGAAACAGCTAAGTTGGTTACCTAAAAGTCACTCCTATATAAAGCCACACACTTGAAGCCTTTCATCATCAAACTCTTCGATCTCCCTCAATTCTTTAAGAAACTCTTCCCTCCCTCAGTCTTTAAGGTTTTCCCTCCTTATTTTATCGAAGAATTTGAAAGTGTTGAGAAGATGAGTTCAATGAGAATGTGCACTTTGTTCTTCTTCGTCTACTTTTTCTCCGGGCTTATGCATCTCGCCCATGGTCAAGGGCCAGCGACTTCTCCGATGACGAGTGATAGCATGGCGATAGATCAAGGGATAGCTTACGTGTTGATGCTTGTGGCTGTTCTTATTACCTACTTTGTTCATTGAAGCCAATACGTACAGCTCGCTCCTATTTGTTTTGAATTTTTGTATATTTAACTCGAGAGATCTCGCAAAAAAAGAATATACTTTTCTACAGACTTGATGCAAAATATGCTAGGAGAGTGAAATGGTTGTAGTGAATTTTGCTATTACATTCTATGTAAATCTTATATATCTCCTAAACTATTGAGTATTGATTTTTCTACATACGGCTTTTGGCATTATGTTGAGCGTTTTGTAAAACTCAACCAATGATAAAAGTATTAAGAACCAACTACTAAATGCCTTCCACGATAATCACTAAGTTCCGCACCCAAAAAAAAAGGGGAGGGGAGAGGGGAAGAAGATTCTATGCTGAAAGCAAGCATCACTTAAAATAAAAATCATCTATAAATCCTTTCTACAAATCCCAATACCTTTTATCAGAATTGACAAAACAATACACTCTTCTTACCTGTGGTCAAGAAAAGTAGGATACGTGATGGTTAAGTTAGATAGAGCCATGAATTAATACAAAATATAAGATTTGGGATTTAGGATACTTCAAAAAGTTCAACAATATTTGCAATTTGTATCTGTATATCAAATAATTAATTCTAATATGAGCAGGAAACAGACCGACCAAAAGTTTATCATATAACTTACCAAGAACCAAGTCACTGTATTCGCCTTTATATGATTGTATAAACTGAGATAGCTTCTCGGTCCAGTGAATCATATGGGCATGTTGAATTGAGTAGGACACAAAATCCACTTTCTCAAAGAACTTACTAATGATGTCAATATCTTCATTTGATTTAGCAACCTTCTTCTTGCCTTTTGGTTTAATGCTAGTGTTAGCACCACTTGTTGACTTGAAGTTAGTAGGTTGTGTAGGAGTGTAAGTGACATTTTCAACTTGCTCATCATCAGTATTGCTATCATGTTTCCCTGAACTAGGTGTAGGAAATTTGTCCTCTTCGTCTGAAATAGGGATGAATTTACAAGACCAAAAACTAGAAAAAATATATGAAGTTAAGTCCCCTTTTGCTTTATCATCCCTTACGATAACTTGTTGATTCTCATAGTGTACGAGAGACTTGTTGAAATAATCTTTCAGCTTAGAATTGGAAGCTATGTTACCCTGTACATAAAAAAAACATAGTATATGTCTAGAATTAGATACAAATGAAGTTAGGAAAAAATAAAATTGCAAAAAACATAAGACAAATAATACCTCAGACCATCTATCATATGAAACTTCATCCAATGTAATGGACTTGGTCTCATTGTCCCATCCAGCACCACTCATTTTAGCACAAGCTTGCATCGCATAAAATTTTTTCTTCAAGCTCTTCATGCGATTAATAACATTTCCTTTACTGAACTCAGACTTGTATTTGTTATTAATATGAGCAACAACCGTGCTGAAAGCAGTCTGTTTGAAATTTTTATTAGGTTTGAACCCATCTTTGGCCAACTTTGCAAGTTAGGGAATGACCATGTCATCATGATGATGTTCCCATTTCTTATTACCTGAGCCCTTTGAACCCATATCAGATATATCATTGCTTGATATTCTTTTCTTAGTAGCCATTTTCTTTTGTTTTTTTTAGTGGGAGAATTTTCTTTCACTTTCTCTATGAAAGTCCTCTTTGTTCCTGTAAGATCAGAAACACCCCTCTGTCAAATAATGGTGGTAGAACCCCACCACTCCTTGTGAACTATGACTAGGCTGGAGGTAAATTTTAGGGCTATTGAGCATGTTCATGTAGCTCATTTGTTACTGTGAAACAGGAAAATAATTCTCTTCATAACCTGTAAAACATGAGTGGAGTGCGACTGAGTTTGGAAAAACATAAACCTCATATTATACGCATTGGACTGCCTTTCACTTGATGATGAAGGAGTCAGATTTGTTGGCATCAAGCTTTTTTGCATCATCAACCATACCTACGAAATGCATTTAAACCAATCATATATGAAGGGAAAACTAAATCTTATTATCACAATAATTATACAACACATTATTACATTGCACACATACTATGAAATGCATTAAAACCAATCATATATTAAGAGAAAATTTAAACCAACTATCATATTCATAAAACACAAATACGAAAAGTACATTGCACATGTAATTATACAACACAAATACGAAAAGTAATAAATTTAGTACAAGTCTTAGACAAATAAAAACAAAGTTTGACTCTAAACAATTTTAAGCACATTGCACACATGAAATTAGTCTATTCTAGTTTCAATTGTGTCACCCGCATGATGCCGGCCACAATAATCTACCCACATTTCCTGAGCAATTTGATCCCTACGAGCTTTCCATTCATTTCTTGAATTTGTTTGCTCTCTTTGAGTCTTTGTTTGAGTAAAGTCTACTATGTTTTCTCCATCCTCATTTTCTAATTCACCATCATCATCTTCATCATCCACAGTCTCATTAAGGAAGTCATCCTTGGGATCCTCTATTGCAATATAACTATGAAGTAGTGCACAAGCGAGAGCAATATGGTTTTGTGTGCGAAAAGGGTAATGAGGCTTTGCAGAAAGAATCTTGAATCAATTCTTAAGTATTCCAAATGCATATTCAATTTTCTAAGAGATGAGTGTCGTAAATTAAACAATTCTCTTCTATTTCTAGGTGTTTTTCTGACATACTCTTTTAGATGATAGTGCACACCACGATAGGGAGAGAGGAAACTAGGCATAGTAGTGTACCCCGCATCACAAAGGTAATATTTTCCGACATATTACATCATAAGAAAGTTAATAATTCCCTAAATTTTAAAAAAAATATAGCAATTTTGTTAAAATTAATTTTATTACCATCATTGACTCTCAATCCATGAGGTTGTGATCTTGAAAGGGCATCTTAAAGGACTCTACAATTGTTAGTTGAGCCTTCACATCCTGCTAGCATGTACGTGAATAATTTGTTTGGGATGCAAGCCGCTAGAATATTTTGTGTCTCATCCTTTATGACCTCTAAAACATGCTACAAGATTGCTAGGTAGCATGACGTTAATGTGTGTTTCATCTATCATTCCAATACAGTCCTATAAATATAGACAAGTACGTACTTAGATTTTTAATTTTATATGTAGTCTTTAGTGAGCTGTATTGAAAAATTACCTTGAAGTAAGGATAATATCGAGGGTTGTTGCAAGCTCTGGTGGCACTTGATTTAGTGCTTGCCCAATGTAACAGTCATGTAATTAGAAAATGGTAGCCTTATTAAAGTATCTACTAATGATTTCTCTCGACCTAATGAAGTTATAGGCGTCAAAAATTACCTATAGGTCCTCGCACGCAGTTCGAGATGGAGAGGAGACGATGAACATCACTATTCGAGTCATAGAAGCTCATTTGACAATGACAAACGCATGAAGTTAGTTGGCAGACCATGCGAAGCATCGGAATTTTGGAATAATCGAAACACGAATGAATCGGGAGCTGCACGTCGCTTACGAAAGATGAAGAGCCCCTCATGTCCCATTTACTCCACACATAATTCAATCATGGGAGCTTGTATATCTCCTCGTCAGCTTTTTGATGCATTCTAGATCACGTGATTCCGAGTTCGGATGACGAAAATACGGCAAAAATGTACGAAGCGCGCGAGACCAAGCCCTGAGCCAAATCGAGACACCACATGGTGTCTCGGTTTGGCTGAGACACTCACAAGTGTCTCGGCCAAGCCGGGACACTCACAAGTGTCTCGGCTAAGCCGAGACACCCATGAGTGTCTCGGCGACTCACAAGTGTCTCGGCCACGCCGAGACACCCGCGGGTGTCTGCAACCCGAAAAAGCTAATTTTGGCTGTTTTTGGTGGTTTTTCGACCGTTAACCGTCTGGATTTGCTCCAACTGATAAAATATCATTCATGAACATGGTTAAGTAGTTATAACTGAGGATAAGAGTAAATAAACAGTTCTTATCCGAAAATAGAGCTCCCGAAGGCTATAAATACAGCTATAGGGCCTTCATTTTTTCAGATCTGGAATTCTCGAGCGTTGACGAAGCCTTGCCGAACTGAAGATTGAAGGAGCATGAATTTCAAAGAGGAGGAGAAGATATCAGTGAATTCTTCGACATAAAAAAGAGGAGTTCGTCAGATTTGCAGCTCGGTTCCTTCCCTTGAGATTGCCCCGTTGCGGTGATCTCGAGAAGAGTGATTATCTCGCTGTTGCTGAGATAATTGCTTCAGTTTCTTGATTCCTTCATGAATCAACGAAGCTCTGGATCTGATCTGATCGTTTGGTGGTCTACGGATATCAACATCTCCGTCACAGGCAAAGACCCCACGTAAGCAGCAGGCGATAAACACCCGTTGCGTTTGTTTGAAAGAGAGTTGTATTTTTTTTATTTTTATTGTATAAGAAAGTCTTATAAAAAGACTAATTTTACTATGAATCTGTAATCGATAAACGTGTAATAGATTTTGCAATGAAGATATCAACTTTTACCGCAAACAAGCTGGCGACCACAGTGGGAGCCAACATCCTCTCTGCAGAGGCTGTCGTGACGCAACCGACGATCAAGATCACGGTGAACGAAGAGGTCGAATACGAGTTCGACCAGCAGAAGTTTGAAGAGTATCTATCTTCCTCCTCTTCCAGATCCACCTCTCCCCGCAGGCGTAGGAAGGCCTCCTCTTCCAAGAACGCTCGCTGGACTTCAGGCTCGAAGATCCAAGATCCTCTCGCCACCACCGCACTTACACCTCGCGACGCCCCTCCAGCTTCCAACGAGGTCCAAGCTGTAGATCTGGGCCTTCCCTCCAGCAAAAGCTTAGCTGGTGAAGACGTGCCAAATTTGTCGAAGAGGGCTCGTCAAAGGCATCATCAACGTCTTGCCTGCTAATTCGCCAAGGCTTTGGGTCAGGTGGATGGACTATGTTACCAAGCAGGTCTAGAGTTCAGAAAGCGCCGAGTGGCTAAGCCATCTCCACAGCAAACTTCGGAAACCTCCTCCCAATCACCTACTAACGAATGGGTTCATGTTAAACGAAACCATTCCACTCTTGAGGAGCGCATTCAGAAGCGTCGCGCACTTCTTGCGCATGTCCAGATTCTTGTGCGAAAAGAACAAGAAATGCAAAAGGAAGAGACAGTTAAAATATCATCGAGATCCAAACAAATTTGGATGCCAAAGGCTAAATCAACGCCTAAGGCAAAAGCAGGCGACGTTACTCCCCAGCCTTCGTCAACTTCGGATCCCACTCCTTCCGCTCCCATGCCTCCGGTGGAACCCTACAGTGGTGTGGATCTCTCCAGAGTTAGAATTCCATTGAAGGATCACCTCGATTCTCTACACAAAGATAGAGGCAGAGCGCCTGTTAAGGAATGCTTGGGACCGTTGAAGGAACCTCGAGCAAACATCCAGACTGGGGGTCGTACGCGACCTCCTAACAAGTTGATTATTGTAACCGCCCATTTGGGGGTGCGTACAGAAGGCCAGGATCCCGTTAGGGTTTCACCATCAGAAAAGTGTGATTTCAAACGAGTGACTTCTACAGACGCCAACAAGGCGTTGTTTACTCAGAAGAAAACGTGTCAGACAGACGAACACGTTATACCTAAGAATTCATGTAAACAGCCGATAGATTACTCTGGGCATAATACCGATGAGTTGTACTATCGGGCTGGGGATACGAATAAACCTCGAAAGAAAAGTACCCGGGAAACAGACTCTCACTATCCATGTACCAAACTTATCAAGGTAGTATTATCAGCGTGTAGCTGCCCCAAGACCGCTCCACAGAGGGTCTCGGTGTTCCAAAGGCTTTCAGCGTGTAGCTGCCCCAAGACCGCTCCACAGAGGGTCTCGGTGTTCCAAAGGCTTTCCTCTGAAGCGTCAAAATCCAAATCAAGACAATTTCACAAAAGAAGATCGGTCATTCGAGATAACAAATTCCCAGAAGTTACCATTAACATGGTCAACAAGGAAAAGTCTCCGATGGTTTCAAGCGGGTCTAGACCTAACTTTTCTCCAGGAAGAAGAGTCAATTCGGGAATAGCTCAATTAATGTCTCGACTCCAGCTAGAAGTTGTAGGACCTAAACAATCTACGGTCACCATCAACATGGCTGATAAGAGAAAGTCGATTCGACCTTCTAATTCTGATCCCTTCATATCGCATCGTCTGACCCGTTTGCTATCGGGAACCACTAGACACAGGGATTATCAAAGGATGAATAGAGGATTATCCTCAGATGATGAAGTGTCGGACGCTTGCTCCGCAAAATGCTACTGTATCCAGTCCAGGGCAATCCCGTGAAGCGCTCACCATCATTCCTGACCAAATAACTCAGATGATCGAAAATGCTCTTGCTAAGCAAAAAAGAAGAGTTTAAAGTTGAAATAGAACTGAACATACAACGGATGAGGGAGTTACATGACCTGCAACTTCAAGCTATATCAAGACAGATTGGCGAATCCAGTCATCACAACGTTGCAGTAGAATAAGTCAATATAATAGATAGTGATCTAGAACCGAATGAGACTATCAACATTGATATCCCTCCCGACAACAATAACGCTAGGTGTGGTCCAACCGAAGATAATAACGCTGGGGGTGTGTTTTCGGAGAAAGTTGCCTTCATTGTTGAATTCATTATAATATAGATTGCTTACAAAGAATTCAAAATATTCAATAAAAGGAATTAAATATGAAAGATTACAACTTTTCGAAAATAACACAAGATCCGTTCGTCGTTTCTTGCTTGCGTGGGTCTTTAGCTGGTGACGGGGACGTCGATGTCCGTGGACTACCTGACAATCAGATCAGATCCGGAACTCCGTCGATCCGCGAAGGAATCTAGAAGCAGAAGCGCTTATCTCGGCAACGGCGAGATAATTGCTCTTCTTAGGATTATCGCAACGGGATAATCCTAAGGAAAGGATGCGGGTGATGCAGATCTGAAGAATTTCTCTCTCTTACGTTGAAGAACTCGATCAATCTTCGGTCCGGCAGGGCTTCGCCAATTCTCCAAAATTCCAGATCTAAAAAAATGAGGCTCTGAGACTTGTATTTATAGGCACGGGGGGGATTCGGGCTGGAGACACCCTTGGATGTCTCAACTTGGGCCGATACACCCTTGGGTGTCTCGACTTGGGCCGAGACACCCTTGGGTGTCTCGCTCGTGCCGAGACACCCCGGGGTGTCTCAACTCAGACTGAGATGCTCCGTTATGCATGTTTGTTCGTTTCCGCCGTAACTTCTTCATCCGAACTCGGATTTGAGCGATTCAAAGTGCGTTGGAAAGCCGACGAGGAGTTCTATAAGTCCAATGATTAGATAATCTATGGAATAAATGAGACACAAAGGGTATTTCACCGTTTGTGAACGACACGAGGTTCCCGATCATTTCGTGTCTTCGTCATTCTGAATTTCTGTTATTTTACGTAGTTAGTCGATTCACTTTAAGCGTTCACTGACATCAATCAAGCTTCTGTGAACCAGATAGTGACATTCATCGTCTGAGAATCTGTGTCTCGAACGTTTCTTTTTCAAGACTTATTTGTACTCCCGGCCCTATAGTACAACTCGTCAGTTTGATAACTGCAGCAACCCATAGAGTATTGGCACGACTTCCCAGGTATAACATCATCATCATCAGACAAATGTGTTTCCCTCTGGGGATACGATGCTTTATTGGCATCTCCAAAAGTCACTCGTTTAGGTTTACGCTTTTGTGAGCGTGAAAACCTAACGGGCTCTTGAACTTCAACCCGCAATCCAATGCGGTCGGTAATAGTGGCTTTCCCTTTATTATCTTTCTTAGGGGGATTGGTACGACCCCCAGTCTGGATTGTTGTTTGGGGACCTTTCAATGGTCCCAATCGTTTCTTCAAGGGTGCTTTACCTCAATCTTTCGATAAAGGACCGAGGCGACCTTTCAAAGGAACTCTGGATCTTGTGGGACCCACGTTATTACCCGGCTCCGTCGGAGGTACGGGGACGGGGAAAACGGGATCTGGATTTGAAGAAGGCCGGACAGTAACTCCGTCCACTTTTGTCTTAGTTGGTGGCTTTGCCTTTGGTACCCACACCTGCTTGTGTCTAGACGGCTTCTTGACCGTCTCTTCTTTTTGCATCTCTTCCGCTTTCTACAAAAGGACTCGGGCATGCGTGAGCAATGCGCGGTGTTTCTTGATTCGCTCTTCGAGAGTGGAGCGAGTCTTCTTAACGCAGACCCATTCGTTCGTCTCCGCCTTAGAGGAGAGGCTGGCGGTTCGCCGTTGCTGTTCTTGGCGCTGCCTTGATTTCAGATCCTCAGTATAGCGGATCCCGTCCATCGACTCTGAAGCCTTGGCCAATTGTCGTGCAAGGCGTTGACGCCGTCTTTGGCGCGCCCTCTTCGACAAAGTCGGAGCGCCTTCAGCAGTTATCTTCACGGCGGAGGGGAGGTCCGGATCTGCGGCTTCGACCTCTTTGGATACCGTAGGGACGTCGCGGTGCGTGGGTGCAGCGGCGGCGAGTGGATCTCGGCTCTTCAACCCTGAGGTCGCGCGAGCATTCCTGGAAGAGGAGGCCTTCCTACGCCTGTTTGGAGAGGCGGATCTGGAGGAGGAGGAAGAGAGGTACTCTTCAAACTTTTGTTGATCGAACTCGTATTCGATCTCTTCATTCACCCGGATCTTGAATGCCGGCTGCGTCACGACAGCCTCGGCAGCGAGGCTGTTGGCTCCCACTGTGGTCGCCAGTTTGTTTTCGGAGAAAGTTGCCTTCATTGTTGAATTCATTATAATATGGATTGCTTACAAAGAATTCAAAATATTCAATAAAATGAATGAAAAATGAAATATTATAACTTTTCGAAAATAACACAAGATCCGTTCGTCGTTTCTTGCTTGCGTGGGTCTTTAGCCGGTAATGGGGACGTCGATGTCCGTGGACTACCTGACAATCAGATTAGATCTGGAACTCCGTCGATCTGCGAAGGAATCTAGAAGCAGAAGCGTTTATCTCGGCAACGGCGAGATAATTGCTCTTCTTAGGATTATCGCAACGGGATAATCCAAAGGAAAGGATGCGGGTGATGCAGATCTGAAGAATTTCTCTCTCTTACATTGAAGAACTCGATCAATCTTCGGTCCGGCAGGGCTTTGCCAATTCTCTAAAATTTCAGATATGCAAAAATGAGGCTCTGAGGCTTGTATTTATAGGCACGGGGGGAATTCGGGCTGGAGACACCCTTGGGTGTCTCAACTTGGGCTGAGACACCCTTGGGTGTCTCAGCCATGGCCGAGACACCCTTGGGTGTCTCGCTCGTGCCGAGACACCCCGGGGTGTCTCAACTCAGACTGAGACGCTCCGTTATGCATGTTTGTTCGTTTCCGCCGTAACTTCTTCATCCGAACTCGGATTTGAGCAATTCAAAGTGCGTTGGAAAGCCGACGAGGAGTTCTATAAGCTCCAATGATTAGATCATCTATGGAATAAATGAGACACAAAGGGTATTTCGCCATTTGTGAACAACACGAGGTTCCCGATCAGTTCGTGTCTTCGTCATTCTGAAATTCTGTTATTTTACGTAGTTCGTTGATTCACTTTAAGCATTCACCAACATCAATCAAGCTTCTGTGAACCAAATAGTGACATTCATCATCTTTTCTTAACGCTGAGCGGTTCGTGGAGACCTATAGGCAATTTTCAATGCCTACAGATACCCCCTCCAAAGCGTTCCAGACTCGTTTCTTTTATAGAAGAGGCTGGAATACTTTGAATATGATTGGTCCAGCCTTCGATCGGTGTAAAGGACCTGTAGTTAGCTTCAACTCTTGGCTCCTTCGATTTTCAGTCTATTCGATGCTTTGACGAATAGTCGAAGTCCTTCCGGCGCTACGTTTATCGCCTAGCCATCGTCGGAGTCTCGAGTCTACCACCGGTGAGTTGAGTTTGGCTCGCGTCATTGAGTTGACTTTGAACTGACTATCTCCGTCATGATATATTGCCTCACGTTGACTTTTTGATCGTAACGCGTTGACTGGCGTTGACCTAAGGTTATGCGTTGACCGGCATTGACCTTAGGGTTTTGAAACGTCGTACGTTGAATTTTTGATCGCAACGCGTTGACTGGCGTTGACCTAGGGTTACGCGTTGACCGGCATTGACCTTAGGTTTTTGAACATCGTTCGTTGACTTTTTCATCGCAACGTGTTGATTGGCGTTGACCTAGGGTTACGCGTTGACCGACATTGATCTTAGGGTTTTAAACGTCGCACGTTGATTGGTGTCGATTTTCATCAAAATATCCAATAACCGATGAAAACGGGTAAAACGGGCAAGAAAATCGGGGTTTGTAGGCATGCGGGGACCAACTGGGGCCTAAGACACCCGTGGGTGTCTCAACCTTGGCCGAGACACCCTTGGGTGTCTCAGCCAAGGCCGAGACACCTATGGGTGTCTCAGAACTCTTGTCTTAAAAACCCTCAAACCTCCACCAAAATTCGGATTTTTCTCCTCCTTTGTTGGCCGAAAATCCTCTCTTCTCAAAGCTAGGGTTTCATAACATCTTCAAGCTCAAGGTTTGATTTTGGAGTTAGGTTTTCAAGCTTCTTGATTTCGGTAAGCCTCCCCTCAAAAACTCTCTCATTTTTTGATAAAGATTGAAACTTTATGCTTGTAATGAGGGTATGCCATGAATTTATATGTCAATATCATAGCTTTTTGTTCTCATGAGTTAGGTTTTGTGAAAAAGATAGGATCTTGATGATGGGTTGTGTGTATGTGCAAAGATTTGGGGGGTTTTATGCAAAATCAATACTATGGCCGAAATTTGAGGGGGTTTTATGCAAAAATGGACTAAAATTTGGGATTTTTGTGCAAAGGTAGACTGAAATTTGGGGCTGAAATTTCACACCTATTTGACCAAACTTTGAGGGGTGTTTTCATGCAAAAGAATCAACATTGTTTGAGGGGTTTATTTGCAAAAAGCAACCCAAAATTTGTAGAAGGGTGTATCTGCAAAAATACTAAAATTTTAGGGCTGAAATTTCAAAAGTTTAGACCACGAATCCATGACCAAAGTTTTGAGAAGGGTATGTGGAAATTAGACTGAAATTTGTGGAGGGATCTATTTGCAAAATTGGCTAAATTTTACAAAAGGGTTTATTTGTAAAGTTAGCTAAAATTGTGGGATATTGGGGGTGTTAGATGAACAAATATGATGATCATGATTCAATTCGAGCATGTCCTTGACTAGAATTTAGCCTTGAACACGAGGGGTATTTTGGGTATTTCACCAAAATTTCATCAAGAGGGTTTATACTGTAATGTGAGCTCTTTGTTTGCACGCATAAAACTCATAGGTTTAATTAGACTTCAACTATAAAATCCTATTTATTTTATAGGGTTTTAGTTAAAGTTCTTAATTTCCCTTTTAACTTTCGGGTGTTCAGATTTATGATTGTACCTGACCCGTTGATCTTCATTGCAGATTCTCCATGTCTCCGCGTCGACATCGACTTCATAGGAGTCGCTCCCTTTCGCAGCATAGTGAGAGAGAGGCCCCCGCGGCATCCTCTTCAGCGGCATCCTCTTTCGGGGGTGAGCATTTATACTTTCTGTATCCCTGATTGATCTCTTCGCGGGTCATTCGGGAAGAACCGACATCCTCCTTCGCTGGGATCGAGGTTTCAGACTTGTTTTGCTTGGCCAATTCAAGTCTTCTGGCGTATTGGGGTGATTTTGTGTTGTCTTATACTGTGTAGGTCGGGATATGTAATCACGTCACTCACGTGATGATGCATGTCGCCCTTCCAGTGTAAGACACTCAAAATCGTCTCGCCAATCGCCCCGCGGATGATCTTATCTCGTTCCTTTGTGAGATGATTTAATCCTTGTATAATTCATGGATAATTTTCTGACTCTATCCTTTCTTTGTTGCAGTTGAATTCCCTACGGACAGTCTTCCATCTCATGCTACTACTGGTTGTAGTGGGGAGATTTTCTCTTTTATTGCTGATAGGCAGGCTATTGGTCCGACTCCTTAGTTAAACTCCTACGATGGGAGGATAGTGAGACCCAAAATCATCATAATATCCGATGATGAGGGGGAA
Organism: Asparagus officinalis; assembly: GCF_001876935.1. Classification (NCBI taxonomy): domain Eukaryota; kingdom Viridiplantae; phylum Streptophyta; class Magnoliopsida; order Asparagales; family Asparagaceae; genus Asparagus; species Asparagus officinalis. The sequence goes on along the minus strand of NC_033794.1, from coordinate 87,968,251 downwards.
GAGGATCCCATTGCTACAATTATGCCCGGCCAAGAATCTGCCCTCCCGGTTTCTAGATCCGTGCGAGGCATCCTCCAAAAGTTAGAGAAAGCTATGCAACAAACGGCCACCGCTATTAGTTTTGGGCGGGGAAGATGGCATCCTCCAAAAGTTAGAGAAAGCTATGCAACAAACGGCCACCGCTATTAGTTTTGGGCGGGGAAGATTTTATGATTTGCTCCCTTTCATAGAGAGTAGTCTTAAGGATATTCAGCGTGTAGGCGGTGTCCAGCTAGCTAGGCGATGTAATTTAAAACTGACTTGCTTAGAGGAACTCATGTATCGCTTAGAAGAACTAGTATACTCCGACTCACATGATGAAGCCACGCCGCTCATGATTGATGCTCGGATTCAGAGGATGCACGAGCGTAAAGCCCGAGCGAGATGCATATCAGGGTAAGAAATTATCGTTGCGAATTTGTATGAACGGGAACGTCATCTGCAGACTAAGATGGATGCTTATAACAATATTGCTGATAGTACGGGGATTAGGACTGCCCTAGGGGAGAGAACTTTAAAGGATTTTGAGCTTGAGAGCACCAGAGTTCAAAGTGTTTATAAAGAAGAATTATAGGCCCTTCACGCACTGTATCGAGAAGACGACGCCGCCACCGCTCTCGCTAATGTCAAGCTTCAGAAGAAAGAGGAGGAGAAGGTTCGAGTGGAACAGGCAGAGAAGCTTGCCGCTGTTAAGGCTAAAATTGCGTCCTTCAGTTTGTTAAATCTGATTTGAGACGTCTTCTTGTATCTCCATTTGGCCTAATTTTACTAATGAAACAAAGTCTTTTCCTTAGCGCACTCCTCCTTTTGTCATGATGTTTCTTTGTTGATTGTGAACCCAGTGGACATAACGCTTATAAGATTTTTGGCAAATCCTCAGCCATCAACGGGTTTGATGTGCCTTTACCGATTACCGTTTGAATCGGGCTAGCATACGGGTTATAAAAGTCCGTTCCGTATGCAACGTTGTGCTAAGAGAATTACTTCTCTTAGACTTAGTGCTATGATTTTGAATACATAGACTTCACCGTTTCTTATGGGAAAAGGTACCCAGCAACGCGTGTTAGGCGATGACTTATCCCTTCTTAGGTTTCAGGATAAAATTCCCCAGACTTAGACTTTGGTGTCTTTTTCAATCGGTGAAAGATTAAACCGGCGATGTGTGTTAGACATAGACTTTAGGATTTTTGGCAAACCCCCAGCCTTCAACGGGTTTGATGTGCCTTTACCGATTACCATTTGAATCGGGCTAGCATGTGAATTATTAAAACCCGTTTCACATGTAACGTTGTGCTAAGAGAATTACTTGTCTTAGACTTAATGCTATGATTTTGAATACATAGACTTCGCCATTTCTTACGGGAATATGGCATCCGGCAACGCGTGTTAGGCGTTGACTCATCCCTACTTAGGATTCGGGATAAAAGTCCCCAGAATTATACTCTGGTGTCTTTTTCAATCGGCGAAAGACTAAACCGGCTACGCGTGTGGCGTAGGCTTATCTCTATTTAGGAGTTGAGATAAAATCCCCGTGCATAAAGTACACGGATTGGAAGTTTAGAATTGTGTCTTTTCTCAAGGCAAAGACAAACCCAAAGTTGGAGCGGAAGAATTTTATATTCTTGGCCCCAGGTCTTGTTTAGGGTAAATATGAACCCAAAAATGAAAGAGGGAGAATTTTATATTCTATCTTTCAACACTGAAGAAGAAGACTTTTATATTCTATCTACAGTTGGAAAGGAAACTCGAGGTGGGATCCCCACCCCCAGAATCCGGAAAGATGAAACTAAGAGTGGGATCTCCACTCCGAGAATCGGAAAGATTTAAACAACCCTAACTTTTATAGGATTGGTTGTTTGATCCAAAAAGAATTCCTCATTTATTGAGGGGAAAATCCAATTTCGACCCTAACTTTTATAGGTTTGGTTGAAAAAGGAACAATGGCAGTCTTTCATTTATCGAAAGGGATAACTCGGTCTTAATCCTAACTATCTGTAGGTTTGACTAAGTGAGATTGGGAACAATCCTAACTTTTATAGGTTTGATTGTTCGAATTGAAAGTTGACCTCTCGTTCATGGAAGGAATCGAGAGGAGATTTTGGCTTTGGCCCTAACTTTTATAGGTTTGACCTGAAAGCAAAGAGAGTGGTATACCAGAAGCAATAAGAATGCCGACTCGTACTATCACTCAATGGAGGACTTCAATGCTAAGTGATTAGGACCTAACATGTTAAGTCTGAGAACTACTAATGACTGGCAGATAGAAACTTTGGTGGACCCATCGTCAATTTATTTGATCAATGGATAGCTTTGCGAGGAAGGATTAATCTGTCAAAGGATTGAATCTCGTCTCACGAAATAACTCATGAGAGTTAGAGAATTTGATAACAATAAAAGGAAACATTCTAACATGTAGATCTCTTATTTATCACTTTTTACAGTGATTGGGTTATCCCTAAGAATACCATACGTGGTATTCTTCCGGGAACTTCCCGATACATTGGTTATCCTGAAGATACTAAGGGTAGTATTTTTTCAGGAACTTGCCGTTTATCGGCATCATAAGCTGGTCGCCGTCCTTGGTGACCAGGCGATATGTGCCACTCGAGTGGACCGTCTCTACTATGAATGGTCCCTCCCATTTAGGTTCAAATTAGTTGAGGATCATCAAAACTTCGAGATATTCGACCCTAGCTCTTTGGCGAGACTGGTTCAATAAACAATATCTTAATTCCAGCCCCTCTTTGTTGATATCGGGTTATCCTTAAGAATATCCCGTATAATATTCTCCAGGAACTTCCCGTTGGATACAAAGAAAATAGTTTATACACATATACCTGTTGGAGTTTTGAAAGAAGTAGTTTATACTCGTATACTTTTCGGAGTGTGGTGTTCGTTCTCATTCGGTTTGTTCTACCATTGAAACACCGGCTTCAATTAAGGCCTGTATTGTATTTTTGAGAGTGATGCAAGTCTTGGTGGGATGATGGACTCTCCTGTGGTATTCACAATATTTTGGGTCTGAACTCCCGTTAGCTTCCTCCTGATTTTTAATAGGTGGGAGCTTGATTTTGTCGTTTTTTAGGAGGGATTTGAGGATGACTGGAATCTCATCATCCTTGAAAGAGTACCGTCGCATCTGAAGCGACTTTTGTGGCGATCTCTCTTGTGGTTGTCGCTGTAATGTTTGATTAATATCAACAACAAACCTGGGTATGAACTCCGGTTGACTTCCCTCAACTTTCTTTCTTTTGGGTTTGATTAATATCAACAACAAACCTGGGTATGAACTCCGGTTGACTTCCCTCAACTTTCTTTCTTTTGGGATAGCGCCTGATGGGGGTGGTGAACTCCGGTTGACTTCCCTCAACTTTCTTTCTTTTGGGATAGCGCCTGATGGGGGTGGTGACAGACTCGGCCTCCCTCTGCTTCTTGTCTTCATCTTCATTTCTCCTCGAGTGATGTCGAGAAGAAGGAATTGGGCTACCCTCAGTGTCATTGAGGGGTTCAATTGCACTACCCCCAATGTTATCGATGGGTGAATAAGTCTTGATAACCATGTTCAGATTTGGGTTATTGTTACTTGTCCTATTTTGAATAGGCGAAACTGGTATTGTAATGACCGTAAAATTTTTATACTAGTTAATATAAATTTTTGGTATTTTAAAATATTTAATTATGATTTTTAAAAGAGTATTTGTATTTTTCTCGATTTTCTAGAATTTTCTATGATTTAAAGTCTAAGTTTTATATTTATTTAAATGGTTTTTATATTTATAAATTAATTTAGTGCAATAAAAATTTATGGGATTTATCCGTTGTGTTACTGATACTATTACGTATTATTTTAAATAATACGTCGTATTATTATTACTATTACGTATTAATTCTTGTATTATATTGAATTATTAATTACGTATTATTTGTGTAAATTATTGTATTATTACGTATCAGCTGTCGTATTAGCATAACTGGTACGTTTTATCGTGTAGATAATTGTCACATAATTATTTGATTTTAAATACAAGTAAATATTTTTTTATTATTAATTATTTTCGTTTAATTGTACAATACGGGTATATTTTTGACAGTTTCATATCAACTGTTGTATTAACTCAAAATGTACGTTTTTATTTGTAGATAATTATTATGTAATTAGTTTAATTTTTAAGTACCCGAAATTATTTATTTTAATTATTTTTCGTTTAAATACCTGAAACTATTTGAAAATACTCCAACATTATTTTGCTCCCGCGACAAACCCCAAAAACCCCGTTCTCTCCATCCGCATTTTTTCAAAAATGACGACTGCACGCGCACCGTATTCATTATTTTATTTTATGTTTTTAATTTTTTATTATTTTTTTATCTATTTAAACGCCCAGCTCTCTCTCTTTCTCTTCGTACTCTCTTCTCTCTCTCTCTCTCAAAAACCCCGTTCTCTCCATCCGCATTTTTTCAAAAATGACGACTGCACGCGCACCGTATTCATTATTTTATTTTATCTTTTTAATTTTTTATTATTTTTTTTATCTATTTAAACGCCCAGCTCTCTCTCTTTCTCTTCGTACTCTCTTCTCTCTCTCTCTCTCTCTCTCTCTCTCTCTCTCTCTCTCTCGAT
>NC_033794.1:87958604-87962332 GCF_001876935.1 Asparagus officinalis | reverse complement strand
ATTACTCTTTGTTACGTTTGAGAACCGTTAGAAATTCATGACTAGTGTGGTCTGGTGTGTCCTGTTTAAGACTTAGAAATCTGTGTGTATGTTGACCTTGATAAACAAAAGAGTTGGGATGGAGAAAGTCATGGTTCATGTGATCGGATAAGACTGTTGATGTATCTTTCAGGCTCGCACCAGTGAACCGTTTCGCACTGGGGTTAGTTTGTTGGGCCAAGTGAACCGTTTCGCACTTGGTCAGTGAAATCGTTTCGTTGTTGATTTATCTTCCAGACTCGCACCAGTTAGGTTTGTTTCGAACTGGGGTTGGTTTGATGGGCCACGGTGAAGGTTTGTTGCGTCACTTTGGTTCGTGAATGTGATATTCACCCGGGTCGGCTTGAGTTCGAACCAGGCCGAATCGGTTTGCGTGGAGTCCTATTGGAAGCACGTAGGGGATTTGTGAACAATCAGATATCCGAGAATATGAATTTCGATTCTGTGTGAGACGTGTACCAGTGACCTGTTATAGGATAACTAGCTACATGACTTGTTACTTGGATGAGTACGAGTTATTATGAGATACAGACCAGATATGTTTCCTTTCATACCTAGATCGGGGTTAATATTTAATTATCTGTAATTCGAGACATATGGTATATACATGAGGGTTTCCTTGTTTGGATTATTTCGCTCGACGTACTACGTCTCTTGTTGTAGATTTTTAAGTATTAATTCCATCTAGTGTATAACTCTGTACTTGGATGATTATTCTGATCACTAGCTGCATGATCGACTTGTTACTTGGTTGATTCCCTTGGATTTATTATGATTATTCTATTCTAGTAGTAAATTATATTTAGATTATTAGTATTTCAGTTGCATGTTTCCATTGTTATTACCATTATTGCATTGGTTCGCACGATCGTTCTATTCTTCCTTTTGGGATCTTGCCGTGTACCCTGCACCCTGACGTACACCTGTTTTCTCTGGTGTACGTCAGACTTAGAAGAAGAACAGGTTCAGCTTGGAGATGCGCCAAAGCCGAGTATTCTCAGTAGGAGTGTCTTGTAGACGAAGCAGAAGAAGAGTTGAAGTTCAGTTATTCCTTTCAGTTTATTTTCGTAGCATTTCCTTTTCCGCCTGATCATTGTATTTTATATTCTCCAGTATTTCATTCAGATAGTTTGTATAAGGGCATGTTTGGCCCGAATATTATGTCTGGATGATCATTTCAGTTGTGATATGTATCTTTTGGTTCTGAGTTGTTTATTATATTCTCATTACTGTGATCGGGGACATGTGCCTTCGTTTGTATTTCTTGACGCTTAGCGTATTAGATTGAGAAGACGGGGTCTAGCATTTATCTCTTCTCAGTTTAATACGTCGCGGGCTTGCTCGCGTCCCGATTCCCTGGTATTTTGGGAAGCGGGGCGTGACAGGTTTTTTGGTGGCCCATGCAGGTCACGGTCCCGAGTTACCACCAGTGAGAATATAATTAATAATTTAGACGCATATCATATTTCATCCGTAAGACTATACTTAGCCCTTATCCTAGTATCTTGACCAATCTTGTTTCCGTCCCTACCTTGCCCAATTTCGATTTTGATCTTGACTTGATTTTCCTACAATAATTTTGATCCCCATTGCCTTCCTTTCAGAACCATGGTAGGTACACGTAGCAATGGTAACCCGTCCAGTAGTAACGTCCCGCCGCCCGAAGTGGACCAGCACCAACTTTTGGCAATGATTCAGGGACTGGCGACGAATCAACAGCATTTGGCTGGGCACTTGCAGCGGGAGCCTCACCAACCTCCCTCTCGTACAGAACCGGGTGTTAGAGAGTTCCGGTATATGCGACCTCCTTCTTTCTCCGGATCCGAAGGACCTCTAGCAGCAGAAGAATTCCTGAAGGTTACCGAGACTATCCTTACGGTGACCTGCATTGCTCCTGCAGAGTGGGTGGACCTTATGGATGTCCAGCTCACAGATACGGCTCGAATCTGGTGGGCTGCTGAGAAGACACACCTAGAGAGGCCGATTCTATGGGAAACGTTCACAGATCGCTTCAATAGGAAGTATTTTCCACAGTCGGCCCGAGATGAGCTCCTACGTAGATTTGTCGAGCTCAAGCAAGGGGGTCGATCAGTCGACGAGTACGAGGCCGAGTTTTCTTCTTTGAGCCGATATGCTCCCCACTTGGTTACAGACCCCATTATCAGGAAGCATCAGTTCCAGAAGGGTCTGGACAAGTATATTAGGTTGGCTCTGGCTGGTAGAGCACTTACGACTCACGACGCCGTACTGGATGCAGCGCGTGAGATCGAGAGTGTTCAAAAGGAGCCTGAGAATCCACATGTGATTCAGAGCAGGAGACCAGCAGCTCCGGCCCGAGATGACGAGCGTCCACCTTCGAGGCAGCAGCAGAATCCGCAACGACAGCAGTTTTCTCAGCGCCAGCCACTTCCTCCTGTGCATCCCTATCAGCACCCTGGAGTGCAGACTCATAACCAGCCATTGGTGCGGTGTTCCTATTGTAGATATCCCGGACATACCCAGCTGGAATGCCGCAAGCGTCTTCACCTGTGCTTCACCTGTGGATCCCCCGACCATATTAGTCAGGACTGTCCACAGTGGCACCAGGGTCGATTGCCCCCACCTCCAGTCCGGGCAGCTCTTCCAGCTCCACCACGACCTGCTCCAGTAGCACTGGCTCAGCAAGGACCCTATCCTCGAGCAGGGCCTCTACTTCCTCCGAAACAGTTTTATCAGCAAGCACAAGGGCAGCAACCTCCGCGTCAAACATTCATGTTGTCAGCTGTGGAAGTTAAAGCGAATGACCATGTCATTACTGGTAAGAGTTGTTCGCTCTCAGTTTTGTTTGCACATAATTTTCCTTGAAGCGAATGACCATGTCATTACTGGTAAGAGTTGTTCGCTCTCAGTTTTGTTTGCACATAATTTTCCTTAATTAATAATGCTTGATGATATCATGATAGGATTTGTTATGAATGCTAGTTGTATCCTGCTGTATTAGGCAAGGTTCTTATTTTTCCATCTTTGCCTTATCATTTTTGCCTCCGGAACTTTCCACTATTTCTTGTCTCGTCACTTCCTGACTATGCTCTCGTTCAATATCTCTGTCCTTGGGTTATTTCTTATTTTAAATTCCGAGGACGGAATTTGTTTTAAGGAGGGTAGAATGTAATGACCGTAAAATTTTGATAATAGTTAAAATAAATTTTTGGTATTTTAAAATATTTAATTATGATTTTTAAAAGAGTATTTGTATTTTTCTCGATTTTCTAGAATTTTCTATGATTTAAAGTCTAAGTTTTATATTTATTTAAATGGTTTTTATATTTATAAATTAATTTACTACAATAAAAAATTTATGGGATTTATCCGTTGTGTTACTGATACTATTACGTATTATTTTAAATAATACGTCGTATTATTATTACTATTACGTATATTTTTGGATAATACATTGTATTATTAATTACGTATTATTTGTGTAAATTATTGTATTATTACGTATCAGCTGTCGTATTAGCATAACTGGTACGTTTTATCGTGTAGATAATTGTCACATAATTATTTGATTTTAAATACAAGTAAATATTTTTTTATTATTAATTATTTCTGTTTAATTGTACAATACGGGTATATTTTTAACAGTTTCATATCAACTGTTGTATTAACTCAAAATGTACGTTTTTATTTGTAGATAATTATTATGTAAT
>NC_033794.1:87769416-87957604 GCF_001876935.1 Asparagus officinalis | reverse complement strand
AGTTTAATACGTCGCGGGCTTGCTCGCGTCCCGATTCCCTGGTATTTTGGGAAGCGGGGCGTGACAGGTATAGTGTAACAACTAGACTCCACCTGATGACCGGATTTAGGAAATTGATATTTTTGAGCCTGCAGCTCTCTTATTTGTTGCCTGGCCGACTCCATCTTAGTCTCAAATTCTTCTTTCTGCTTGATTAATGCTTCTTGAACAATTTGGGTGAGATGGTCAGGAGTGATCGTGAACGCTTTTCTAGTATTTTTAGAAAGACGTGATAACTCATGTAGAGTTACTTTCACTAGAACATTAGCCAATTGGGTCATAACATCGAAGTGGTATGAAGTGTTTGAATTTTTCGGTTTATCTCTTCTAATTGGCCGATTGAAATGAGACTGCCTCGGTTTTTGAACATCTTGGTGCAGGGGCCCCTGCTGGGTCTTCTCAGCAGGTGCGGGGGAAGTTGTAATCATCCCCACCTCAGCTAGTCGATCAGAGACACTTGGATATTTGAAACGATACTCGTTCCCATTTCTGGTGGCGAGGACTAGTTCTCAGGTGGTTACAAAAGTTTCATGTTCATTGTTGGAAAATGAGAAAGCAGGAATTGCTTCGTCGTCTTCCCCTGGAATAGCAGACGTTCCACAACAAGACTTCCCTTTTCCTTTCGACTTTCTTTTGGAAGAGGATCCGGCCCATTGTTCATCTCCAATTAAATCGGGGTGAACCCAAAGAATCTCGCCATTTGGGGCAGTGTGTGGCATCAGTCCCTTCTGACATTGTTTGTGAGGATCATCGTTCACTGTCTTTACCGCCGCATTTATTACTGGCTCAGGCCGAAACCAGTTTAAGGGAACGGATCCAAAGATAATCAACACTGCATTCGCACCCACCTTCTTCTCCTTAGGTTGCTTCATAGTGATGACCCCAACATCAATCAAAGCTTGGATCTTATCTTTCAAGGCGCAACACCGCTCTGTGGAACGCGCAATACTTCGGGTCATTAACCCTTTTGGCGTCTTCCTGATCTTGGATCAAAGGCAACTTGATCTTGTTATTTTCTATAAGGTATTTAAAAATACCAGAAACTTCATCTTCTTGGAATGAATAGACCTTTGGGAACTTTGGTTCTGAAGTCTTCTGTTTCTGAGGCTGTTGTTGCCACCGTGACTGCTGAGGTGCTTTCTACTGCTGCTGTTACGGCTGCGATTGCACTTCGAACGTTTGATTCGCGTCCACTGCATTTGCTTGTGCCTTCCCTTTACCTTGAGGAACAAAATTCTGTTGTGGAGCATTATTTGCCGCTTGACCCCTTTCAGCCTTCTTCCTTTTAAGGAATCTTTCGGCCCGTTCTCCTCGCACTTTCAAATCTTTCCAGGTCTTTGGTGGTGCCATTCCCATAGCTTCGAGGATGTCCAACGAAAGATTATTGTGACAAGTCTCGAGGATGAAATCTTTACTGACCGAATCCCTACAGTTCATCGCTTTGTTCCGGAATCTCTTGACGAAGTTTTCAACCATCTCACCATTTTTTTGTTTCTCGTCAAATAATGTACCAATTGAGACCTCAGTGTCATCGTCGAAGAAGTTCGTCAAAAACATATCCTCCATGTCATCCTAACTGTTAATACTCCCCGATTTAAGACGGCGATACCAATCGAAGGGCGCTCCTCGAAGAGTGCCAACGAATGACCACACCATTAAAGGTTTATTCCTGGAGATTATTCCTAAGTGAGACTTAAAATATATTAAGTGCTGGGTAGGGGAACCCTTTCCATCAAACGGCGTGAAATTGATCAAATTGAATTTCGCCGGGTATGGAATTGATTCCCACTCCCTTGGGTATGGACATGGTATCCCGGATCTCTTCACTTCTTGAGCGCTCATCAACGCGTTAATCTTGCTCTCCAAATCCCTCATTTTCTTATCCTCACTCGTATCTGTCTTCGAGTGGTTTCGGGGAGAAGTAATGTGGTCCTCCTTCGTATTGTTATCATCCGAGGGGCCACTTCCATTATTGTTGTTGATGGGAGGGGTGTTCATGTTGGTATTATCCTCCACTTCCCGCTCGTTATCATCTTAGTTCGGATTATTGTGACGACTAGAATCTCCTTGATGAGTTGTCAGTGCCGCGATTTGCTGGTCGTGCATTTCTATCATCTGCTGCATGGCTAATTCCATTTCAAATTTAAAACTGTCTTTTGCTTGGTTAAAGTGTCCTCAAGAATCTTAGCCACTTGCTCGGCGCTAATCATGACTGATTCGTAGGGTTGTCCTGCACTTGATGCGGTGTCATCTGAAGCCATCGCTGAGCAAGCATCCGAGCAAGCATCCGAGCAAACATCCGAGGTTTCATCATCTGAAGGGAGCCCCTTCTGCATTCTCTGGTAATCCCTTCGTCTATTGGTCCCCGATCGCAATCGAGTTATACGCTGGGACACCGCGGCAAACTGATCCAGACTAAAGTGTCGCTTTGACTTCCCTCTTCCGGTCATATTGATGGACACTTCTGGAAATTCCTCTTCTTGAAGAGCAGGTTTCCCTCTACGGTAGTGTCTTGCTCTGGCCTCGGATGTTCTGGTGGAGATTCTCTCAAACACAGAAACTCTTCGTGGGGCCTTAGAACAACAGCATTCTGATAGTACTGCCTTGATTATATTGGCACACGGACAATGAGAATCCGTGTCTCGAACATTTCTTTTTCGAGACTTATTTGTATATCCGGCCCTATAGTACAACTCGTCAGTTTGATAACTAGAGCAACCCATAGAGTGTTGGCACGACTTACCAGGTATAACATCATCATCATCAGACAAATGTGTTTCCCTCTGGGGATACGACGCTTTATTGGCGTCTCCAAAAGTCACTCGTTCAGGTTTACGCTTTTGTGAGCGTGAAAACCTAACGGGCTCTTGAACTTCAACCCGCAATCCAATGCGGTCGTTAATAGTGGCTTTCCCTTTATTATCTTTCTTAGGGGGATTGGTACGACCCCCAGTCTGGATTATTGTTTGGGGACCTTTCAATGGTCCCAATCGTTCCTTCACGGGTGCTTTACCTCGATCTTCCGATAAAGAACCGAGGCGACCTTTCAAAGGAACTCTGGATCTTGTGGGACCCACGTTATTACCCGGCTCCGTCAGAGGTGTGGGGACGGGGGAAACGGGATCTGGATTTGAAGAAGACCGGACGGTAACTCCGTCCACTTTTGTCTTAGGTGCTGGCTTTGCCTTTGGTACCCACACCTGCTTGTGTCTAGGTGGCTTCTTGACTGTCACTTCTTTTTGCATCTCTTCCGCTTTATGCAGAAGGACTCGGGCATGCGCGAGCAATGCGCGGCGTTTCTTGATTCGCTCTTCGAGAGTGGAGCGAGTCTTCTTGACGCGGACCCATTCGTTCGTCTCCGCCTTAGAGGAGAGGCTGGCGGTTTGACGTTGCTGTTCTTGGTGCTGCCTTGATTTCAGATCCTTAGTATAGCGGATCCCGTCCATCGACTCTGCGGCCTTGGCTAATTGCCGTGCAAGGCGTTGACGCCGTCTTTGGCGCGCCCTCTTCGACAAAGTCGGAGCGCCTTCAGCAATTATCTTCACGGCGGAGGGGAGGTCTGAATCTGCGGCTTCGACCTCTTTGGATACCGTAGGGACGTCGCGGTGCGTGGGTGCAGCGGCGGCGAGTGGATCTCGGCTCTTCAACCCTGAGGTCGCGCGAGCATTCCTGGAAGAGGAGGCCTTCCTGCGCCTGTTTGGAGAGGCGGATCTGGAGGAGGAGGAAGAGAGGTACTCTTGAAACTTTTGTTGATCGAACTCGTATTCGATCTCTTCATTCACCCAGATCTTGAATGCCGGTTGCGTCACGACAGCCTCGGCAGCGAGGCTGTTAGCTCCTACGGTGGTCGCCAGTTTATTTTCGGAGAAAGTTGCCTTCATTGTTGAATTTATTATAATATGGATTGCTTACAAAGAATTCAAAATATTCAATAAAAGGAATGAAAAATGAAAGATTATAACTTTTCGAAAATAACACAAGATCCGTTTGTCGTTTCTTGCTTGTGTGGGTCTTTAGCCGGTGACAGGGACGTCGATGTCCATGGACTACCTGACAATCAGATCAAATCCGGAACTCCGTCGATCCGCGAAGGAATCTAGAAGCAGAAGCGTTTATCTCGGCAACGGCGAGATAATTGCTCTTCTTAGGATTATCGCAACGGGATAATCCTAAGGAAAGGATGTGGGTGATGCAGATCTGAAGAATTTCTCTCTCTTACATTGAAGAACTCGATCAATCTTCGGTCCGACAGGGCTTCGCCAATTCTCCAAAATTTCAGATCTGAAAAAATGAGGCTTTGAGGCTTGTATTTATAGGCACGGAGGGAATTCGGGCTGGAGACACCCTTGGGTGTCTCAACTTGGGCCGAGACACCCTTGGGTGTCTCAACTTGGGCCGAGACACCCTTGGGTGTCTCGCTCGTGCCGAGACCCCGGGGTGTCTCAACTCAGACTGAGACGCTCCGTTATGCACGTTTGTTCGTTTCCGCCGTAACTTCTTCATCCGAACTCGGATTTGAGCTATTCAAAGTGCGTTGGAAATCCGACGAGGAGTTCTATAAGTTTCCAATGATTAGATCATCTGTGGAATAAATGAGACACGAAGAGTATTTTGCCGTTTGTGAACGACACGAGGTTCCCGATCAGTTCGTGTCTTCATCATTCTGAAATTCCAATATTTTACGTAGTTCGTCGATTCACTTTAAGCATTCACCAACATCAATCAAGCTTCTGTGAACCAGATAGTGACGTTCATTGTCTTTTCTTAACGCTGAGCAGTTCGTGGAGACGTATAGGCAATTTTCAATGCCTACAGGGTGGTCCTGTTGTTTCTCTTAGAAATCGTCTGAAGCACGATACAGATAAGGATGAAAAGATGAAGGATCTCGAGAACAAAATCAACGCTCTGATGTCTGCTCGAGAGGTAAAGAAGACCGATATTCCGTGTCCTTACCCGAGAGAGTGGGAGTCGATCCCGTATCCGGCCAAATTCAACCTAATCAACTTCATATCGTTCGACGGGAAGGGATCGCCCACTCAACATTTGATCTACTTCAAGTCTTACTTGGGCATGATATCCGGCAATAAAGTATTGATGGTTCGATTATTCGTTGGCACCCTTCACGGGCCTACCTTCGATTGGTACCGCCGTCTCATGCCTTGAAGCATCAACAGTTGGGATGATATAGAGAGCTCATTCCTCGGCAACTTCTTTGATGACGACGCCGAGGTATCCATCAGGACACTCTTCGATGAGAAGCAAAAAGACGGAGAAATAGTCGTCGACTTTGTTAAACACTTCCGGAACAAGGCGATAAATTGCTGAGAAGCAAAAAGACGGAGAAATAGTCGTCGACTTTGTTAAACACTTCCGGAACAAGGCGATAAATTGCTGAGATCCGATTACAGAGGAATTCATCCTACAAACTTACCACAACAACCTCTCTTTGGATGTGTTAGGAGTTATGGGATTAAACCTGTCCAAGGCTTGGAAAGATTTGAAGATGCACGGTGAACAAGCCGAACACTTCCTCAGAAGGAAGAAGATCGAAAGAAGCTAACAGTCAATGCCTACGGTTGCTAGTGATAATAATCAGACGTCACAACAACAACCTCAAAAACAACAAAGGGCTCCAGATCCGGGACTCCAAAAAGAGTACTCTTTCAAGGATGAGGAAGTTCCGGATATTTTCGAGTACCTCCTGAATAACGGTGAGATTGAGCTACCACCTATTAAAGATCAGGAGGGAGCTAAGAGGATTACGGACCCAAACTACTATGTATATCACAGGAGGGTTCTCTATCCTACTAAGATTTGTTTCGGTCTATAGAACAAGATTCAAGCTCTAATCGACTCTGGCGCCATAAAGCTAGAAGAAACCGAATGACGGTGCACCACTCCGAAGAGTATACGAGTATAAATTGCTTCTCAATCCTCCAACCAGTATAAGAGGTTAAACTGCTCCCTGACACTCCAAGAGGTATATGAGTCTAAACTATTTCATTTCTTTCACGGGAAGTTCCTGAAGAGTGTCATGCCTAGTATTCTTAAGGATAACCCAGTTATACAACTGAGTACAATATTAGACCCAGTTTCACGAAGAAAGCTGGGGGTGGATAATTCATGTAACGGGAAGTTCCCGAAAGAATTCTATATAGTGTATTCTTAGGGATAACCCGGTTACTACAAGAAGGTGATGAATAAGAAACTCCCACTCAAACTCCCGCTACGTCTGTGCACTCAACATTCTCATTGTTAGAGTCCGGACATAGTATTCGGAATTTTAATCTCCTGATCATTTACGATTATCAAACCCCTCCGTGTTAAGTATTTATCACTTAACACCAGGAACCCCCTCTGAGCAATTTGTGCAAGTTAACACTCCCACTATGATTTCTACTCCTACTCCCACTGTCTACTTGGTCAAACATTTAAACAGTTAGGACCACAACCAAAATCCCCTCTCGATTCCTTCCATGAACGAGAGGTCCACAAATTGAACGATCAAACCTTTAAACAGTTAGGGTCGTCTCAAATTTTCATCTTGGTCAAACCTTTAAACAGTTAGGATCACAACCAAAATTCCCTCTCAATTCCTTCCATGAACGAGAGGTCCACTTTTAATTTGAGCAATCAAATCTATAAAAGTTAGGGTTGCCTTCAACCTCACTTGGTCGAACCTGCAGATAGTTAGGACCAAGAGTAGAATACTCCTTTCGATAAACGAAAGACTTCCACATTTTCCTATTCGGCCAAACCTACAAAAGTTAGGGCCGAAATTGGAATTTTACCTCAATAAATGAGGAATTCTTTTCTTGGATTAAGCAACCAATCCTATAAAAGTTAGGGTTGAATTTTACCTCAATAAATGAGGAATTCTTTTCTTGGATTAAGCAACCAATCCTATAAAAGTTAGGGTTGCTTGAATCTTTCTGATTCTCGGAGTGGAGATCACACTCCTAGTTTCATTTTTCTGGATTCTTAGGGTGGAGATCCCACTTCGAGTTTCCTTGACAACTGGAGATAGAATATAAAATTCTCTGGATTCTTAGGGTGGAGATCCCACTTCGAGTTTCCTTGACAACTGGAGATAGAATATAAAATTTTTACTCTTTAGTTTTGGGAGATAGAATATAAAATTGTTCCTCTCCCATTTTTTTGACACCATCCTTCAACTCTAAAATCCATGCCTCACACGTACGGAGAATTTTATCTCGAATCCTAAGTAGGGATAAGTCAGCGCCTAACACGTGTTGTCGGTTTAGTCTTTTGCCGAGTGAAAAAGACACCAGAATCCAAGTCTGGTGATTTTTATCCTGAATCCTAAGAAGTGATAAGTCAGCGCCTAACACGCGTTGTCGGGTAGTCTATTCCCATGAGAAAGACGAAGTCTACGTATTCAATATAGTAGCACTAAAAGAGTTAACTCTTTTAGCACAACGTCACATGCGAAATGGACTTAAACAATCCGCACGCAATCCTAATTCAAACGGTAATCGGTAAAGGCACATCAAATCCATTGAGGGCTGAGGATTTGCCAAAAAATTCTGAGTCTGCATCTGATACATGCGGCCGGATAGTCTATTCCCATGAGAAAGACGAAGTCTACGTATTCAATATCATAGCAATAAAAGAGTTAACTCTTTTAGCATAACATTACATGCAGAACGGACTTAAACAATTCGCATGCTAGCCCGACTCAAACGGTAGTCGGTAAAGGCTCGTCAAACCCGTTGATGGCTAAGGGTTTGTCAAAAATCCTATAAAGGCAAGAGTTATTGACGCACTAGCTTCATTAGTTGGTCTCATGAATTGAGCATACAACAAACTTCATGATAAGATCTGTTAGACCCTAGAGGGGGGTGATTAGGGTCTTATGCTAATCTAATCCAATTTTATGTCAATTAAAATATATTAACAAGTTATATTCTTGCAAGATAGATATACAAAGAGTTAAGTGCAAGAATATGCAATATACACAAGGTGATATATCCTAGCAAAGAGGTATACTATATGATATATGCAAGGATATATAAACTAACACAAGGGTAAACAATATGAACTAGATAGTGGATCATATAAATAATGAGCTAATGACAATGGTGACAAGAATTATAAACACAAGTATAAATAAACGCCAAAGCACACTCAAACACACGATATGATCACGGAGTTCGGACCTTCTGTCCTACGTCTCCGCTCCCCACTCCCGGGGAGAAATCCACTATCACAACCGGGTTTTCTACGTTCACCCGAATAACGTTTACACCTCACAGTATCGGTTTTCAACGCTCATTGATCAACGTCACTCCTCACAATCGGTTTTCTAGTTCACCGAAAACTTCACAACACACTCTCGGTTTTCTAGCTCACCGAAAACCTTACAACACTCACAATGTAACAAATATAAATTTGTTCTCTACAATAGATGAGAACTCAATTAAGCACAACTCAATGTTACAATCTCTCACAACCCTAATATACTATGTATGCAAATACAATAAGCTCAAGTGGGTGTGTGTAACAATGAGATAAAATCAAATCAACTAAACTCAAATATAAAATCTAGCTTAAGAACAATGATAATCAAACAAGTATATAAATGTAAAGCTAGAGTTTGAGTTTAGAAAACTTCTCAATTGATAACAAGAGATAGAGGGAGGATAGTTGGAGGCTCAAACTTCAATAGATAATCTCCTTAAGCTCTTATGAAATTGATTCACAAAACCGAAATACTCAAATGCTGAGCTCAGGTTCGGTCGACCGGTTCGGTCGACCGGTTCGGTCGACCGAAAACTGACATATATAAAAAACAGGTTTTTGACACATTTAAACAATTTGTAAAATATTCATTTGACTTCTGAAAATTATGAAACTTTGGGAAATGTATATAAACATGTAAATGAACATGTTACAAAAAGAATTTTCCAAATTGCATTTCCCATTTGTGAAAAATCATCATTTTGCAAAATAGTTCAAAACACGAAAATGTAAACATGTGAAATTTGATATTTTGGTTAAACCATGTTTTGAAACTTTGCACAATGATTATATAGACTTAATAAAATATGTATATGATTATTGTTAAGTCCAAAAACAATTAATACCATATTTTCATAAAATTGCATATTCTATACAATATTTTCAAAACACTAAATATGATTTCATTAAATATAAGCTTGTTAAAGATGAAATCATATATAGACATATTAACATGAAACAAATTAGTATTTTCCAATTCTATTCATTTGTTTCATATATAAACTCGAAACCTATTAAACCAAAAACATATATGTATATATATAACTGTATATATACCAAATCAAAACCAAAGCGTGTAATTTGTGGTAGTATGATGTGAGCTTAAAAGTATCTAACCGCATAAATAAAACTAAAACTAATGGTTACCAGCAAAGATCGTAGATCTTCAATAAGCTTGACTTGGTACACTCTGCGGATGAAGCTTGAACTTGGATCTTCAACTTGAATTTGCATAGCTTCACCCGACATTCCGCCAACCTCCTTTGGATATCATCGTTGAAGCACAATCCATCCAACCTCCAACTACGTCGTTTGTCTACAATATATAGGAATGCACAAACACTAGACAAACAACATTAGTGGTAAATTGTTTGTAAATCATCATCAAAACAAGAAGGCCAACAATCTCCCCCTTTTTGATGATGACAAACAATTTACAAAAAGGATATATGCATGAAAGGAATGAATATATAAAAATTATAATTCTCATGCATATAAACAAGAAAGAATCAAGAAAGAATATACACCTACTCACAATATTTCTCCCCCTTTGACAACATCAAAAAGGGGACAAAAGAATTAAGAGAGCAAAAGCTCCCCCTACAAATAAGCATGGGTGAGTATGATAGCTCCCCCTATCAAAAAGCCATATGAAATATAAGCAATAAAAGATCATGGCAAACATGTGAGCAAGCATAAATAATATGCCAAAAATCACTCACATACAAGAGATAATGAGAACATATATAAGTATGTCAAGATGAACATATTGTCTCATATCATGAAACCCAATGTATAAAATAGATTTATGAAATCAAAAGAAGAGAAACATGAGAATCATGTAAAAAGTTTTCAAATGAAAACAAATCAATCAAATGAAATCATAAATCAACCACAATCACATAAAACCAAACCATCATTGATTTTCAAAAATCAAGAGAGGCAACCATATCTAGCTTTTGAACTAGTAACAACCCATATAAATATTTTTAGCACCCGGTAAACAACATTTGGGAATAAACACCCAATAACTCCGGATGGTTATATAAACATAGTCCTCTCACCAAGATCGAAACAAATAATCATGAAAACAAAAGATTTGATCAATTTAAGAAGTGTTTTCATAAAAAGTTTCAAAGCATAATTTTTAAAACCAAGAAAAAGAAAGATAAAAACATTAAAATTTTCTTGGTTTTAAAAAAAATTATTTTGGCACCCAAGAACTCTTGGTACCAAAAGATTTAGGGACATGACCCCTATCATTTAAGCTCAAGGCCCTAAGGTTATGAACCCTTTTAGGCGCATGTGGTGCACGGGATCGGTCATAGCAATAATCACTCAAATGACCCTTCCATTTGCAATATGTATAATAGAAAGGAAGCATTTGCTTATGTTGACCATTAAAAGGTGCACGTGGAACATTTGCAAATAAAGATGGTCTTTTAAGATTATTTTGCAAATGAGAAACATTTTGAAATAATGTTGGTCTACTTGAAATATTTTGCGATTTAGAAACTTTTCGCAAATCAAAATAAAACTTAGCTAAGTGATCAACTCTACTGTTGGACCTTAGAGGGGGGGTGATTAGGGTCAAGAGGCTCTAATATGCAATAAAAAACAAACACAATCAAATCACAAAACAGTAAAGCAATTAAAGTAAGAGATATAGGGTTAGGAGTTCGTTATCCTTGACGCGCAATGTGTTAACGAGGTTCGGCCCTCTGGCCTACGTCCCCGCTCCCCACTCTCGAGGAGAAATCCACTACACACCCGGTTTGGAAGCCGGAACTTCGTCTACACAGCGATCCCACACGATCTCTCTCACTACACAGTTTGATCTCAATAGATCACACTCCCTCACAGTTGATCTACACAAGATCTCACTCACACAGCAGAAGAAAAGATGCAAGAACCTCTCTTTACACAGCCCCTATAGCAAAGAGAAAAAGTACTGAAGCTGGGAAGTGAATCACACTTAAAAACAGAGAGAAAACACAGAAACCAGACTGTGAAAATTTTTCTCAGGAAACAGCAGACTCTCTAGTTTTTGCAAACGTTAGGGCTAAGGAGGAAGAAGAAGAGTGAGGTTTTTATAGAAGAGATTAAATCAATTTAAAACAAAACTCAATCTTCCCAAATAGGATAATAATCTCCTTTACAGACCCTTATCTCAGACTGTGCCAAACACAGTTAAGTGTAAGCGCAGTTTACTAGGCAAATGACCGTTTGAAAAAGTCACGGCTGACCGAAGAGAAATTCGGTCGCCCGAAGTAAACGTTCGGTCGACCGAAAAACTACGTCGGTCGACCGACCGAAAAGCACGGTCGACCGACCAAAGATTTGAGCTTTCGGTCGACCGCGCCGGTCGACCGGATGAACTCTTGGAAACTTCTGACGAAAGATCATAGGAGCGGTCGACCGGACCGGTCGACCGCTTTCTGATATATTGCAGAAAACAGATTTTGACTCAACTTGAAATATTTGCAAAATATTTATTTGACCTCTGAAAATTCTGAAACTTTGTAAAATGTTTTTAATATTAAAAACAAACTGCTTGGAAAAAGAATTTTGCAGATAGGTCCTCATACTTGTGAAAAATAGTATACTTCTTGGAAATGGAATTTTGCAGATAGGTCCTCATACTTGTGAAAAATAGTATTTTGTGAAAAACGCTTAAAAACACAAGTATGAAAACGTGTGTGTGATTCCCAATAGCTTCAAGTAAACTCAGTAACTCTTTGCCTACATTCTAGCACTAGAGAGAGAAACAAAAGAAAGCTAATATCCTCATATAGAGAGCAATACTTGAGCTTTGATATAGCTTGAATCGGATGAAGCTTTTATATGACTTTGTTGTTCTTGAAATAACGTTGCTTCATCTTTTTGGCCTCCTCCTCCTTTAGATGTCTTCGTTTTAGCGTATATTCCATCCATCCTCCGTTAATGGCACTAACGAGCTTGACAAATGATTTTACTAAATTTACACTCAATAAGCCATTAGTACCGATAATGGTGGTTGTAAGAACATCATCAAAACATAAGGGCTAACAACTTTTAAACCCTTTAAAACTCTTGTTAAAACCCTCTTGGATGATTTCAGGAGTGAAACAGTAAGGGGTATTTATAGGATAAAAACCAAAGCCCAAAAACTAAGAAAACCTAGCAAAAAGATAAAAATACAAAAGTCTGGAAAAACTAGCCGTTACAGGCGTCGGTTGACTGATAACCTGAATCAGTCGACTGACGAGCTGACCGTTACAAACAGCTAACATCTTGTCATTCGACTGAAGAGTGTTAGACCCTAGAGGGGGGTGATTAGGGTCTTATGCTAATCTAATCCGATTAAATGCCAATTAAAAACTAATTAATAAGTTATCCTAGCAAGTATGAAATACAACAAGATATGTAAGCTAGGATAAGCAATATGATTCATTAGTAGCACCAAAAATAATGTCATCCACATATATTTGAACTAAAATGAAATCATTTTTCCTTTTTCTCACAAAAAGTGTGTTATCAATAGATCCTTTTGAAAAACCATTTTCAACAAGAAAACTAGAGAGGCGAGCATACCAAGCCCTAGGAGCTTGTTTCAACCCATATAAAGCTTTTTGTACCCGGTAAACATGATTAGGAAAAGCATGATCTATAAAACCGGGGGGTTGCTCAACATACACTTCCTCTTCTATAAAACCATTTAAGAAAGCACTTTTGACATCCATTTGAAATAGTTTGAAATTTTTAAAACTAGCAAATGCCAAAAACATCCTAATAGATTCCAACCTTGCAACCGGTGCAAAGGTTTCATCATAGTCTATGCCCTCCTCTTGATTGTATCCTTGGGCAACCAAACGTGCTTTATTTCTAGTTACAATGCCATGTTCATCAAGTTTGTTTCTAAAAACCCATTTTGTACCAATAACACTAGCATTGTTAGGTCTAGGAACTAACTTCCAAACTTCATTTCTTTGAAAATTGTTTAATTCTTCATGCATAGCCAAAACCCAAAACTCATCATTTAAAGCATCATTAACCTTTTTAGGTTCTAGTTGAGATAGAAATGCAACATTACCACATTCACTCAAGGCTTTTGAGCGAGTTATAACTCCTTTTGAAGGGCTCCCAATGATTTGTTCCTTTGGGTGGTTTGATGTGAATTTCCAAGCTTTAGGTTGTTCAACTTGATCTTGAGCATTTGTGCAATCTACATCCTTTTGAGCTTCTATAGAGGGAGTGTCATTGATTTGCAACAAGTCCAATCCTCCCTCAATATCATCATCATCATCCTTCCTAGGCAAAACAACTTGAGAGCCAACATTAGTCTCATCAAAAGTAACGTTTATAGACTCTTCAACAACGAGGCTTCGTTTATTGAAGACCCTATAAGCCTTACTTCGAGGTGCATAACCCAAGAAAATACCAACATCAATTTTGGAATCAAATTTATCATGGTGATCTTTTGTATTTAAAATAAAACATTTGCAACCAAAGACACGAAAATAGCCAATGAAAGGAGTTTTTCCAAAATAAAGTTCATAAGGGGTTTTCTTAAGCTTTGGTCTAATCAAAACACGATTTAAAACATGGCAAGCCGTGTTGACGGCTTCCGCCCAAAAATATTTTGGCAAATCAAAAGAATTAAGCATAGTGCGTGCCATCTCTTGTATGGTGCGATTTTTCCGTTCAACAACACCATTTTGTTGTGGTGTTCTAGGAGCGGAAAACATATGAGTTATACCATGATGAGCACAAAAATCATAGAAAAATTCATTTTGAAATTCACCACCATGATCACTTCTTATTTTAACAACTTTCAAATCTTTTTCATTTTCAATTCTTTTAACATGATTAGCAAATTCTTCAAAACAATCATTTTTCTTTGCAAGAAATATTGTCCATGTAAAACGAGAAAAATCATCAATAATCACAAAAACATAGTGTTTGCCTCCAAGAGAGGTAACACGCATAGGACCAAATAAATCAAGATGAAGTAATTGCAAGGGTTTAGAAGTCGATACCTCATGGATGGATTTGAAAGAAGACTTTGTTTGTTTACCTTTGGCACAATCCTCACAAATTGTATCTTTTATGAAGTGCAAGCTAGGTAGCCCTTTCACAAGATTCTTCTTAGACAATTTTGATATTAACTCCATATTTGCATGTCCAAGTCTCTTGTGCCAAATCCAAGGATTTTCATCAATTGCCGCAAGACACTTCACATCTTGATTCACTAACTCATTCATCTCAAAAATGTAAACATTAGACTTGCGGTTTGCAATAAAAACAATTTTTCCATCCATACTAATGATGCATTTATCCGGTTTAAAAGAAATATCAAAACCTTTATCACTTAATTGGCTAATGCTAAGAAGATTATGATTCAAACCACTTACTAAATAAACATCTTCAATTGTGGGTGAGGGTTTCTTACCAATAGACCCGATACCAATGATTTTACCTTTCTCACCACCACCGAAGGAGACATTGCCTCCTTCAATCCTTGATAGGGTTGCAAATAACTCTTTGTTGCCCGTCATATGATGTGAGCAACCACTATCAAGGTACCACATCTCCTTACGTCGTTGCCGTGACGTTCCCTACAAAAGAAGAAGATGAAGGTGTAGTAGCTTTAGGTACCCATGTCTTGGGTCCTTGGTGGTTAGTAGTTTTGGTACCTTTGGGTACCCATATCAAACCATAAAAATCTTCATTGTCTTTAATTCTACAATGAGTAGAAATGTGTCCATGTCTCATACAATAAGTGCATACAAAATTTCTTTTGTATGTACGGATGTTGGAACCATGAAACCTATTTCTACCATGATGATTGTAGTTGGCATAAGCATGAGTGGGTCTAGTCCTACAACCCTCAATTTCTAGTCTTTCAATCTTTGATCTTAATTGCTTGTTCTCGAAATCGAGATCTCCTAGCAATTCATCTTTAAGAGCAAGAGAGGTTGTTAGTTGTTCTAGCTTAATATCACAAGAGGCATGCAATTTTTTGAAAGAAGAGTATTCTTTAGACATTCTTTTAAATTCAAAGTTCAACTCTTCTAAAGCCATAGCTATGTCACATTGCATATAGAAAGATTCACTTTCGGCCTCGGATATTACCTCATGTTCATTTGCCATGAAACAAACATTTGGGTCATGAAGAGCCAATTTTGCTCCTTCTTCATCACTCTCCGAGTCACTTGGTTCGGATTCTTCCCATCCGGCATACATAGCCTTCTTCTTCTTGTACTTCATGTACTTTTCTTTGAGCTTGGGGCAATCCTTAGCGATGTGACTCGGTTCATTGCATTCAAAACATTTACCTACACGAGAGGAAAACTTGTTGTTAGATCGGGGGTTAAATTTTTTGTTCATCTTTATGAATCTAGAGATTCTTCTAGAGAGATGAGCCACTTCTCTAGAAAAATCGACTTCACTATCCGACGACGAAGATGAGTTGTCACTAGCTCCTTTGAGAGCTATGGTCTTCAACTTTGGTGACGGCTCCTCAACTTCTCGTGATGGCACTTCCTCCTTCTCCTTCCCCTTGAGCTTCTTCTCATGCACTTTGAGCTTTCCGATGAGACTATCAAGAGCTAAGGTAGTGAGGTCATAAGCTTCCTCAATTACCGTAGCTTTGGGCTCCCATGCCGGGGTCAAGGAGCGAAGTATCTTGTAGTTCATCTCTTGAATGGATAATTGCTTATCTAGACCATGTAATTCATTGATGATATTAGTAAAACGGGAAAACATAACATCAATGGATTCATTAGGAAGAATAGTTCATAATCATGCGTAAGCCCACTAATCTTAGATTCCTTAACTTGGGGGATTCCTTCATGTGTTATACATAACTTTACCCAAATTTCGTATGCGGTTGCACACGTGGAAACTCTATTGTATTCATTGGGGGAAAGACCACAGATTAAGGCGTTCATGGCCTTAGCATTGAGATTGGCAAGGTGCCTTTCATCATCGGACATGTTCTCGACTTTGGACTTCTCTACATATTTCTTTTCTATGAGCCCTAGGATGTCAAGATCAATGCAACGAAGGTAAATTCTCATCATAGCCTTCCAATATGTAAAGTTGGTTCCAGTGAAGAGTGGTGGTCTAGTGGTGGATTGTCCTTCTAACATATGCATATTCAACGAAGCCTCCATTGGATCTTTTCTCTAAGGTTGTTAAACCAAAAACTGATATAGAGACCAAGCTCTGATATCAATTGTTGGACCCTAGAGGGGGGGTGATTAGGGTCAAGAGGCTTTAATATGCAATAAAAAACAAACACAAGCAAATCACAAAACAGTAAAGCAATTAAAGTAAGAGAGATAGGGTTAGGAGTTCGTTATCCTTGACACGCGATGTGTTAACGAGGTTTGGCCCTCTGGCCTACGTCCCTGCTCCCCACTCTCGAGGAGAAATCCACTACACACCCGGTTTGGAAGCCGGAACTTCGTCTACACAGCGATCCCACACGATCACTCTCACTACACAGTTTGATCTCAACAGATCACACTCCCTCACAGTTGATCTACGCAAGATCTCACTCACACAGCAGAAGAAAAGATGCAAGACTCTCTCTTTACACAGCCCCTATAGCAAAGAGAAAAAGTACTGAAGCTGGGAAGTGAATCACACTTAAAAACAGAGAAAAAACACAGAAACCAGACTTTGAAAAAATTTCTCAGGAAACAGCAGACTCTCTGGTTTTTGCAAACGTTAGGACTAAGGAGGAAGAAGAAGACTGGGGTTTTTATAGAAGAGATTAAATCAATTTAAAACAAAACCCAATCTTCCCAAATAGGATAATAATCTCCTTTACAGACCCTTATCTCAAACTGTGCCAAACACAGTTAAGTGTAAGCGCAGTTTACTAGGCAAATGACCGTTTGAAAAAGTCATGGCTGACCGAAGAGAAATTCGGTCGCCCGAAGTAAACGTTCGGTCGACCGAAAAACTACGTCGGTCGACCGACCGAAAAATCCGGTCGACCGCTAGCCGCTTTGAAAAATTAGAAAACGAGCAGAGACTTTATCGGTCGACCGGCACGGTCGACCGACCAAAGATTTGAGCTTTCGGTCGACCGCGCCGGTCGACCGATGAACTCTCTGGAAACTTCTGACGAAAGATCATAGGAGCGGTCGACCGGACCGGTCGACCGCTTTCTGATATATTGCAGAAAACAGATTTTGACTCAACTTGAAATATTTGCAAAATATTTATTTGACCTCTGAAAATTCTGAAACTTTGTAAAAAGTTTTTAATACTAAAAACAAACTGCTTGGAAAAGGAATTTTGCAGATATGTCCTCATACTTGTGAAAAATAGTATTTTGTGAAAAACGCTTAAAAACACAAGTATGAAAACGTGTGTGTGATTCCCAATAGCTTCAAGTAAACTCAGTAACTCTTTGCCTACATTCTAGCACTAGAGAGAGAAACAAAAAAAAGCTAATATCCTCATATAGAGAGCAATACTTGAGCTTTGATATAGCTTGAATCGGATGAAGCTTTTATTCGAATTTGTCGTTCTTGAAATAACGTTGCTTCATCTCTTGGCCTCCTCCTCCTTTGGATATCTTCGTTGTAGCATATATTCCATCCATCCTCCATTAATGGCACTAACGAGCTTGATAAAAGAATTTACTACATTTGCACTCAATAAGCCATTAGTACCGATAATGGTGGTTGTAAAACATCATCAAAACATAAGGGCTAACAATCTCCCCCTTTTTGATGATGACAACCAACCATTATATAAGAGCAAAAATAAAATAGCTTATAGATAGGTGCTCCCCCTATCTATGAGCTCCCCCTAAATATATGCAACAAATTTGTGCATCATAGCAAAATTTAGCTAAATGGCCTTTACGACCACAAATGGAGCACTTGTAAACTTTGTTATACAAGTGTGCATAGTGTGTGGGTGATTTTGTAGCACTAGATTTAGCACACTTGTCCATAAGTTTCTTATGGTTATCAATGTATATTTTGAAAGTTGAATCTAAACATGAAATGCATTTTTTCATAAGATTCAAGTCTTTGTTTTTAGGCACATATGCACTTTTAGAAGTAGAACATAAATAGTCATTTATAAAAGAAGTAGTATTATTTTGTATGTTCTTTACTTCTAACATGGCATTATCTCTTTCATGAGTTAAACTAGCAACGTTTGAAGTTAAAGAAACATGATCCAATTTTAATTTTTCATTGTTTTCTTTAAGGATCACATTTTCATTAGAAATAGTTTCAAACTTAGATGCTAACAACTCATGATCGGATTTCAAAATTTCATGCTTGCTTTGTAAATTAATGAAATCATTTTGCAATTTGTTAAAGGCATGTAATAATTTTTCACTAGCACAAGCAAGTTCATCATTAGGTAAATCATTTATGGTTTCGAACTCGCAAACCTCACTAGGGCTATCGCCTAGTGCACGTGTGCATGACGCTCCACATGAACTTGAAGCCGGATCCGCCAAAGCTTGTTGGATCGCCTCCAAGTCATCTAACACACCATTGGGCATAGGGGAAATTATCTAATCTAGGAGCAATATTAATGGCATAACCTAAACCATGCATATCCATAATATAAAAGGCAAGCAAGATACAAATAAAGCTCAAAATTAGATTAGCACAATAAGCTAACTTGGATCTTTAACTCAAGGCGATTAGACCTTAAATCAAAGAGCACCAAGCTCTGATACCAATTGTTAGACCCTAGAGGGGGGGTGATTAGGGTCTTATGCTAATCTAATCCGATTTTATGCCAATTAATATATTAACAAGTTATATTCTTGCAAGATAGATATACAAAGAGTTAAGTGCAAGAATATGCAATATACACAAGGTGATATATCCTAGCAAAGAGGTATACTATATGATATATGCAAGGATATATAAACTAACACAAGGGTAAACAATATGAACTAGATAGTGGATCATATAAATAATGAGCTAATGACAATGGCGACAAGAATTATAAACACAAGTATAAATAAACGCCAAAGCACACTCAAACACAAGATATGATCACGGAGTTCGGACCTTCCGTCCTATTCGGCCAAACCTATAAAAGTTAGGGCCGAAATTAGAATTTTACCTCAATAAATGAGGAATTCTTTTCTTGGATTAAGCAACCAATCATATAAAAGTTAGGGTTGCTTGAATCTTTCTGATTCTCGGAGTGGAGATCACACTCCTAGTTTCACTTTTCTGGATTCTTAGGGTGGAGATCCCACTTCGAGTTTCCTTGACAACTGGAGATAGAATATAAAATTTTTCCTCTTTAGTTTTGGGAGATAGAATATAAAATTGTTCCTCTCCCATTTTTTTGACACCATCCTTCAACTCTAAAATCCATGCCTCACACGTACGGGGAATTTTATCTCGAATCCTAAGTAGGGATAAGTCAGCGCCTAACACGTGTTGTCGGTTTAGTCTTTCGCCGAGTGAAAAAGACACCAGAATCCAAGTCTGGTGATTTTTATCCTGAATCCTAAGAAGTGATAAGTCAGCGCCTAACACGCGTTGTCGGGTAGTCTATTCCCATGAGAAAGACGAAGTCTACGTATTCAATATAGTAGCACTAAAAGAGTTAACTCTTTTAGCACAACGTCACATGCGAAATGAACTTAAACAATCCGCACGCAATCCTAATTCAAATGGTAATCGGTAAAGGCACATCAAATCCGTTGAGGGCTGAGGATTTGCCAAAAAATTCTGAGTCTGCATCTGATACATGCGGTCGGATAGTCTATTCCTGTGAGAAAGACGAAGTCTATGTATTCAATATCATAGCAATAAAAGAGTTAACTCTTTTAGCATAACATTACATGCAGAACGGACTTAAACAATTCGCATGCTAGCCCGACTCAAACGGTAGTCGGTAAAGGCTCGTCAAACCCGTTGATGGCTAAGGGTTTGTCAAAAATCCTATAAAGGCAAGAGTTATTGACGCACTAGCTTCATTAGTTTGTCTCATGACTTGAGCATACAACAAACTTCATGATAAGATCTGTTAGACCCTAGAGGGGGGGTGATTAGGGTCTTATGCTAATCTAATCCGATTTTATGCCAATTAAAATATATTAACAAGTTATATTCTTGCAAGATAGATATACAAAGAGTTAAGTGCAAGAATATGCAATATACACAAGGTGATATATCCTAGCAAAGAGGTATACTATATGATATATGCAATGATATATAAACTAACACAAGGGTAAACAATATGAACTAGATAGTGGATCATATAAATAATGAGCTAATGACAATGGCGACAAGAATTATAAGCACAAGTATAAATAAACGCCAAAGCACACTCAAACATACGATATGATCACGGAGTTCGGACCTTCTGTCATACGTCTCCGCTCCCCACTCCCGGGGAGAAATCCACTATCACAACCGGGTTTTCTACGTTCACCCGAATAACGTTTACACCTCACAGTATCGGTTTTCAACGCTCATCGATCAACGTCACTCCTCACAATCGGTTTTCTAGTTCACCGAAAACTTCACAACACACTCTCGGTTTTCTAGCTCACCGAAAACCTTACAACACTCACAATGTAACAAATATAAATTTGTTCTCTACAATAGATGAGAACTCAATTAAGCACAACTCAATGTTACAATCTCTCACACCTCTAATATACTATGTATGCAAATACAATAAGCTCAAAGTGGGTGTGTGTAACAATGAGTGAAATCAAAATTAAATCTAAACTCAAATATAAAATCTAGCTTAAGAACAATGATAATCAAACAAGTATATAAATGTAAAGCTAGAGTTTGAGTTTAGAAAACTTCTCTAGATCAAGATGGAGAGATGGAGATTTTGAGGTCCAAACAATAAGTTAATCTCCTCCACTTGTGAAAGCTAAAACTACTTTAAACCAAACCCTTAAACAAGTTTAAACCCTTTTTAAAACCCTTGTTTAAAAACTTATTTTTCTTAGTTGAAAACTGAGATCAAAGAGAGTATTTATATCCTCCAAAACCTCAGCTAAAAATCCCAAGTCAAAAGACAAAAACAGCCCCAACAACAGTAATAAAACTAGCCGTTGGAAGCTGAAAAAGACATCGTCGGTTGACCGGAAATTTTATCGGTCGACCGATGGAGCTATCGTCGGTCGAACGGAAATTTCATCAGTCGACCGATGGAGCTATCAGTCGATCGGACCGGTCGATCGACAGACTCTCTGTCGCCCAGTGAACACATGAATTCAGGATCGGTCGATCGGATCGGTCGACCGGAAACTGATATGCAGAATAAACAGGTTTTAGAAGCTGATTTTGAGACTTTGGAAAATATGTTAAAAATAACAAATGAAGTCCAAAAATAATGAAACTTTGGGAAATGTATATAAACATGTAAATGAACATGTTACAAAAGGAATTTTCCAAATTGCATTTCCCAATTGTGAAAAATCATCATTTTGCAAAATAGTTCAAAACACGAAAATGTAAACATGTGAAATTTGATATTTTGGTTAAACCATGTTTTGAAACTTTGCACAATGATTATATAGACTTAATAAAATATGTATATGATTATTGTTAAGTCCAAAAACAATGAATACCATATTTTCACAAAATTGCATATTCTATGCAATATTTTCAAAACACTAAATATGATTTCATTAAATATAAGCTTGTTAAAGATGAAATCATATATAGACATATTAACATGAAACAAATTAGTATTTTCCAATTCTATTCATTTGTTTCATATATAAACTTGAAACCTATTAAACCAAAAACATATATGTATATATATAACTGTATATATACCAAATCAAAACCAAAGCGTGTATGTATGTATATGATTGAGCTTAAAGTACTAACACACATAATATAAAACCTAAAACTAATGTTACCCAAGCAAAGATCTAGATCTTCAATTAAGCTTGACTTGGTACACTTGCGGATGAAGCTTGAACTTGATCTTTAACTTGAATTATATAGGCTTCAACCCGACATTCCGCCAACCTCCTTTGGATATCATCGTTGAAGCGTAATCCATCCAACCTCCAACTACGTTGTTTGTCTACAATATATAGGAATGCACAAACACTAGACAAACAACATTAGTAGTAAATTGTTTGTAAATCATCATTAAAACAAGAAGGCCAACAAGATCCATACCTATAGACGAAACAACTTTAATAGTTGGTCCTGTAGCCCAACATTTGGGACCGTCATGCTCCAATACCTTAAGAGCTTAAACTGTATATACTCAAGCAAACGTACGAGTATAAACTATGTCAACGGCAAGCGATCTGAAACCCTAGGTCAATACCGGTCAACACGTAACCCTCGATCAATGCCAGTCAATGCGTTACAATGAAAAGTCAACATCAGGCTGTTCGAAACCCTAGGTCAATGCCGGTCAACACGTAATCCTAGGTCAACGCCAGTCAATGTGTTGCGATGAACGTTAACGTAAGTCAATATATCGTGATGGAGATAGTCAGTTCAAAGTCAACTTGACGATACGAGCCAAAATCAATTCACCAGTTTTGATTCAAGATTTTGATGACGGTCAGACGATAAACGCAGCGTCGAGAGAACTTCAGCTATTCGTTAAAATATTGAATAGATTAAAAAATCAAAGGAGTCAAGAATCAAAGCTAACTACAGGTCCTTTTTCACCGGCTGAAGGTTGGACCGATCATATCCAAAGAATTTCAGGCTCATCTATAAAAGAAACGAGACTGAAACACTTTGGAGGAGGTATCTGTAGGCGTCAAAAATTACCTATTGGTCCCCACACGCGGTTCGAGATGGAGAAGAGATGATGAACATCGCTATTCAAGTCATAGAAGCTCATTTAACAATGACAAACGCATGAAGTGAGTCGACGGACCATGCGAAGCAACGGAATTTCGGAATAATCGAAACACGAATGAATCGGGAGCTGCACGTCGCTTACGAAAGACGAAGCGCCCCTCATGTACCATTTACTCCACACATGATTCAATCATGGAAGCTTGTAGATCTCCTCGTCGGCTTTCCGACGCATTCTGGATCGCGTGATTTTGAGTTCGGATGATGAAAATACGGCGAAAACGGACGAAACACGTGAGACCAAGCCCTGAGCCAAACCGAGACACCACATGGTGTCTCGGCCAAGCCAAGGAGGAGATATCAGTGAATTCTTCAGCATAAAAAGAGGAGTTCGTCAGATCTACAGTCTGGTTCCTTCCCTTGAGATTGCCCCGTTGCGGTGATCTCGAAAAGAGTAATTATCTCACTGTTGCCGAGATAATTGCTTCGGTTTCTTGATTCCTTCACGAATCAACGAAGCTTTGGATCTGATCTGATCGTTTGGTGGTCCACGGATATCAACGTCCCCGTCACAGGCAAAGATCTCACGCAAGCAGTGAGCGATAAACACCCGTTGCGTTTGTTTAAAAGAGAGTTGTATTTTTCTTATTTTCATTATGTAAGAAAGTCTTATAAAAAGACTAATTTTACTTTGAATCTGTAATCGATAAACGTGTAATGGATTCCGCAATGAAGATATCAACTTTCACCGCAAACAGAAGTTAGATCTTAGTACACTATTTTTGGTTTTATGACCCAAAATGTTCAAGAATATTACAAGTTGTTCTTCAATCATAATGTGCCTAGAGTTTTAAGTAGACCCTCTATCGTCATCAAATTTACAAGTTTGTCAAACGTAACTTTACACATCCTTACATAGTCTTTACAACTAGTAGAATAACATTTCAATATCCTAGACAATTGTGCGTCTCAGTAGCTTTCATTTGCTTTCTTTTGTAATCTAGGTACATGAGTGATACGCCTTCTTCTAGATTGTAATCTTTTTAGAAAGGTAATCATCAACACTAACACAATCATAGCACCTCCAGATACAATCCTCATCATCATCTCCTCCTCAATATTTTCCATCTACAACACAATACATGAAAATTACAAACTAAGAGTCTATTTGAAAAATATATACATATAAGCATGAAATTGATCAATGGCCTAGTTGGAAAAAAAATATAAGCAATAAATTGAACACAACTTGTAGCAAACTAACAGTCTAGTTGATATTAAAAAATCATAGACAAAATAAATTAGAGCATGAAATAAAAGCATTAAATTGAACAAATCCAGGTTCAATCAGGTTGGCTAACCACCCAAAATTATATAAAAATATAAACAGTTTGAGTATGAAATTGAAAAATAGCCTACATGAATTAAAATGAAAAGTCTTCACGTCATGTACCAAACTAAGAGTCTAATTGATTAAAAAACTAATTTTTATTAAAAAGACAACTTTTACCTTACTTTTTTCTTTGATTGCAACTGCGTGATAACAACGATCGGAAAATGGGAAGATCTGAACACCAACAAGCTAAAAACAGAGATCTTTAGCCCTTTTAACGATCACCTCTTTTTTCCCCAATTCTAAAGATGAGAACGAGAGAGGGGGGGGAGATGTAGTGACAGGGGAATGTTGGCCTTCTTGTTTTGATGATGATTTGCAAACAATTTATATCTAATATTTTTTGTCTAGTGTTTGTGTTTTATATTTATTCTAGCCAAACAATATATTGGAGGTTGGATGGAATTGCGCCTCAACGATGATATCAAAAGAAGGTTGGCGGATATTGATATGAAGCTATGCACAATTCAAGTCAAGTTCTAGATCAAGCTTCATCCCACTAAGACGAGCCTATATGAAGATCACAAGCTTGGGTATATAGTTTATAGTGTTTGTAGTATAGGTTTATACTTGTGTGTTTAATACTCTAAGCTCAATTATACACACACACATATTTCTAGTTTTTTATTAAAATATGAGTGTTTTTGATAAAATATGGCTTTATTGGTTTATGGACTTAACGTTCATTATATACATCCTTTATTAAGTCTATAAAATCATTTTATATGTTTTCAAGACATGTATATGTATTTGTGAGTTTTTGCAAAATGATGAGATTTCATAAACAGGGAATGATATTTGAAAAATTCCTTTTTCAACATGTTCAATATCATATTTATAAACTTTCCCCAAAAGCTTATATATTTTGGAATTTATTTGATAATTTTAAAGTAGGTTTAAAGTTGAGATTTACTGTGCGTTTCATGTTCATGTATGTTTCTCGTAAAATGATGAGTTTTCATTTTTGGGAAGTGAAAATTGAAAAAATCTTTTTAACATGTTCATTTATATGTTTATAAAGTTTCCCAAAGTTTCATGATTTTTGGAGTTGATTTACTATGTTAAATTGATTTTACAAAATCGTGTGTCTCCCAAAGTTTCATGATTTTTGGAGTTGATTTACTATGTTAAATTGATTTTACAAAATCGTGTGTCTCAGCAGTTTTCAGAATCTGGATTTTACAAAATCGTGTGTCTCAGCAGTTTTCAGAATCTGGAATATCTGTGTTAAAATATTTATTTCTTACAAATGAGAAGTTATATTTTAGAAATTCTTTCTCTAACATGTTTATATACATGTCTGGAAACTTTCCTCAAAAGTTAATAATTTTTTGAGTTGATTTACTATTTTTAATTAATTTTATAAAGACAGTTACGCAAAATTCCAGAACTGCCAGAATCTGTCATGCATGTCATAAGTCGACTCATGAACAGTGTAAGTCGACTTGCTACAGTATAAGTCGACTCATGAACAGTGTAAGTCGACTCAGCAGATGTTTTTCAGCTTGTAACGGCT
Organism: Asparagus officinalis; assembly: GCF_001876935.1. Classification (NCBI taxonomy): domain Eukaryota; kingdom Viridiplantae; phylum Streptophyta; class Magnoliopsida; order Asparagales; family Asparagaceae; genus Asparagus; species Asparagus officinalis. The sequence goes on along the minus strand of NC_033794.1, from coordinate 87,931,605 downwards.
AGTTTATGAGTCGACTCATGAACAGTACCGAGTCAACTCATAACACTGTAACGGCTAGTTTTTGGCTAAGTTGTTTTTTGGTTTTTTGGACTTTTCACTTGGGTTTTCTTGGTTATTTGGGCTCCTATATATACCCCATATCCTCTAACTTCTGAGAGCACTTAAGAAAGTTTTTAAAAGAGGTTTAATAAGTTTTTTAGTACGTTTAAGGTTTGCTTCAAGATTGTTTAAGTGTGAAGAAGTTTTCACAAGAGGAGATCAATTTCGGTTTGGGCTTTCAATCTTCCAATCTCTCTCTCTTGTATTTAGAGAAGTGTTTCTAAACTCAAATTCCTAGCTTGTTTATGTTTTAAGTGTTATATTCATATTTGCTAGATTAATTTGAGTTTATATTTGATTTTCTCATTGTTTGCGCACACACCCACATGAGCTTATTGTATCTTCATACATAGTATATTTGGGTTGGTGAGAGTTGTAACAATTGAGTATGAGCTTTCATTGTGTTCTCATCCATATTAGAGAATAAACAATTGTTGTAATTATGCTTTAGTGTGAGGTTCACTTTATAATACACTTGTACACCGAGAGGAGTGTGTGGTAAGAGACGGGGTCGAATCCAAGAGGAGTGGCGTCGGTTGACGAACCTAGGGAGAGGTTGTATCCGAGCACTTGAGGAGGAGGACACGGGCTAGGCCAACATTTAGAGGGTGTGAAGTATATTTGCAAGTGTGTGAGTTGTAGAGTTTTCGGTGAACTAGAAAACCGTATTGTGAGGTGTAAACGTTATTCAGGTGAGCGTAGAAAACCCAGTTGTGATAGTGGATATCTCCTCCAGGTGAGGAGCGGAGACGTAGGTCGTGTGGACCGAACTCCGTGAACATATCATTTGTTTGTAATTGCATTGGTGCACTTATTTTCATGTCCACGTCTTATATCGCCATTGTGTATTGCTTATTGTTTATTTAACCCACTATCTAATTTATGTTTATTTTACCCTTGCGTTAGTTTATATATCCTTGCATATATCTCATAGTATATCTCATTGCTAGGATATATCACTTTGCTCATATTGCTTATTCTTGCTTATAACATATTGTATATCTATCTTGCAAGAATAGTTCTTTAATAAGTTTTAATTGGCACAAAATCGAAATTAGATTAGCATAAGACCCTAATCACCCCCCTCTAGGGTCTAACAAGACCCACTTGTACCTACGCGAGATGCTCCGTCGAAGTACAATCGAAACCTCGTCTTGTTCTTTGACGAGATCCCAATGCATATTCCCCAGGATGGAAGCATATTGGAAGTATGACAGAGGGAACATCCTCTCCATATTGGGCAAGAAGAGATTGTAGTCCCCAACTTTCCTCAGCCACTTGTAGTCCTCGTCATACATAAGCCTAGTCTCAATTTCAATGGGATCTCCGAATAAAAAGGCCATCTTGTTGAATTTCTTACGGTCTATGGTCTCTAATTTAATATCCGTGACCAGAGCCCTAAGAGTTATCGAAATTTCTTGAGTAACGGTTTTCGCGCGCTCTTGGTCTTGATCCTGGAAAACAAGAAGTTCTCGACGAAGACTGAGCTTCACATTATGGTCTACGCCACCTTCATGACCAAAGTGGCAATGGAATGAGAGGGGCTCGCCGGAGTAACACACTGCATACAAAAGGATAACAGTCAGTGCTTAAAACAACAGAGGAGCTAAGAGAAGTCTAAAAGACTTAGTTCAAAACGCGAGGGTCAACGCCGCATTTCAAGTTCAAAATGTGAGGGTCAACCCCGCGTTTCAAGTTCTAAACGTGAGGGTCAATCCCGCGTTTCAAGTTCTAAACACGAATGTCAACCCCGCATTTCAAATTTGAAACGCAGAGGTCCACCCTCGCGTTCCAATAATAAAACGCGGGTCTTGCTCATCGTTTAAAGTTCAAAACTTGTTAAAACAAGTTCAATAGTCCAACACTTACCACTAATGAGGGGAACTTGTGGTGGCGGTGCGGCCACCTGGACAGTAGCATTGTCGGCAGTCGAGGAGGCCAGTGTGCTTGAAGCCGTGGCGGCGGTTTTCTTAGAATGGGACTTCGAAGCAATCTTCTTGGGTGCTATCTAATCGACGGTGAATAGTGAAAATCGCCGAAGATTTAAACAAAAATTTTTGTTAAGAAAATTTGAGAAAAACCAAAGAGTCGGTGGACTCTTGATCACTTGAAGCCTTTCATCATCAAACTCTTCGATCTCCCTCAATTCTTTAAGAAACTCTTCCCTCCCTCAGTCTTTAAGGTTTTCCCTCCTTATTTTATCGAAGAATTTGAAAGTGTTGAGAAGATGAGTTCAATGAGAATGTGCACTTTGTTCTTATATCTCCTAAACTATTGAGTATTGATTTTTCTACATACGGCTTTTAGCATTATGTTGAGCGTTTTGTAAAACCCAACCAATAATAAAAGTATAAGAACCAACTATAAAATGTCTTCTACGATAATCACTAAGTTCATGTTGCTATGTTGGCTATCTTGTTCATGAAAAGGCAATTTTGCCTTTGTGAATAGTCCCACATTGGAAAATAAGATGAATAGTAAGGGGTTTATATTGCTTCACCTATTGTTGGGCTTTGAGTAGTGTTTTGGGTTTTGTATTGTTTGTGATTTGCATAACATGCACCGCACGCGCACACTCTTTTGTTTCTCAAACATTTATTTTTTGCACGTTTTACACATTTATTTGACTCAACAATGAACGTGTGTAACGGTAGCAGAGATCGTGCGGGGGTTATGCGGATTATGAGTAACGTGCGCGGATCATGAGCAACGGCTCTGGGTTTGTAAACCCTATAAATAGAGGCGTGATCAGTTTGAGAAAAACACTGAACAAACACAAAAATTCATTCTCTCTTCTGCATTCTCTCCTCCCTCTAGTTACGAAATTTGTGCAACTATATTTTTAAAGCTTTATTTTTGGGCAATCTTCTGCATCTGAGCTGAAGCTCTGCACTCTCGCCCGAGTACAGAGGCCGGTTATTTCTGGGGGCTTTTACCGCTTGGGGAAAGGGACCGACTACGCCAGGGCGATAGGCGACCCTCAATCTTCTAGGGCAGTGCTTGCACGACTGCTACCCGTATCAAGCCAGAATTTCTGATTCTTTATTTTCGGATTCTTAATGCTAATAATTTTCTTTTTTACAACAATTTAGAAAATTGGTCTTATAGTGTTGATTTACAAAATCCGAAATAAATTTTATCTATAATTTATTGCCTTTAATTATTATTAAATATTTTTGTTCATTCGGAAAAAAAAAATTTACTGTTAAACCGAAATTCTATTTTATTGTTTGTTTAAAAAAATTACTATTTATCAAGAAATTTATTTTAAAAATATTATATTCAGTTTCTGTTACTGTTCATCCGAATTTATAATTGCAGTAATTAATTATTATTGCTGATTATTGCTTAAATAATTACTGTTTATTGTAATTAATTGTTAACTTATCATAAATATTTTTGAAATAAATTACTTGATTTTCTGTTCTTGTTAGGAAATTAATTCAAAGAAAAAAAATTATATATATATATATATATTCTTGCAATTATTGCTTAAACTGGTTCATATCTACTAGTTAATTTTGTTCTTTTCATTTTGCATCAAACTCACCCTTTAAAGTCATAATCTTCTAAGTAACTAGTCTAGTGGTATTGACAAAACATTTATTCCCTTCAGATTTCATATACCTAGACTAGTAAAGTTTAATCGGACTTATGGCTAATCCTGATCATTCCAAGAGTATCAAACCTAAGAAGTTCACCGGTGTTAACTATAAACGATGGGCTAATCAGATGAGATACTGGATCACCACCTTAGGTCTCCTATCTGCCATAGACACTCCCGAATCTTCTACTAGTGGTTCTCAACCCTTGACTCTCGATCCTGGACAACCTGCTCCTTCCATTTCTAGTTCTGATGCTAGCTCCTTTTTTAACTCTATGAAACCAGAAGAAATTAACTATCATTGTTGCCATAGGATTCTTAGTGCACTCGCGGACAACCTTTATGGTATATATTATGAGTTTAAAAGTACTAAAGACCTATGGAATGCTCTTGAAGCAGAATATGGCTATGATGATGTCGGAATTCTGCGCTTCACCTCCTCTTCCTTCAATAAGTTCATGATGGTTGATGACAAACCCATTAATGAACAAATTCATGAATTCCAAGATTTCCTTCGTCATCTTCAATCAAAAGGAAACAAATTTACTGATGACTTTAAAATTTCCTGTTTGATTGATAAAATCCCTCCCTCCTGGTCTAGATTTGCTTGAGATCTCCGACACAAGCAAGGAGATCTAACCTTAACTGAAGCCCTCAAAGCTATTCGTATTGAAGACCAGCATAGGCAAAATTCCAAAACTAAGACCGAATGAAAGCTAAAGTAAACTTGGTAGATGATAAGTATAAATCTAAGGATTTCAAACCCAAAGGGAAGAAATTCAAAAAAAAAAACCAGCAATCCTTCAACAAATCATCATCCAAATCCAATGACAATCCTTCCAGACATACGTCTAATGGAAAGTTCCGCTATGTCTGTGGTAGAACCAACCATTTGGCATCCCAACTGTTTCTATCGAAAGAAGGAACCAACCAAACTTGCTCCTAAAGGAAATGGATCTAACAAAGTTAACATGATTGAAGAGAATCCAAATTCCTTCAGGTTTGCCTCTTCATCCTATCTTGTAAATTCTCTTACTTCTTCCACTGACTGGTACTTAGATTCCAGAGCTAATATTCATGTTTGCAATGATCACTCTTGATTTTGAACTTATCAGGAATCATGTGGAGGAAGCATAAGCTTAGCAGATGACTCCACCAAACAAATAATTGAAAGTGGATATATAGAGCTCACCATGACCTCTGAGAAAGCTCTGAATCTGCAAGGCGTTCATCATGTTCCTTCTCTTCGCCGCAACTTAATCAGTGAATCTCTTCTTCTTAGAGATAGCTTTAGGATTGTAAAGGAATCAAATAAATTTGTGATTACCAAGAATAATGTATTCATAGGAAAAGGTTTTATCTGTAATGGTCTTTTCAAAATCAATGTAATCAATTCCGGTTCTAATGAAACTCCTGAGTCTTCTGTTGCTCAAATTGTTGAGTCTTGTGATGTTTGGCATGGACGACTTGGACATGTCAATTTTCAAACCTTGTAGAGAATGACTAAATTGAACCTTATTCCTAAATCATCTCATGATCTCTCATCTAAGTATGAGATTTGTGTGCAAGAGAAACAACTAAAAAACCCTTCAAGTCTATAACTAGAAACTCTGAACCCCTCGAATTAATTCATAGTGGTGTCACTACAAGAAATCGAGTATTTAACGACCAAAATTAGCGAAGGGACCAGTTAACCGTCATTAATGTGTGTAAAATAACGACGGTTTTAAAGCCCTTCATCGAGTTATCATAATTATTAGAGAAATGATGTGAGATGGGATAACGGTTTTCTAATCCCTTTGTTGATTTGGTTCTAATACCGTCGTTATTGGGTCTCCTGAAAGGCGAAGGAGTATATTACCTTCGTTGATGATACTTCTAATCATAATAGGATTGATAGTTTAACCTATTACTATTAATTAACAAGACCCACAATCACAATCACCAAAGCCCCAAGTAGAACCCAAAACCCAAAATCCAAAATCGCCCATAAAATCTCCTATTCATCCCTCTACCGACCTAACGCCGCCAACTGCCGCTCAGTGCCTACCCTATCGTCGACCCGTCATTGGCGTCGCCCCAGCATCGCCAGATCTTCGCTGCAGCCCTTCGTCGCTGCCCCTGCCAGTCGTTCGTTTGTGTGGTATAATTGCACTTAAATCCCTATAGTTTAGCCAACTTTGCACTTTTGCCATAAAGACGCTATACATTAGGTATGAATTATTGTATTATAAGATTTAGATTGTCGGCTAGTCATAAATATTCAGCTATCCGTAAGTGGTGTTTGTCTGTTTGTCATTTTCTCTTCGAAAGAAATGGAGATTGGCTATTACGTATTTAATTTGTGTGGAAATATCTTCTGCCTAAATGGAAATATGTGGATATTTTGATTTTAGTGTTCGTTTCCTTATTAGACACTTAATCATGCTGAATTCTTTACTTTGCATTACAGGTACTCAAAAGATTAGCAATTTTGTTGTCAAGAGGTTACAGACAGTTTAACAAGAAAGCTCGGTTTGTAGGCTGTCGATTTATAGGTATGAAAACTTGCCATTTTTATTTTTCACACTGCCTGAAAGTATGATCTGTCTGTTCCAAATTGGTTGTGTTTCAAACCAACCTCTCTGCTTATAATTTTCTTTTGAGCTAATGGAAAGCAATCTCCTTGAGTTTACTTCTAGTTGATTTGGTCTCTGTTTTATGATATTCCTAGATCACTGCTTCTAGCCTTATCAAGGAGATTGCACGCTTCCTAGCATTCTATTAAGCATTGCTTGTTAGATTTATTATGTGGGCAGAATACATTGGCTATTAACTTGCATTAACTGGAATACACCACGAGTTGAAGGCAGTTATTTCATATTCATGAAGAAGGAACGAGTGTATATATTTACTAATGTTTATATGCTAAAGAAATTATTTATCGCCATAAATACAGTACCCACTCCAGCAAAATATCATCCTGATGGTGACAAACACAAACAAATATGTTTTGGTTAGGTGAAGCGTGACATTCAAAAATTTCTAAAGAATATAATATAATGCTTTGGCTAAAATGACAACTTCAGTAATGTCATGTTGTTGTCATATCTATTTGATGAGGTTAAAATATTTTTTTTAGAAAATTTTAGTACATTGCTTGAAATGGCGCCGAATAAAGATTGGATGGACCTAGTAGATTATGGTAGACTTGATCCAAAATATGAAGAAGGGGTTGATAAGTTTTTAGATTATGCATATGAGAAGCCGTTGGATAGTTTCAATAAAAAGGATGACAATTTTGAAATTCGATGTCTGTGTGTTAAATGCAGCAATGTGAAGTCTGGTAAACGTGAGTCGGTAAAGACCCACTTAATTGTTCATGGAATTATTAAAAACTACAAATTTTGGTGTCATCATGGCGAAAGACAGGGTGAGTCCATTTCGGAGTTTGATGAAGAACAAGAAGAAATGATAGAAGAAAGCCAGAGTGACGATGAAATGCAAGAAATGATTGGAGATTTATTTCATAATTCAATTGGCGTTGTTGCACCTGATGCCACGTCGAGTCAGGATATTCTTGAGCAGGAACCAGATGGACATGCAAAAAAATTCTACAGTCTTTTAGGTGACTCCAAGAAACCTTTGTTTGAAGACTCTAAATGTTCAAAGTTATCTGCTTTAGTGAAACTACATCACATAAAGATCCTAAATAGGTGGAGTAATAAATCATTCTCAATGTTGCTCCAGTTTTTGAATGAGGAGCTATTTCCAGGGGAATCAATACTGTCTAATTCGTATGACGAGGCCAAAGAGTTGATCCGTGACCTTGGCCTATCATATGAAAAAATTGGTTCGTGTCCATTCTCTTGCATGCTGTTTTGGAAAAGTGAAGAAGGTCTTGATACGTGTCAGAGATGTGGTGCTTCTAGGTGGAAACTTAATAAACATGGAAAATAGATCAAGCGAAAGGCAAATGGTAAAAAAATACCTCAAAAGACATTGCGATACTTTCCTCTTAAGCCACGATTGCAAAAGCTTTACATGTCTTCGAAGACAGCTTCTGATATGAGATGGCACCATGAAAGACAAGTTGAGGACGGAGTGATGAGGCATCCAGCTGACTCTGAGGCTTAGAAAAACTTTATTGAGCTACATGAAAGCTTTGCCGAAGATCTCTGAAATGTTAGGCTCATCTTGCAAGTGATTGTTTCCAGCCTTTCACAAATTCAAAAGTTTCTTATAGCATATGGCCTATTTTACTTGTACCATATAACTTACCACCATGGATGTGCATGAAACAATCCAATTTTATTTTATATATGCCCATTCCTGGTCCAACTGGTCCTGAAGATGCTATTGACAGCTACTTACAACCATTGATAGAAGAACTAAAGGAGTTATAGGCCTCAGGCGTTCGAACATATGATGTATCTCTGAGACAGAATTTTATTTTACATGCAACACTAATTTGGACTATTAATGATTTTCCTGCTTATGCAAATTTATCTGGATGGAGCACTAAGGGAAAATTAGCATGTCCTTGTTGTCATAAGCACACTCACTCTATCAGGTTATCTAATGGAGGCAAGCAGAGCTATATGGGACATCGTCGCTATCTTGATGAAAATCACAGTTGGAGAAAGGATAAGAAATCATTTGATGGCACTAGGGAGAGAGGGTATGCAGCGCCAAAGCTGACCGGAGATGACATCCTTAAGCAGGTGGAAGATCTTATAGGAATCACCTTGACCAATCATCCTGAGAAGAAAATTAAAATATCACACGAAAGATGGGGAGATAATTGGAATATGAAAAGAATTTTTTTTATTTACCATATTGGAGAACTCTCTTATTACGACATAATTTAGATGTCATGCATATTGAGAAGAATATTTGTGATAGTCTGTTGGAAACAATCATGAACATTAAAGGAAAGACAAAGGATAATATCAAAGCCCGTCTCGACTTACAAGCAATGGGTTTAAAACCGGAGTTACATCCAATCCATAGAGGAGATAAACTTGTGATGCCAGTAGCTTGTTATACTTTATCCCAAGAAGAGCAAAGCAAATTCTGTCGATTTCTGAAGGAGTTAAAAGTTCCAGATGGATTTTCATCCAATATTTCTTAATGTGTAAACCTTAAAGAGCGTAAGATTTTGGGGTTAAAGAGTCATGATTGTCACATTCTTTTGCAGTGCTTAATTCCTGTAATGATTCGTGGCCTTCTTCCTGCAAAAATGTGTGAACCAATTATTGAACTTTCCATATTCTTCACTATATTATGTGCCAAGACATTAAGGGTGGATGAACTAAAATAAATTGATGAGCAGATTCCACTTACGTTATGTAAGCTTGAGAAGATTTTCCACCTTTAATTTTTGATGTTATGCTGCATTTAGTAGTTTATTTAGCATCTGAAGCCATACTTGGAGGGCCTGTTCGATTTCGATGGATGTACCTAGTGGAGCATTAGCTTTATACTTATAAGTCATATATCAGAAACAGGTCACGTTCAGAAGGGGCAATTGCTGAAGGATATGTAGCAGATGAATGTATGACACTTTGCTCAAGGTATCTAAAAGAATTCGAGACAAAGTTTAATCGCCTTGAAAGAAATTATGAAGATAATAATAGAGAATATCATGAAGCACAACTATCTATTTTCAGACATAGTGGGCGAGCATTGGGTGCTGCCACCACCCGCTACCTTGATGAACGTGAGTGGTTGTAAGCTCATATTTATGTTCTAAAGAACTATGATGAAGTGCAACCACACATTGAGTAAGTCACTAAAGTTTAAGATTCTATTAATAAATTTACTATAGTTAATCAATGTTAATAATATTTATGATATTTTAATGTAGGGACTACAATGAATTCGTGAGAGAACCTATAAATCACTATGATGATAAAGATTAGGATAAGAACTTTATCGAGTGGTTCCAATCTCTAGTATGTACATATCTTGCCTTATTTTTTAATATCTTGATTGGTTCATTTTATTACATGTTCCATGATTTGATCATATTTTGGTTTTGTTTAGGTTTATCAGAGTTATCGAGAAGATGATGACTTACTTTCATTATCTCGTGGTCCAAGTAAGATTGTTAAATGTTTTACTGGATTTATCATAAATGGACATCGATTTCATACAGAAAGTCGAGATAATTGTTTGTCAACTCAAAATAGCAGGGTTGTAGTTGTTGGTGATGCTGGTGATGGTGGAGATATAAATTATTATGGTGCTTTGGTTGAAGTTGTCAAATTAGAGTATCTTGGTGGAAGAAATGTTGTTTTATTTCGTTGAAAGTGGTGGGATGTGCACAGCAAAGGAAAAGAGACCGCTTTGAAAAAGGATAAACATGGATTTGTTAGTATTAACTGTCGACATTTGCTAAAGACGAATGACCACTTTATACTTGCTGGCCAAGCATCACAAGTTTTTTATGTTGAGGATATTTTCAATGAAGGTTGGCATGTAGTTCTTAAAGCACAACCCCGTGATTCCTATGATATGCCACCAGATACAGATGATTGTGAGATAACTGACGATGGAGTTGAAGCTTATTTGCAAGATGAATCATTTGATGCTCAGGCTATTGCATCAACATCATTGGAAGATGATTATCAATTTGAGAAGGAGTGATATTGATCCAATTATTGTAAATTCGGTCTCAACTTCAAAAAAGAGGAAAAAGACTCAAGCAGAGAATTAGAACACTTTAATTAAAGAATAGAACACAAATGATATTGTGTTATTGAGATAAATTTTAAGTTGTATCTTACTATAACTATTCCTTTTTTAGACATATGATGTTCTTTTCTTCATATTTTGGATGTGGCTTTGACATTGCAGCAAGTGCTTCTACATTAGTGTATTATGTATTTATTATTATTCTTGTCCTTGGGGATTTCTTTTTCTTTTATTCATTTCTCTTTTGACATTTGTTTTATACATAGTGTATGATACTTAAATTCCTATTCATAGCAGAAAAGTAAAAACTCAAGAAGTCACTTCCAAAAGCAAAAGGGCACAATTTCTAGCACCCAGGTCATTAATTAGGAAGCGACTTCAAGCACTTGAAGAAAATTCATTAAGAAGGGAACAACTCCGTACTTATCATGACAAGAACTTGAATATTCAAAATACAATACAAGATCAAAATATGGGTACAAATTTTAGCGTTGATTCAGAAAACTTTGAAGAGGAGAATTTTGCACAAAATCGCAGGAGAAGTGCAAATACTAACAATGAAGAGAATGATGATTCTGCAGGTTGATGAGACTTAAAATTTATTATTATTTCTTTTTTATCTTTCAATTTATTTTTTATGATTGGATTAATAATTGCCCAATTTTTTGCAGAATCAAATAATCATCGAGTGCAAAGTGATGATGTAATACTAAATGAATCTCGACAAGAAGGTATATTCTTTATTAATTACAAGAAGTAATATTTTTATCAATTTCTTTTTACCTATATCTTGTTTCTAACATATGATATGATGTATGCAGCTGATAATTCTCAAAAGAAGAAAAATCCACCTCGTGGTAATAATAAGTGTCTAAAGTTGAATAATTTGTCACATGAGGAGAAAAAGATCATTATTTTTTATCAGAATAGAGCTATTGAGCAAGAATTTTCACGATATCTTGTAATTATTATTCGTGATAGAAATATTTGTCCAGTAGCTGTTGAGAATTGGGCCAAAATACCACAAGAAAATAAAGATCATATGTGAGCATCCATTAAGGTACATTGAAAATTAATTTTTTGCAATTGGTTTTTAATTCTTATAAATTAAATTTTGATTCAAATTTGATATAGGATAAATTTGATGCCGAGGATATGGAGCAAAAGAGAGAGTCCGTAATGAGACACTTGCGCGATTTGTGAAATATGTGAAAGAAAAATCATTACAAGTTGCACTTAGAAATAAACCTACAGAAGTGAGTGTTGATGACTGGGATTGGCTAGTTAAGGAACATTATTTTTCTTCAAAATTTTAGGTATTAATCTCCTAATTTTATTAATTTTGTTCCATGTATATTATTGGATTATTGAAATTATCTTTTAATCTTGATGTATAGAAAGCAAGCCAACAAAATACACTTAACAGAGGCAAAAGAAAGATGCTCCACCACACGAGCAGCAAACCCTTTAGACAAATTGCGTAGGAATTGGTATACGTTCAAAACTAATTTCCTATTTATTTAAAACTACTTTGTTTTTTAGTTTGATGTTGTACTCATTTTTATTTAACATTTGAATAAGGGTGGCAAGTCAGGAAATCCACCTGATGTGGCACAAATGTTTCATGAAACTCGAAAGAAAGCTAATGAAATACTAGATATTGGGGATCAAGATAAATATGTAAGTAGAACATGTGTTTAAGTTTGATAATGATGCATTATACAGTACTATAACATATGAATTTATTTTTTATAGGATGAAATTGTTCAAGTCAAACAAGCAAACCCTTCACTTTCTAACATTGAGATAGTTGAGAAAATCTGAGGAAAATAATCTCATGGTCACATCACTGTATTTGGTGACGGGACTACTTTGAAAGATTTAAGATGACCGCTCCCTAGTCGATCTGATCTGGAAGCATGAGTTATAGAAAAAAAGAGAAAGAACCAGATACTTCAGCAATGCTTAGATGAGCAGGAGCAACAACAACAAATTAAGGATGTCTGAGTTGGAGTCACAAGTGAAAACTATGCAAGAACTTTTTTTTAAGCAATCACCTTCATTGACTCCTCAAACTCGAGAACGTGTGCAGGACTAGATAATTATTTTTTGTAAAATCTCATATATACTTTTATGATTGACTACTTGCACTAAAAATGTGATTTTTACTTAATAAGATAATATTTGCTTAATTGATATTTCTTAATTATGTGATTTTTTTAAAATTTTTTAGGCTATCCAGCAAGATTAGGAGGGGGTAGCTCGAGTCTTCTTTTGACGATGATTAGAGATGAAAGAATGTGTCTTCCCTAAACTTTTATTTTAATTTGTTTTAGATAGTTTCATGTATTTTTCTTTGGAACAATTAGGATATTAACTATTGTTATTAGTATTGAATATTTGAGGATGATGGAATTTTATTTATTAATGTTATTAATGAATGGAATTTTTATTTTCCCTCTTACTCATTATTGGGTATTTTTAATATATTTTTATTGTGAATCTTAGTGTCAGGTTGAGAATAATATAATAGTTGTCTATGAATGAAAAATGTATTATTAATTTATATTAGAAATTTGTAGTCTACAATGACGGTTTTATAAACCGTATTTTATTCATCAACGAAGGAAAAGCACCGTCGTTGATGGGTGACTAATTACCCATTATGAGGACTTTTACGACGGTATCCAACTGTTATTAATTAGTCTTCAACGATGGAAAATATCCCCATAACTAATGGTAACGATGGAAAAATATCCTCGTAACTAATGGTAACGATAAAAAAATATCCCGTCACTGATGGTAACGATGGGAAAATATCCCCGTGACTAATAGTAACGACGGTGATAATTACCGTCGTAAATATTAATGACGATAATATGTTCCATCGTTATAGACTCTATAACGACGGGTAGTATATCCCTTCATGACCCTTTAGCGAAGAGGGCTTCAACGACGGGTGACGAAGGGATTTTTCCCCGTCGTTAGCATATAATAACGAAGGTTTTTAGCTCTTTAACGAAGGAAAATCCCTTCGTTAAAAATATAATTTCTTGTAGTGTGTGTGTGACTCGAACCGAGTTCTCACCCGAGGAGGTAGGAGATATTTTGTGATATTTATAGATGATCACTCCATATATTGTTACACCTATCTTCTCAAGACTAAGGATGAAGTTTTAGATAGGTTAAGATGTATAAAGCTGAATCTGAGAACCAACTTGACAGAAAGATCAAGATTCTAAGATCTGATCATAGGGGGGGTATACCTCAAATGATATGACTGGATATTACCAAGAACACGGTATTATTCATGAGGTAACTGCTCCCTATACACCACAGTCTAACGAGGTAACTGAACGAAAGAGCAAAACCCTGATGGACATGGTGAACTGTATGTTACTCAGTTCAGGAGCACCTGAAAATCTCTGAGGTGAAGCTCTTCTTTCTGCATGCTTCATTCTTAATAGGATTCCCCACAAATCTTCTGATACAACACCTTATGAATATTAGAAGGGGAGAACTCCTAGGTTGAACTTCTTCCGGATTTGGGGTTGCTTAGCTAAGGTAGCTATTCCCGAACCTAAGAAGAGGAAAATTGGTTCTAAGACGGTTGATGCTGCTTTTATTGGATATGCACTAGAAAACAATGTTAATAGATTTCTAGTAATTAACTCTAAAATCAGTGACATATCCAACAATACTATCATTGAAGCAAGAGATTCAGTCTACTTTGAAAATATCTTTTCTTTCAAATCAAAAATCTCAGAAAATTCTAGTTCATTTCTTTCTTCTGATCTGCCATCTTCCAGTTCTTCTCAACCTTTAGATATTGAACCTCAAAGAAGTAAAAGTGGTAGAATTTTTTTAAAAAATTGGAGAAGACTTATTTATCTTTCTTGTTGAAGGTGATCCAAGCTCATTCCAAGAAGCATTGGATTCACCTGAATCTCCTTTCTGGAAAGAAACCATTGATAATGAGATTAAATCTATCATGAAAAAATTGGATTCACCTGAATCTCCTTTCTGGAAAGAAACCATTGATAATGAGATTAAATCTATCATGAAAAACCATACTTGGATACTCACCGACTTACCTTCAGGTTGTAAACTTGTTGGTTGTAAGTGGATATTCAAAAAGAAACATAGAGGTGATGGTTCCCTTGATAAATATAAAGCTAGATTAGTACCTAAAGTCTATACTCAGCAAAAGGGTATTAATTACTTTGATACCTATTCTCCTGTAGCCCGAATCTCAACTATCCGAGTATTATTAGCCTTTACTACAATTCATAAGCTAATCATACATCAGATGGATGTCAAGACTGTTTTCCTAAATGGTGATTTAGATGAAGAAATCTATATGCACCAACCTAAAGCCTTCATTGCCAAGGGTCAGGAAAACAAAGTTCGCAAACTTGTTAAATCTTTGTATGGTCTTAAACACGCTCCTAAACAATGGCACCAAAATTTTGACAGAGTCATTGCATAATATGGCTTCACTGAATGAACACGATAAGTGTGTCTATTCTAAAGTGATAAATAATGACTATGTCATCCTCTGTCTCTATGTTGATGATATCCTTATCTTTGGAACAACTCTTGAATTAATCTTAAAGGTTAAGGATTATCTCTCCAAGAACTTTGATATGAAAGACTTAGGTCTTGCCGATATGATACTCAGAATGAAAATCACTAGAAACACTAGAGGAATATCCTTGAGTCTTTCTCATAGTATTGAGAAAATGCTAATTTAATTTAATTTTCATGACTCTAAACATGTCTCCACACCTTATGATTCTTCTATATCTTTGAAGAAGAATGAAGGTAAACATGTCTCCCAGCTGAAGTAGTCTCAGCTAATTGGATCTCTCCTATACATATCCAACCGGACCAGACCCGATGTATCTTATGTTGTAGGGAGACTGGGCTGATATACCAGTAACCCAAGCAAAGATCACCGGATTGCCTTAGAGAGAATATTCAAATACTTAACAAGCACAGTTGACTATTGCTTGACTTACACTGGGTACCCTGATGCTATAGAAGGATATAGTGATGCTAATTGGGTCACAGATTCTAATAATGTAAAGTTCACATCTGGATATGTATTCCTTTTTAGTGGTGCTGCTATATCCTAGAAATTCTGTAAGAATATAGTAATTAACAGGAGCATCATAGAATCTGAATTGATTGCTCTTGATACCACTTGCACAGAAGCAAAATGGTTAAAAGATTTACTCTCTGAACTTCCTTTGGTCCCTAAACCCTCTTCTCTAATTTTTATTCACTCTGGTTCTAGATCTGCCATAGAGCTTCTAAAGCAAGTGCATGTTAATAAAAAACTAAACAGACATATTCAAATAATATATAAATATGTACAACACCTCTAGGCAAAGTTATGATCTTGGACTTTGTAAAGTCTGAGAATAATCTTGCTGACTCTTTGACTAAGGGTTTATCCAGGAGTGTGGTTCTGGATTCATCGAGGGAGATGGGGTTAAGCCTATAAGTGAGGTCACTGACAGTGGTAACCTAACCTTTATTTAGAGACTTAGTCCCAATATAGGTTTAATGTGGTAGAAACAAGCTAAACTAGTAACACTCGTGTAGAGCATCGACCTAGATATATTCATATATCATTATGTAGCATCTGCTATTACCCCTTCTCTATGGTGACGATGCTCTTATAATACAGCTGGTTAGGCTGAGTTTTACCATTAATAAGTCCAACGCGTATATTATTGAGGGTATGATATCTAGCTGTAGTACCCTTGGCGGACTTACCTACGTGAGAGGAATCGTGATGATCGCGGTTGGGGGGGGGAGGAGTTGGGGTAACTCCTAGAAACTCTCATGAGTCGGTTATAGTGAGCATGGCCTTTAACGCTCAACCCTCTTTGCTCAATAGATAAAAACGTATTGTGTGTATTTTTATCAATACCTGGTACAATAGGCCTAATTTAAGGCATAGTCCATTATGTCCCTTAGGTGGCGATGAGCTCACTAAGGAAATGCTCAAAGCCGAAAGCTACCTCTCCCGAATTCACGATAAAAAAGGTTGCCCAATCTATATTTGTTTTGTAATTTATTGATTTATTTATTGTTTTGAGTTTTCAGTCAATATTGCCTTTGAGGGGGATTGTTGGCTATTTTGTTCATGAAAAGGCAATTTTGCCCTTGTGAATAGTCCCACGTTGGAAAATGAGATGAATAGTAAGGGGTTTATATTGCTTCACCTCTTATTGGGCTTTGAGTAATGTTTTGGGTTTTATATTGTTTAGGCTTTGCATAACACACACGTGTGCGCGCGCGCCACGCCACGCCGTGACGCGCACGCCACACGCCGCACTGTACCGCACGCTCTTTTGTTTCTCAAACCTTTTTTTTGCACATTTTACACATTTAAATAGGAAAAAAATAATTAAAAAATTAAAAAAATAAAATAAAATATTAAGGGATGATTCGCGTGGAGCCGTTTTTTTAGAAAAGAAGAAAGGAGAGAACGGGGTTGTTGGGGTAGCTGATGGGGGTTTGACGCGGGAAGCAAAAGCTGGGGTTATTTTCAAATGGGTTCAGGTATTTAAACGAAAATAATTAAAATAAATAATTTCGGGTACTTAAAAATTAAACTAATTACATAATAATTATCTACAAATAAAAACGTACATGTTGAGCTAATACAAGAGTTGATACGAAACTGTCGAAATATACCCATATTGTACAATTAAACGGAAATAATTAATAATAAAAATATTTTTACTTATATTTAAAATTAAATAATTATGTGATAATTATCTACACGATAAAACATACCAGTTATGCTAATACGACAACAAATACGTAATAATTAAAATAATACAATAATTTACACAAATAATACGTAATTAATAATTCAATATAATACAAGAATTAATACATAATAGTAATAATAATATGATGTATTATTTAAAAATAATACGTAATAGTACTAGTAACACAACGGATAAATCCCAGAAATTTTCATTGCACTAAATTAATTTATAAATATAAAAATCATTTAAATAAATATAAAACTTAGACTAGAAATCATAGAAAATTTCTAGAAAATCGAGAAAAAATACAAATACTCTTTTAAAAATCATAATTGAATATTTTAAAATACCAAAAATTTATTTTAACTAGTATCAAAATTTTACGGTCATTACAGCCCATCTCGACTTACAAGCAATGGGTTTAAAACCGGAGTTACATCCAATCCAGAGAGGAGATAAACTTGTGATGCCAGTAGCTTGTTATACTTTATCCCAAGAAGAGCAAAGCAAATTCTGTCGATTTCTGAAGGAGTTAAAAGTTCCAGATGGATTTTCATCCAATATTTCTTAATGTGTAAACCTTAAAGCGCGTAAGATTTTGGGGTTAAAGAGTCATGATTGTCACATTCTTTTGCAGCACTTAATTCCTGTAATGATTCGTGGCCTTCTTCCTGCAAAAATGTGTGAACCAATTATTGAACTTTCCATATTGTTCACTATATTATGTGCCAAGACATTAAGGGTGGATGAACTAAAATAAATTGATGAGCAGATTCCACTTACGTTATGTAAGCTTGAGAAGATTTTTCCACCTTCAATTTTTGATGTTATGCTGCATTTAGTAGTTCATTTAGCATCTGAAGCCATACTTGGAGATCCTGTTCGATTTCGATGGATGTACCTAGTGGAGCATCAGCTTTATACTTATAAGTCATATATCAGAAACAGGGCACGTTCAGAAGGGTCAATTGCTGAAGGATATGTAGCAGATGAATGTATGACACTTTGCTCAAGGTATCTAAAAGAATTCGAGACAAAGTTTAATCGCCTTGAAAGAAATTATGAAGATAATAATAGAGAATATCATGAAGCACAACTATCTATTTTCAGACATAGTGGGCGAGCATTGGGTGCTTCCACCACCCGCTACCTTGATGAACGTGAGTGGTTGTAAGCTCATATTTATGTTCTAAAGAACTATGATGAAGTGTAACCACATATTGAGTAAGTCACTAAAGTTTAAGATTCTATTAATAAATTTACTATAGTTAATCAATGTTAATCATATTTATGATATTTTAATGTAGGGACTACAATGAATTCTTGAGAGAACCTATAAATCACTATGATGATAAAGATTAGGATAAGAACTTTATCGAGTGGTTCCAATCTCTAGTATGTACATATCTTGCCTTATTTTTTAATATCTTGATTGGTTCATTTTATTACATGTTCCATGATTTGATCATATTTTGGTTTTGTTTAGGTTTATCAGAGTTATCGAGAAGATGATGACTTACTTTCATTATCTCGTGGTCCAAGTAAGATTGTTAAATGTTTTACTGGATTTATCATAAATGGACATCAATTTCATACAGAAAGTCGAGATAATTGTTTGTCAACTCAAAATAGCAGGGTTGTAGTTGTTGGTGATGCTGGTGATGGTCGAGATATAAATTATTATGGTGCTTTGGTTGAAGTTGTCGAATTAGAGTATCTTGGTGGAAGAAGTGTTGTTTTATTTCTTTGTAAGTGGTGGGATGTGCACGGCAAAGGAAAAGAGACCGCTTTGAAAGAAGATAAATATGGATTTGTTAGTATTAACTGCCGACATTTGCTAAAGACGAATGACCACTTTATACTTGCTGGCCAAGCATCACAAGTTTTTTATGTTGAGGATATTGCCAATGAAGGTTGGCATGTAGTTCTTAAAGCACAACCCCGTGATTCCTATGATATGCCACCAGATACAGATGATTGTGAGATAACAGACGATGGAGTTGAAGCTTATTTGCAAGATGAATCATTTGATGCTCAGGCTATTGCATCAACATCATTAGTAGATGATGGTATCAATTTGAGAAGGAGCGATATTGATCCAATTATTGTAAATTCGGTCTCAACTTCAAAAAAGAGGAAAAAGACTCAAGCAGAGAATTAGAACGCTTTAATTAAAGAATAGAACACAAATGATATTGTGTTATTGAGATAAATTTTAAGTTGTATCTACACTATAACTATTCTTTTTTTAGACATATGATGTTCTTTTCTTCATATTTTGGATGTGGCTTTGACATTGCAGCAAGTGCTTCTACATTAGTGTATTATGTATTTATTATTATTCTTGTCCTTGGGGATTTCTTTTTCTTTTATTCATTTCTCTTTTGACATTTGTTTTATACATAGTGTATGATACTTAAATTCCTATTCATAGCAGAAAAGTGAAAACTCAATAAGTCACTTCCAAAAGCAAAAGGGCACAATTTCTAGCACCCAGGTCATAAATTAGGAAGCGACTTCAAGCACTTGCAGAAAATTCATTAAGAAGGGAACAACTCCATACTTGTCATGACAAGAACTTGAATATTCAAAATCCAATACAAGATCAAAATATGGGTACAAATTTTAGCGTTGATTCAGAAAACTTTGAAGAGAAGATTTTTGCACAAAATCGCTGGAGAAGTGCAAATACTAACAATGAAGAGAATGATGATTATGCAGGTTGATGAGACTTAAAATTTATTATTATTTCTTTTTTATCTTTTAATTTATATTTTATGATTGGATTAATAATTGCTCAATTTTTGCAGAATCAAATAATCATCGAGTGCAAAGTGATGATGTAATACTAAATGAATCTCGACAAGAAGGTATATTCTTTATTAATTACAAGAAGTAATATTTTTATCAATTTCTTTTTACCTATATCTTGTTTCTAACATATGATATGATGTATGCAGCTGATAATTCTCAAAAAAATAAAAATCCACCTCGTGGTAATAATAAGTGTCTCAAAAAAATAAAAATCCACCTCGTGATAATTCTCAATTTCATTCTGATAATATGATCTATGCACCAAAATTTTGACAGAGTCATTGCATAATATGGTTTCACTGAATGAACACAATAAGTATGTCTATTCTAAAGTGATAAACAATGACTATGTCATCCTCTGTCTCTATGTTGATGATATCCTTATCTTTGGAACAACTCTTGAATTAATCTTAAAGGTTAAGGATTATCTCTCCAAGAACTTTGATATGAAAGACTTAGGTCTTGCCGATATGATACTCAGAATGTAAATCACTAGAAACACTAGAGGAATATCCTTGAGTCTTTCTCATAGTATTGAGAAAATGCTAATTAAATTTAATTTTCATGACTCTAAACATGTCTCCACACCTTATGATTCTTCTATATCTTTGAAGAAGAATGAAGGTAAACATATCTCCCAGCTGAAGTAGTCTCAGCTAATTGGATCTCTCCTATACATATCCAACCGGACCAAACCCGATGTATCTTATGTTGTAGGGAGACTGGGCTGATATACCAGTAACCCAAGCAAAGATCACCGGATTGCCTTAGAGAGAATATTCAAATACTTAACAAGCACAGTTGACTATTGCTTGACTTACACTGGGTACCCTGATGCTATAGAAGGATATAGTGATGCTAATTGGGTCACAGATTCTAATAATGTAAAGTTCACATCTGGATATGTATTCCTTTTTAGTGGTGCTGCTATATCCTAGAAATTCTGTAAGAATATAGTAATTAACAGGAGCATCATAGAATCTGAATTGATTGCTCTTGATACCACTTGCACAGAAGCAAAATGGTTAAAAGATCTACTCTCTGAACTTCCTTTGGTCCCTAAACCCTCTTCTCTAATTTTTATTCACTCTGGTTCTAGATCTGCCATAGAGCTTCTAAAGCAAGTGCGTGTTAATAAAAAACTAAACAGACATATTCAAATAATATATAAATATGTACAACACTTGCTAGGCAAAGTTATGATCTTGGACTTTGTAAAGTCTGAGAATAATCTTGCTGACTCTTTGATTAAGGGTTTATCCAGGAGTGTGGTTCTGGATTCATCGAGGGAGATGAGGTTAAGCCTATAAGTGAGGTCACTGACAGTGGTAACCTAACCTTTATTTAGAGACTTAGTCCCAATATAGGTTTAATATGGTAGAAACAAGCTAAACTAGTGACACTCGTATAGAGCATCGACCTAGATATATTCATATATTATTATGTAGCATCTGCTATTACCCCTTCTCTATGGTGACGATGCTCTTATAATACAGCTGGTTAGGCTGAGTTTTACCATTAATAAGTCCAACGTGTATATTATGGAGGGTATGATATCCAGCTGTAGTACCCTTGGAGGACTTACCTACGTGAGAGGAATCGTGATGATCGCGGTTGGGGGGGTTGGGGTAACTCCTAGAAACTCTCATGAGTCGGTTATAGTGAGCATGGCCTTTAACGCTCAACCCTCTTTGCTCAATAGATAAAAACGTATTGTGTGTATTTTTATCAATACCTGGTACAATAGGCCTAATTCAAGGCATAGTCCATTATGTCCCTTAGGTGGTGATGAGCTCACTAAGAAAATGTTCAAAGCCGAAAGCTACCTCTCCCGAATTCACGATAAAAAAGGTTGCTCAACCTATATTTGTTTTGTAATTTATTGATTTATTTATTGTTTTGAGTTTTCAGTCAATATTGCCTTTGGGGGGGATTGTTGGCTATTTTGTTCATGAAAAGGCAATTTTGCCATTGTGAATAGTCCCACGTTGGAAAATAAGATGAATAGTAAAGGGTTTATATTGCTTCACCTCTTATTGGGCTTTGAGTAATGTTTTGGGTTTTATATTGTTTAGGCTTTGCATAACACACACGTGCGCGCGCGCACCACGCCACGCCGCGACGCGCGCACCACACGCCGCACTGTACCGCACGCTCTTTTGTTTCTCAAACCTTTTTTTTTTGCACATTTTACACATTTATTTGACTCAGCAATGAACGTGTGTAACGGTTGCGATGATCATACGGGGGTTACGTGGATTATGAGTAACGTGCGCGGATTATGAGCAACGACTCTGGATTTGTAAACCCTATAAATAGAGGTGTGATCGGTTCAAGAAAAACACAGAACAAACACAGAAGTTCATTCTCTCTTCTGCATTCTCTCCTTCCTCTAGTTACAAAATTTGTGCAACTATATTTTTATAGCTTTATTTTTGGGCAATCTTCTTCATCTGAGCTGAAGCTCTACACTCTCGCCCGAGTACAGAGGTCGGCTATTTTCGAGGGCTTTTACTGCTAGGGGAAAGGGACTGACTACACCAGGACGATAGGCGGGTCCTCAATCTTCTAAGACAGTGCTTGCACGACTACTATCCGTATCAAGCTAAAATTTCTGATTCTTTATTTTTGGATTCTTAATGCTAATAATTTTCTTTTTTTATAGTAGTTCTGCACCAAAATAAAAGGGGAAAATGGGGAAAAGATTCTATGCTGAAAGCAAGCATTACCTAAAATAAGAATCATCTATAAGTCCTTTCTGCAAATCCTAATACCTTTTATCAGAATTGACAAAACAATACACTCTTCTTACATGTGGTCAAGAAAAGTAGGATACGTGATGGTTAAGTTAGATAGAGCCATGAATTAATACAAAATATAAGATTTGGTATTTAGGATACTTCAAAAAGTTTAACAATATTTGCAATTTGTATCCGTATATCAAATAATTCTAATATGAGCAGGAAATAGACCGACCAAAAGTTTATCATACAACTTGCCAGGAACCAATTCACTGTATTCACATTTATATGATTGTATAACCTCAGATAGCTTCTCGGTCTAGTGAATCATATGGGCATGTTGAATTGAGTAGGATACAAAATCCACTTTCTCTAAAAACTTACTAATGATGTCAATATCTTCATTTGATTTAGCAACCTTCTTCTTGCCTTTTGGTTTAATGCTAGTGTTAGCACCACTTGTTGACTTGAAGTTAGTAGGTTGTGTGGGAGTATAAGTGACATTTTCAACTTGCTCATCATCAATATTGCTATCATGTTTCCCTGAACTAGGTGTAGGAAATTCGTCCTCTTCGTCTGAAATAGGGATGGATTTACAAGACCCAAAACTAGAAAAAATATATGAAGTTAAGTCTCCTTTTTCTTTATCATCCCCTACGATAATTTGTTAATTCTCATAGTGTACGAGAGGCTTGTTGAAATAATCTTTCAGCTTAGAATTGGAAGCTTTTACCCTGTACATAAGAAAGCATAGTACATGTCTAGAATTAGATACAAATGACGTTAGGAAAAAATGAAATTGCAAAAAACATAAGACAAATAATACCTCAGACCACCTATCATATGAAACTTCATCCAATGTAATGGATTTGGTCTCATTGTCTCATCCAGCACCACTCATATTAGCACAAGCTTGCATCGCATAAAATTGTTTCTTCAAGCTCTTTATGTGATTAATAACATTTTCTTTACTGAAGTCAGACTTGCATTTGTTATTAATATAAGCAGCAACCATGCTGAATGCAATTTGTTTAAAATTTTTATCAGGTTTGAACCCATCTTTGGCCAACTTTGCAAGATAGGAAATGAGCATGTCATCATGATGATGTTCCCATTTCTTATTACATGAGCCCTTTGAACCCATATCAGATATATTATTGCTTGAAGTTCTTCTTTTCTTACTAGCCCTTTTCTTTTTCTTTTTTTTTATGTGGGAGAATTTTCTTCCACTTTCTCTATGAAAGTCCCCTTTGTTCCTGTAAGATCAGGAATAGCCCCTATGTCAAACAATAGTGGTAGAACCCCACCACTGCCTTGTGAACTATGACCAGGCTGGAGGTAAAGACTAGGGCTATTGAGCATGTTCATGTAGCTCATTTGTTGCTGTGAAACAGGAAAATAATTCCCTTCATAACTTGTAAAACATGAGTGGAGTGCGGCTGAGTTTGGAAAAAAAAACATAAAACCCATATTATACGCATTAGACTACCTTTCACTTGATGGTGAAGGAGTCATAGATTTGTTGGCATCAAGCTTCTTCGCACCAACAACCATACCTATGAAATGCATGTAAACCAATCATATATGAGGGGAAAACTAAATCTTATTATCACAATAATTATACAACACATAATTACATTGCACAAATAATATGAAATGCATTAAAACCAATCATATATTAAGAGAAATTTTAAACCAACTGTCATATTCATAAAACACAAATACGAAAAGTACATTGCACACATAATTATACAACACAAATACAAAAATTAATAAATTTAGTATAAGTCTTAAACAAATTAAAACAAAGTTTGACTCTAAAGAATTTTTAAGCATATTGCACACATGAAATTAGTCTATTCTAGTTTCAATTGTATCACCCGCATGATGCCGGTCACAATAATCTACCCATATTTCCTGAGCAATTTGATCCCTACAAGCTTTTCATTCATTTCTTGAATTTGTTTGCTCTCTTTGAGTCTGTGTTTGAGTAAAGTCTACTATGTTTTCTCCATCCTCATTTGCTAATTCACCATCATCATCTTCATCGTCCACAGTCTCATTAAGGAAGTCATCCTTGGGATCCTCTATTGCAATATAATTATGAAGTAGTGCACAAACGAGAGCAATATGGACTTGTGAGCGAAAAGGGTAATGTGGCTTTGCAGAAAGAACCTTGGATCGATTCTTAAGTATTCCGAATGCACATTCAATTTTCTAAGAGATGAGTGTCGTAAATTAAAAACTCTCTTCTATTTCTAGGTGTTTTTCCAACATGCTCTTTTAGATGATAGTGCACACCATGATAGGGAGAGATGAAACCATGCATAGTAGTGTGCCCCGCATCACAAAGGTAATATTTTCCTACATATTACATCATAAGAAAGTTAATAATTACCTAAATTTTTTAAAAAAAAAATATAGCAACTTTGTTAAAAAAATTAATTTCATTACCATCATAGACTCTCAATCCATGAGGTTGTGGTCTTGAAAGTGCTTCTTAAAGGACTCTACAATCGTTAGCTGAGCCTTCACATCCTGCTAGCATGTATGTGAATAATTTGTTTGGGATGCAAGCCGCTAGAATATTTTGTGTCACTCCTTTACGACCTCTAAAATGTGCTACAAGATTGTTAGATAGCATGGCTTTAATGTGTGTTACATCTATCATTCCAATACAGTCCTATAAATGTAGACAAGTACATACTTAGATTTGTTAACTTCAATTTTATTTGTAGGTTTTAGTGAGCTGTGTTGAAAATTTACCTTGAAGTAAGAATAATATCGAGGGTTGCTAGCAATCTCTGGTGGCACTTTATTTGGTGCTTGCCGAACGTAACAATCACGCAGTTGGAAAATGACAGCCTTATTGAAGTATCTACTAATTGTTTCTCTCGACCTAATAAAGTTATATCTTAGTACACTATTATTGGTTTTATGACCCAAAATGTTCGAGAATATTACAAGTTGTTCTTCAACCATAACGTGCCTAGAGTCTTTAAGTAGACCTTATATCCTCATCAAATTTACAAGCTTGTCAAACGTAACTTTACGCATCCTTACATAGTCTTTACAACTAGTAGGATAACCTTTCAATATTCTTGACAATTGTACGTCTCAGTACCTTTCATTTGCTTTCTTTTGTAATCTATGTACATGAGTGATACGTCTTCTTCTAGATTGTAATCTTTTTAGAAAGGTAACCATCAACACTAACACAATCATAGCACCCCCAGACAATCATCATCATCATCTCCTCCTCAATATTTTCCATCTACAATACCATACATGAAAATTACAAACTAAGAGTCTAGTTGAAAAAAAAATATATAAGCATGAAACTGGTCAATAGCCTAGTTGAAAAAAATATAAGCAAGAAATTGAACACACCTTGTAGCAAACTAACAGTCTAGTTGATATTTAAAAAAAATTCATAGACAAAATAAATTAGAGCATTAAATTGAACAAATCCAAGTTAAATCAGGTTGTCTGACCACCCAAAATTATATAAAAATATATAAACAATTTGAGCATGAAATTGAACAATAGCTACATGAATTAAACTAAAAAGTCTTCACGTCATGTACCAAACTAAGAGTCTAATTGATTAAAAAATCTATTTTTTTATTAAAAAGACAATTTTTACCTTACTTTTTGCTTGAATTGCAACTGCGTGATAACGATGGTCAGAAATGGGAAGATCTAAACACCGACAAGCTAAAAAGAGAGATCTTTAGCCCTTTTAACAATCGCCTCTTTTCCCCCAATTCTGAAGATGAGAATGGGAGAGGGGGGAAGATGTAGTGATAAGGGAAGATATCTACGGGTTTTTTCTCTCACTAAAGATAAGAACGAGAGAGGGAGGAAGCGGTGTTGATGATAGAAATCTAGGGGCTTTTTCCCCTTTTCTCTGATGAAGAACGAGAGAGAAAGGAATGGGTGGTGCGAGTGAGGAGATGAAACCAGATAATACCCGCTTCATCTATCCCATCATCAATAATTTAGTATTATCCCCTCCATTTTCCACCTCTTTCATTCCCACTTCCAGCAATTCGGCTGAGATTTTATTTCCACCAAAACCCGTCCTTTTCTCTACTTCTAAGAAACATTTTTCTTTTTCTTTTTTTTAACGAACACAACAATTGGAAAAATTATACCATTAAAATCTATATACCGACAATAAACAGTGCCTTTCCACCTCTTTCTTGCTTTTTTTTAAACAAACACACCCTAAACTAATGAACGCGAAACACTTATATTAAATCTCCGCATCAGCTTGGATCCCCTCGAGTCCAACTCTAACCCGAGCTCAGTACAGAAGACATCGTCTCTGTTTAAAATTTCACAAATAGAAAGCATCATACCAGTGGAAATTGACAACATGTATATCCAATCAAAAAATAAAGAATTGTGCAGTAGATCATTTTGTTCAAATATAGACGGGTTGCAACTGCTAATTAGTTACAAAAAATGTCCATTGCGACTGCTTGTCTTGTTATAACTACTAGTGTGAACACCGTGTTTTGCATGGCATTTTTTCCCGCTACAGTAATCCCGGTTTAACTGCTTTTTTTATTTTTTGAATTGCTATCGTATCTCTTCTGCTACAGTACTTCCGTGTGCTACAGTAATACTTTTCAAAAATAACACGCTGCTCAGTTCCCTGTTTTCTACAGTAATAATGCTGCTGTAGCATGAATAGTACATCATGGGTTCTCCCATTTGTATAGAGGAATAGATATACTACCATTGAAACTACAGTTATAAACATCTCAATTGAAGGAACCAAACTTGTAACGAGAATAACTTTTTGGCTCCCAGACATAAGTTTGTTATTAGTGTGAGTGTGTAATAATTAGTCAAGACCCATTGTTGAAAATTCGTTAAATGAGTGACGTTCTACTATAACACGGACGCTTCATATTTCTTTTTAATCCCTCTACGGAGTTGGCTAGGATTCCTTAAATCGCTCACGTTTTTCTCATGGTTTGAACGCGTTGAGAGACAAACGGACCGAGCACAAAGAGCGGCATATTTATCATTTCGTTAGAAATTATGACCCTAAACAACGATTTGGCACGGTCCACAAAGCGACCCATAACCAATGATCAGGTCCTCATTGGCTGCGTCAAGCTTTGAAATTTGAAAATTTCATTTAGGAAACAGCTAAGTTGGTTTCCTAAAAGTCACTCCTATATAAAGCCACAGACTTGAAGCCTTTCATCATCAAACTCTTCTCTCCCTCATTCTTTAAGAAACTCTTCCCTCCCTCATTCTTTAAGGTTTTCCCTCCTCATTTTATCAAAGAATTTGAAAGTGTTGAGATGATGAGTTCAATGAGAATGTGCACTTTGTTCTTCTTCGTCTACTTTTTCTCCGGGCTTATGCATCTCGCCCATGGTCAAGGGCCAGCGACTTCTCCGATGACGAGTGATGGCATGGCGATAGATCAAGGGATAGCTTACGTGTTGATGCTTGTGGCTCTTCTTATTACCTACTTTGCTCATTGAAGCTAATACAGCTCGCTCCTATTTGTTTTGAATTTTTGTATATTTAACTCGAGAGATCTCGCAAAAGAATATTCTTTTCTACAGACTTGATGCAAAATATGCTAGGAGAGTAAAATGATTGTAGTAAATTTTGCTATTACATTCTATGTAAATCTTATATATGTCTCCTAAACTATCAAGTATTGATTTTTCTACAGACGGCTTTTGGCATTATGTTGAGCGTTTTGTAAAACCCAACCGATTATAAAAGTATAAGAACCAACTACAAAATGCCTTCTACGATAATCACTAAGTTCCGATCCAAAAAAAAGGGAGGGGGAGGGGGGGAGGGGGATAAGATTCTATACTGAAAGCAAGCATTACCTGAAATAAGAATCATCTATAAATCCTTTCTGCAAATCCCAATACATTTTATCAGAATTGACAAAACAAATACACTCTTCTTACCTGTGGTCAAGAAAAGTAGGATATGTGATGGTTAAGTTAGATAGAGCCATGAAAATACACTCTTCTTACCTGTGGTCAAGAAAAGTAGGATATGTGATGGTTAAGTTAGATAGAGCCATGAATTAATACAAAATATAAGATTTGGGATTTAGGATACTTCAAAAAAGTTCAACAATATTTCCAATTTGTATCCGTATATCAAATAATTAATTCTAATATGCGCAGGAAACAGACCGACCAAAAGTTTATCATATAACTTGTCAAGAACCAAGTCACTGTATTCACCTTTATATGATTGTATAAACCTTTATATGATTGTATAAACTGAGATAGCTTCTCGATCCAGTGAATCATATGGGCATGTTGAATTGAGTAGGACACAGAATCCACTTTCTCAAAGAACTTACTAATAATGTCAATATCTTCATTTGATTTAGCAACCTTCTTCTTGCCTTTTGGTTTAATGCTAGTGTTAGAAACACTTGTTGACTTGAAGTAAGTAGGTTGTGTGGGAGTGTAAGTGACAATTTCAGCTTGCTCATCATCAGTATTGCTATCATGTTTCCCTGAACTAGGTGTAGGAAATTTGTCCTCTTCGTCTGAAATAGGGATGGATTTACAAGACCAAAAACTAGAAAAAATATATGAAGTTAAGCACCCTTTTGCTTTATCATCCCTTACGATAACTTGTTGATTCTCATAGTGTACGAGAGACTTGTTGAAATAATCTTTCAGCTTAGAATTGGAAGCTATGTTACCCTGTACATAAAAAAAACATAGTATATGTCTTGAATTAGATACAAATGAAGTTAGGAAAAAATAAAATTGCAAAAAACATAAGACAAATAATACCTCAGACCACCTATCATATGAAACTTCATCCAATGTAATGGACTTGGTCTCATTGTCCCATCCAGCACCACTCATTTTAGCACAAGCTTGCATCGCATAAAATTGTTTCTTCAAGCTCTTCATGCGATTAATAATATTTCCTTTACTGAATTCAGACTTGTATTTGTTATTAATATGAGCAACAACCGTGCTGAAAGCAGTCTGTTTGAAATTTTTATTAGGTTTGAACCCATCTTTGGCCAACTTTGCAAGTTAGGGAATGACCATGTCATCATGATGATGTTCCCATTTCTTATTACCTGAGCCCTTTGAACCCATATCAGATATATCATTGCTTGATATTCTTTTCTTACTAGCCATTTTCTTTTGTTTTTTTTAGTGGGAGAATTTTCTTTCACTTTCTCTATGAAAGTCCTCTTTGTTCCTGTAAGATCAGGAACAACCCCTTTGTCAAATGATGGTGGTAGAACCCCACCACTCCTTGTGAACTATGACTAGGCTGGAGGTAAATTTTAGGGCTATTGAGCATGTTCATATAGCTCATTTGTTACTGTGAAACAGGAAAATAATTCTCTTCATAACCTGTAAAACCTGAGTGGAGTGCGACTGAGTTTGGAAAAACATAAACCCCATATTATACGCATTGGAGTGCCTTTCACTTGATGATGAAGGAGTCAGATTTGTTGGCATCAAGCTTTTTTGCATCATCAACCATACCTACGAAATGCATTTAAACCAATCATATATGAAGGGAAAACTAAATCTTATTATCACAATAATTATACAACACATAATTACATTGCACACATACTATGAAATGCATTAAAACCAATCATATATTAAGAGAAAATTTAAACCAACTATCATATTCATAAAACACAAATACGAAAAGTACATTGCACAGGTAATTATACAACACAAATACGAAAAGTAATAAATTTAGTACAAGTCTTAGACAAATAAAAACAGAGTTTGACTCTAAACAATTTTAAGCACATTGCACACATGAAATTAGTCTATTCTAGTTTCAATTGTGTCACCCGCATGATGCCGGCCACAATAATCTACCCACATTTCCTGAGCAATTTGATCCCTACGAGCTTTCCATTCATTTCTTGAATTTGTTTGCTCTCTTTGAGTCTTTGTTTGAGTAAAGTCTACAATGTTTTCTCCATCCTCATTTTCTAATTCACCATCATCATCTTCATCATCCACAGTCTCATTAAAGAAGTCATCCTTGGGATCCTCTATTGCAATATAACTATGAAGTAGTGCACAAGCGAGAGCAATATGGACTTGTGTGCGAAAAGGGTAATGAGGCTTTGCATAAAGAATCTTGAATAAATTCTTAAGTATTCCAAATGCATATTCAATTTTCTAAGAGATGGGTGTCATAAATTAAACAATTCTCTTCTATTTCTAGGTGTTTTTCTGACATACTCTTTTAGATGATAGTGCACACCACGATAGGGAGAGATGAAACTAGGCATAGTAGTGTACCCCGCATCACAAAGGTAATATTTTCCTACATATTACATCATAAGAAAGTTAATAATTCCCTCAATTTTAAAAAAAAATATAGCAATTTTGTTAAAATTAATTTTATTACCATCATTGACTCTCAATCCATGAGGTTGTGATCTTGAAAGGGCATCTTAAAGGACTCTACAATTATTAGCTGAGCCTTCACATCCTGCTAGCATGTACATGAATAATTTGTTTGGGATGCAAGCCGCTAGAACATTTTGTGTCTCATCCTTTATGACCTCTAAAACATGCTACAAGATTGCTAGGTAGCATGACGTTAATGTGTGTTTCATCTATCATTCCAATACAGTCCTATAAATATAGACAAGTACGTACTTAGATTTTTAATTTTATATGTAGTCTTTAGTGAGCTGTATTGAAAAATTACCTTGAAGTAAGGATAATATCGAGGGTTGTTGCAAGCTCTGGTGGCACTTGATTTAGTGCTTGCCCAATGTAACAGTCATGTAATTAGCAAATGGTAGCCTTATTAAAGTATCTACTAAATATTTCTCTCGACCTAATGAAGTTGTAGGCGTCAAAAATTACCTATAGGTCCTCGCACGCAGCTCGAGATGGAGAGGAGACGATGAACATCGCTATTCGAGTCATAGAAGCTCATTTGACAATGACAAACGCATGAAGTGAGTCAACAGACCATGCGAAGCATCGGAATTTCGGAATAATCGAAACACGAATGAATCGGGAGCTGCACGTCGCTTACGAAAGATGAAGATCCCCTCATGTCCCATTTACTCCACACATAATTCAATCATGGGAGCTTATATATCTCATCGTCGGATTTCCGACGCATTCTAGATCATGTGATTCCGAGTTCGGATGACGAAAATACGGCAAAAATGGACGAAGCGCGCGAGACCAAGCCCTAAGCCAAACCGAGACACCACATGGTGTCTCGGTTTGGCTGAGACACTCACAAGTGTCTCGGCCAAGCCGGGACACTCACAAGTGTCTCCGCCAAGCCGACCGAGATACCCGGAGGTGTCTTAGCCAGGCTGAGACACTCACAAGTGTCTCGGCCACGCCGAGACACCCGCGGGTGTCTGCAACCCGAAAAAGCTAATTTTGGCTGTTTTTGGTGGTTTTTCGACCGTTAACCGCCTGGATTTACTCCAACTGATAAAATATCATTCATGAACATGGTTAAGTAGTTATAACTAAGGATAAGAGTAAATAAACCGTTCTTATCCAAAAATAGAGCTCCCGAAGGCTATAAATACAGCCATAGGACTTCATTTTTTCAGATCTGGAATTCTCGAGCGTTGACGAAGCCCTGCCAAACTGAAGACTGAAGGAGCACGAATTTCAGAGAGGAGGAGAAGATATCAGTGAATTCTTCGACATAAAAAAAAGGAGTTCGTCAGATTTGTAGCCCGGTTCCTTCCCTTGAGATTGTCCCGTTGCGGTGATCTCGAGAAGAGTGATTATCTCGCTGTTGCTGAGATAATTACTTCAGTTTCTTGATTCCTTTATGAATCAACGAAGCTCTGGATCTGATCTGATCGTTTGGTGGTCTACGGATATCAACATCTTCGTCACAGGCAAAGATCTCACGTAAGCAGCGGGCGATAAACACCCGTTGCGTTTGTTTGAAAGAGAGTTGTATTTTTCTTATTTTTATTGTATAAGAAAGTCTTATAAAAAGACTAATTTTACTTTGAATCTGTAACCGATAAACGTGTAATAGATTTTGCAATGAAGATATCAACTTTTACCGCAAACAAGCTGGTGACCACAGTGGGAGCCAACATCCTCTCTGCAGAGGCTGTCGTGACGCAACCGACGATCAAGATCGCGGTGAACGAAGAGGTCGAATACGAGTTCGACCAGCAGAAGTTTGAAGAGTATCTCTCTTCCTCCTCTTCCAGATCCGCCTCTCCCCGTAGGTGTAGGAAGGCCTTCTCTTCCAAGAACGCTCGCTGGACTTCAGGCTCGAAGATCCAAGATCCTCTCGCCGCCACCGCACTTACACCTCGCGACGTCCCTCCAGCTTCTAACGAGGTCCAAGCTGTAGATCTGGGCCTCCCCTCCAGCAAAAGCTTAGCAGGTGAAGATGTGCCAAATTTGTCGAAGAGGGCTCGACAAAGGCATCGTCAACGTCTTGCCCGCCAATTCACCAAGGTTTTGGGTCAGGTGGATGGACTCTGTTACCAAGCAGGTCTAGAGTTCAGAAAGCGCCGAGTGGCTAAGCCATCTCCATAGCAAACTTCGGGAACCTCCTCCCAATCACCTACTAATGAATGAGTTCATGTTAAACGAAACCATTCC
Organism: Asparagus officinalis; assembly: GCF_001876935.1. Classification (NCBI taxonomy): domain Eukaryota; kingdom Viridiplantae; phylum Streptophyta; class Magnoliopsida; order Asparagales; family Asparagaceae; genus Asparagus; species Asparagus officinalis. The sequence goes on along the minus strand of NC_033794.1, from coordinate 87,898,253 downwards.
ACTCTTGAGGAGCGCATTCAGAAGCGTCGCGCACTTCTTGCGCATGTCCAGATTCTTGTGCGAAAAGCACAAGAAATTCAAAAGGAAGAGACAGTTAAAAGATCATCGAGATCCAAACAAATTTGGATGCCAAAGGCTAAATCAACGCCTAAGGCAAAAGCAGGCGACATTACTCCCCAGCCTTCGTCAACTTCGGATCCCGCTCCTTCCGCTCTCACGCCTCCGGTGGAACCCTACAGTGGTGTGGATCTCTCCAGAGTTAGAATTCCAAGAGGCAGAGTGCCTGTTAAGGAATGCTTGGGACCGTTGAAGGAACCTCGAGCAAACATCCAGACTGGGGGTCGTACGCGACCTCCTAACAAGTTGATTATTGTAACCGCCCGTTTTGGGGTGCGTACAGAAGGCCAGGAGCCCGTTAGGGTTTCACCATCAGAAAAGTGTGATTTCAAACGAGTGACTTCTACAGACGCCAACAAGGCATTGTTTACTCAGAAGAAAACGTGTCAGATAGATGAACGTGTTATACCTAAGAATTCATGTAAACAGCCGATAGATTACTCCGGGCATAATGCCGATGAGTTGTACTATCGGGCTGGGGATACGAATAAACCTCGAAAGAAAAGTACCCGGGAAACAGACTCTCACTATCCATGTACCAAACTTATCAATGTAGTATTATCAGCGTGTAGCTACCCCAAGACCGCTCCACAGAGGGTCTCGGTGTTCCAAAGGCTTTCCTCTGAAGCGTCAAAATCCAAATCAAGACGTTTTCACAAAAGAAGATCGGTCATTCGAGATAACAAATTCCCAGAAGTTACCATTAACATGGTCAACAAGGAAAAGTCTCCGATGGTTTCAAGCGGGTCTAGCCCTAACTTTTCTCCAGGAAGAAGAGTCAATTCGGGAATAGCTCAATTAATGTCTCGACTCCAGCTAGAAGCTGTAGGACCTAAACAATCCACGGTCACCATCAACATGGCTGATAAGAGAAAGTCGATTCGACCTTCCAATTCTGATCCCCTCACATCGTATCGTCTGACCCGTTTGCGATCGGGAACCACTAGACGCAGGGATTATCAAAGGATGAATAGAGGATTATCCTCAGATGACGAAGTGTCAGACGCTTGCTCCGCAATTGCTTCAAATGCTACTGTATCCAGCCCAGGGAAATCCCGTGAAGCGCTCACCATCACTCATGACCAAATAACTCAGATGATCGAAAATGCTCTTGCTAAGCAAAAAGAAGAGTTTAAAGTTGAAATAGAACTGAACATACAACGGATGAGGGAGTTACATGACCTGCAACTTCAAGCTTTATCAAGACAGGTTGGTGAATCCAATCATCGCAACGTTGCAGTAGAATAAGTCAATACAATAGATAGTGATCCAGAACCAAATGAGACTATCAATCATCGCAACGTTGCAGTAGAATAAGTCAATACAATAGATAGTGATCCAGAACCAAATGAGACTATCAACATTGATATCCCTCCCGACAACAATAACGCTAGGTGTGGTCCAACCGAAGATAACAACGCAGGGGGTGATCCTGTTGTTTCTCTCAAAAATTGTCAGAAGCATGATACAGATGAGGATGAAAAGATGAAGGATCTCGAGAACAAAATCAACGCTCTGATGTCTGTTCGAGAGGTAAAGAAGACCGACATTCCGTGTCCTTACCCGAGAGAGTGGGAGTCGATCCCGTATCTGGCCAAATTCAACCTAATCAACTTCATATCGTTCGACGGGAAGGGCTCGCCCACTCAACATTTGATCTACTTCAAGTCCCACTTGGACATGATATCCGGCAATAAAGCATTGATGGTTCGATCATTCGTTGGCACCCTTCACGGGCCTACCTTTGATTGGTACCGCCGTCTCAAGCCTGGAAGCATCAATAGTTGGGATGATATAGAGAGCTCATTCCTCGGCAACTTCTTTGATGACGAGGCTGAGGTATCCATCAGGACACTCTTCGATGAGAAGCAAAAAGACGGAGAAATAGTCGTCGACTTTGTTAAACACTTCCGGAACAAGGCGATAAATTGCCGAGATCCAATTACGGAGGAATTCATCCTACAAACTTACCACAACAACCTCTCTTTGGATGTGTTAGGAGTTATGGGATTAAACCTGTCCAAGACTTGGAAAGATTTGAAGATGCACGGTGAACAAGCCGAACACTTCCTCAGAAGGAAGAAGATCGAAAGAAGCTAACAGTCAATGCCTGCGCACGGTGAACAAGCCGAACACTTCCTCAGAAGGAAGAAGATCGAAAGAAGCTAACAGTCAATGCCTGCAGTTGCTAGTGATAATAATCAGACGTCACAACAACAACCTCAAAAACAGCAAAGGGCTCCAGATCCGGGACTCCAAAAAGAGTACTCTTTCAAGGATGAGGAAGTTCCGGATATTTTCGAGTACCTCCTGAATAACGGTGAGATTGAGCTACCACCTATTAAAGATTAGGAGGGAGCTAAGAGGATTACGGACCCAAACTACTATGTATATCACAGGAGAGTTAATCGACTCTGGCACCATAAAGCTAGAATAAGCCGAATGACGGTGCACCACTCCGAAGAGTATACGAGTATAAATTGCTTCTCAATCCTCCAACCGGTATAAGAGGTTAAACTGCTCCCTGACACTCCAAGAGGTATATGAGTCTAAACTATTTCCTTTCTTTCACGGGAAGTTCCTGGAGAGTGTCATGCCTAGTATTTTTAAGGATAACTCAATCATACAACTGAGTACAATATTAGACCCAGTTTCACGAAGAAAACTGGGGGTGGATAATTCATGTAACGGGAAGTTCCCGAAAGAATTCTATATAGTGTATTCTTAGGGATAACCCGGTTACTACAAGAAGGTGATGAATAAGAAACTCCCACTCAAACTCCCGCTACGTCTGTGCACTCAACATTCTCATTGTTAGAGTCCAGACATAGTATTCAGAATTTTAATCTCCTGGTCAATGACGATTATCAAACCCCTCCGTGTTAAGTATTTATCACTTAACACCAGGAACCCCCTCTGAGCAATTTGTGCAAGTTAACACTCCCACTATGATTTCTACTCCCACTCCCACTGTCTACTTGGTCAAACATTTAAACAGTTAGGACCACAACCAAAATCCCCTCTCGATTCCTTCCATGAACGAGAGGTCCACAAATTGAATGATCAAACCTTTAAACAGTTAGGGTCGTCTTAAATTTTCATCTTGGTCAAACCTTTAAACAGTTAGGACCACAACCAAAATTCCCTCTCAATTCCTTCCATGAACGAGAGGTCCACTTTTAATTTGAGCAGTTAGGACCACAACCAAAATTCCCTCTCAATTCCTTCCATGAACGAGAGGTCCACTTTTAATTTGAGCAATCAAATCTATAAAAGTTAGGGTTGCCTCCAACCTCACTTGGTCGAACCTGCAGATAGTTAGGACCAAGAGCAGAATACTCCTTTCGATAAACGAAAAACTTTCACCTTTTCCTATTCGGCCAAACCTATAAAAGTTACGGCCGAAATTAGAATTTTACCTCAATAAATGAGGAATTCTTTTCTTGGATTAAGCAACCAATCCTATAAAAGTTAGGGTTGCTTGAATCTTTCTGATTCTCGGAGTGGAGATCACACTCCTAGTTTTACTTTTCTGGATTCTTAGGGTGGAGATCCCACTTCGAGTTTCCTTGACAACTGGAGATAGAATATAAAATTCTTCCTCTTTAGTTTTGGGAGATAGAATATAAAATTCTTCCTCTCCCATTTTTTTGACACCATCCTTCAACTCTAAAATCCATACCTCACACGTACGGGGAATTTTATCCCGAATCCTAAGTAGGGATAAGTCAGCGCCTAACATGTGTTGTCGGTTTAGTCTTTCGCCGAGTGAAAAAGACACCAGAATCCAAGTCTGGTGATTTTTATCCTGAATCCTAAGAAGCGATAAGTCAGCAACTAACACGCGTTGTCGGGTAGTCTATTCCCATGAGAAAGACGAAGTCTACGTATTCAATATCGTAGCACTAAAAGAGTTAACTCTTTTAGCACAACGTCACATGCGAAATAGACTTAAACAATCCGCACGCAATCCCGATTCAAATGGTAATCGGTAAAGGCACATCAAATCTGTTGAGGGCTGAGGATTTGCCAAAAAATTCTGAGTCAGCATCTGATACATGCGGCCGGATAGTCTATTCCCGTGAGAAAGATGAAGTCTACGTATTCAATATCATAGCACTAAAAGAGTTAACTCTTTTAGCACAACATCACATGCGAAATAGACTTAAACAATCCGCACGCAATCCCGATTCAAATGGTAATCGGTTGGCTGAGGGTTTGCCAAAAATCCTATAAAGGCAAGAGTTATTGACGCACTAGCTTCATTAGTTGGTCTCATGACTTAAGCATACAACAAACTTTAGAATAAGATCCATACCTATAGACGAAACAACTTTAATAGTTGGTTCTGTAGCCCGACATTTGGGACCGTCATGCTCCAATACCTTAAGAGCTTAAACTGTGTATACTCAAGCAAACGTACGAGTATAAACTATGTCAACGACGAGCGATCTGAAACCCTAGATCAACGCCGGTCAACACGTAACCCTAGGTCAACGCCAGTCAATGCGTTACAATGAAAAGTCAACATCAGACGGTTCGAAACCCTAGGTCAACGCCGGTCAACACGTAATCCTAGGTCAACGCCAGTCAATGTGTTGCGATGAACGTTAACGTAAGTCAATATATCGTGATGGAGATAGTCAGTTCAAAGTCAACTCGACGATACGAGCCAAAATCAATTCACCAGTTTTGATTCAAGATTTTAATGACGGTCAGACGATAAACGCAGCGTCGGGAGAACTTCAGCTATTCGTCAAAATATCGAATAGATTAAAAATCAAAGGAGTCAATAATCAAAGCTAACTACAGGTCCTTTTTCACCGGCCGAAGGTTGGACCGGTCATATCCAAAGTATTTCAGGCTCATCTATAAAAGAAACGAGACTAAAACACTTTGGAGGAGGTATCTGTAGGTATCAAAAATTACCTATAGGTCCCCGCACGTGGTTCGAGATGGAGAAGAGATGATGAATGTCGCTATTCAAGTCATAGAAGCTCATTTAACAATGACAAACGCATGAAGTGAGTCGACGGACCATGCGAAGCAACGGAATTTCGGAATAATCAAAACACGAATGAATCGGGAGCTGCATGTCGCTTACGAAAGACGAAGTGCCCCTCATGTACCATTTACTCCACACATGATTCAATCATGGAAGCTTGTAGATCTCCTCGTCGGCTTTCCGACGCATTCTGGATCGTGTGATTTTGAGTTCGGATGATGAAAATACGGCAAAAACGGACGAAACGCGCGAGACCAAGCCCTGAGCCAAACCGAGACACCACATGGTGTCTCGGCCAAGCCAAGGAGGAGATATCAGTGAATTCTTCAGCATAAAGAAGAGGAGTTCATCATATCTGCAGCCCGGTTCCTTCCCTTGAGATTGCCCCGTTGCGGTGATCTCGAAAAGAGTGATTATCTCGTATCTGCAGCCCGGTTCCTTCCCTTGAGATTGCCCCGTTGCGGTGATCTCGAAAAGAGTGATTATCTCGCTGTTGTCGAGATAATTGCTTCAGTTTCTTGATTCATTCACGAATCAACGAATCTCTGGATCTGATCTGATCGTTTGGTGGTCCACGGATATTAACGTCCCCGTCACAGGCAAAGATCCTACACAAGCAGCGAGCGATAAACGCCCGTTGCGTTTGTTTAAAAGAGAGTTGTATTTTTCTTATTTTCATTGTCAAGCAGCGAGCGATAAACGCCCGTTGCGTTTGTTTAAAAGAGAGTTGTATTTTTCTTATTTTCATTGTGTAAGAAAGTCTTATAAAAAGACTAATTTTACTTTGAATCTGTAATCGATAAACGTGTAATGGATTCTGCAATGAAGATATCAACTTTCACCGCAAACAGAAGTTAGATCTTAGTACACTATTTTTGGTTTTATGACTCAAAATGTTCAAGAATATTACAAGTTTTTCTTCAATCATAATGTGCCTAGAGTTTTAAGTAGACCCTCTATCGTCATCAAATTTACAAGCTTGTCAAACGTAACTTTACACATCCTTACATAGTCTTTACAACTAGTAGAATAACATTTCAATATCCTAGACAATTGTGCGTCTCAGTAGCTTTCATTTGCTTTCTTTTATAATCTAGGTACATGAGTGATACGCCTTCTTCTAGATTGTAATCTTTTTAGAAAGGTAACCATCAACACTAACACAATCATAGCACCTCCAGATACAATCCTCATCATCATCTCCTCCTCAATATTTTCCATCTACAACACAATACATGAAAATTACAAACTAAGAGTCTATTTGAAAAATATATACATATAAGCATGAAATTGATCAATGGCCTAGTTGGAAAAAAAATATAAGCAATAAATTGAACACAACTTGTAGCAAACTAACAGTCTAGTTGATATTAAAAAATCATAGACAAAATAAATTAGAGCATGAAATAAAAGCATTAAATTGAACAAATCCAGGTTGAATCAGGTTGGCTAACCACCCAAAATTATATAAAAATATAAACAGTTTGAGTATGAAATTGAAAAATAGCCTACATGAATTAAACTGAAAAGTCTTCACGTCATGTACCAAACTAAGAGTCTAATTGATTAAAAAACTAATTTTTATTAAAAAGACAACTTTTACCTTACTTTTTGCTTTGATTGCAACTGCGTGATAACAACGATCGGAAAATGGGAAGATCTGAACACCAACAAGCTAAAAAGAGAGATCTTTAGCCCTTTTAACGATCACCTCTTTTTCCCCCAATTCTAAAGATGAGAACGAGAGAGGGGGGGGAGATGTAATGACAGTGGAATGTTGGCCTTCTTGTTTTGATGATGATTTACAAACAATTTATATCTAATATTGTTTGTCTAGTGTTTGTGTTTTATATTTATTCTAGGCAAACAATATATTGGAGGTTGGATGGAATTGCGCCTCAACGATGATATCAAAAGGAGGTTGGCGGATATTGATATGAAGCTATGCACAATTCAAGTCAAGTTCTAGATCAAGCTTCATCCCACTAAGACGAGCCTATATGATGATCACAAGCTTAGGTATATAGTTTATAGTGTTTGTAGTATAGGTTTATACTTGTGTGTTTAATACTCTAAGCTCAATTATACACACACACATATTTCTAGTTTTTTATTAAAATATGATTGTTTTTGATAAAATATGGCTTTATTGGTTTATGGACTTAACGTTCATTATATACATCCTTCATTAAGTCTATAAAATCACTTTATATGTTTTCAAGACATGTATATGTATTTGTGGGTTTTTGCAAAATGATGAGATTTCATAAACAGGGAATGATATTTGAAAAATTCCTTTTTCAACATGTTCAATATCATATTTATAAACTTTCCCCAAAAGCTTATATATTTTGGAATTTATTTGATAATTTTAAAGTAGGTTAAAAGTTGAGATTTACTGTGCGTTTCATGTTCATGCATGTTTCTCGTAAAATGATGAGTTTTCATTTTTGGGAAGTGAAAATTGAAAAAAATCTTTTTTAACATGTTCATTTATATGTTTATAAAGTTTTCCCAAAGTTTCATGATTTTTGGAGTTGATTTACTATGTTAAATTGATTTTACAAAATCGTGTGTCTTAGCAGTTTTCAGAATCTATTTTTGGAGTTGATTTACTATGTTAAATTGATTTTACAAAATCGTGTGTCTTAGCAGTTTTCAGAATCTAGAATATCTGTGTTAAAATATTTATTTCTTACAAATGAGAAATTATATTTCAGAAATTCTTTCTCTAACATGTTTATATACATGTCTAGAAACTTTCCTCAAAAGTTAATAATTTTTGGAATTGATTAACTCATGAACAGTGTAAGCCGACTCATGAACAGTGTTTATATACATGTCTAGAAATTCATGTCTAGAATCTAGAATAACACTGTTTATATACATGTCTAGAAATTCTTTCTCTAACATGTTTTTAATTAATTTTATAAAGACAGTTACACAAAATTCCAGAACTGCCAGAATCTGTCATGCATGTCATAAGTCGACTCATGAACAGTGTAAGCCGACTCAGCAGATGTTTTTCAGCTTGTAACGGCTAGTTTATGAGTCGACTCATGAACAGTACCGAGTCGACTCATAACACTGTAACGGCTAGTTTTTGGCTAAGTTGTTTTTTGGTTTTTTAGACTTTTCACTTGGGTTTTCTTGGTTATTTGGGCTCCTATATATACCCCATATCCTCTAACTTCTGAGAGCACTTAAGAAAGTTTTTAAAAGAGGTTTAATAAGTTTTTAAGTATGTTTAAGGTTTGCTTCAAGATTGTTTAAGTGTGAAGAAGTTTTCACAAGAGGAGATTAATTTCGGTTTGAGTTTTCAATCTTCCAATCTCTCTCTCTTGTATTTAGAGAAGTGTTTCTAAACTCAAATTCCTAGCTTGTTTATGTTTTAAGTGTTATATTCATATTTGCTAGATTAATTTGAGTTTATATTTGATTTTCTCATTGTTTGCACACACACCCACATGAGCTTATTGTATCTTCATACATAGTATATTTGGGTTGGTGAGAGTTGTAACAATTGAGTATGAGCTTTTATTGTGTTCTTATCCATATTAGAGAATAAACAATTGTTGTAATTATGCTTTAGTGTGAGGTTCACTTTGTAATACACTTGTACACCGAGAGGAGTGTGTGGTGAGAGACGGGGTCGAATCCAGGTGAGTTTTAGGGATGGAAATGGAGGAAATTGATGCTTTTGAGATTTCCATGACCCAATTTCCTATTCTTGATTTTTAGGAAACCAACCAAACAACCCCTACATGGAATTGCATTTCCCTATATCTAGGAAACGAACCAAACAACCCCTTATAGTATAGACAGAATGGCTGTCCAACTCTGTTAAGTGTTTGAATTATTCTTCCAAACCTTTATATTTTGGAATTAGTTCCTCATACCTTCCCAGCTCGCTAGCTAGAGGGCCAATTTCAGAACACCTAAAACGATTTGGGAGAACAATTTCAAAATGTAAAGATCGAGGAACTAATGTGTAAAAAACCCAAAACGAAAACTCATTCTGGTGCAGCGCACCGGGGTTCAGCATATCACAACTACGAGCAACGGTGAGTCGGCGACCACGACAGCATTAGCATAACCCCAACTCTAACCGCATTGAACGCCGCGCCGGTGGCAGCTCCGTGAATAAGAACAAGAGTGCGGGCAATTAGAAAGAAAGGTTGTCCAGCTGTTAAGCTCTGCTATCCGAGGACAGCAGGGGACCAGGGAGCGACTAAAAACGAAGAAAAATACAGAAGGCTCAACTCACAGAGGAGGAGAGAGAAAGGAGAGAGAGAGAGAGAGAGAGAGAGAGAGAGAGAGAGGGATGGGTGGCGCGAGTGAGGAGATGAAACCAAATAATACCCCTTCATCTATCTCATCATCAATAATTTAGTATTATCTCCCCCACTTTCCACCTCTTTCATTCCCACTTCTACCAATTCGGCTGAGTTTTCATTTCCACCCAAAACCCGTCATTTTCTCTACTTCTAAGAAACATTTTCTTTTCTTCTCTCTCTCTCTCTCTCTCTCTCTCTCTCTCTCTCTCTCTCTCTCTCTCTCTTGTTTTTTGTTTTTTGAAACAAACACAACAATGGCAAAAATTATACCCTCAAAATCTTTATTACTGACAATAAACAGTGCATTTCCACCTCTTTCTTTGTTTTTTTTCAAACAAACACACCCCTAAACTAAATGAACGTGAAACACTTACAATAAATCCCCGCATCAGCTTGGATCCCCTCGAGTCCAACTCTAACCCGAGCTCAGTACAGAAGACATTGTCTCTACTTAAAATTTCACAAATAGAAAGCAACATACCAGCGGCAATTGTGACAACATGTATATCCAATCAAAAATAAAGAATTGAGTAGTAGATCATTATGTTCAAATATAGATGGGTTGCAACTGCAATTTTAGTTACAGAAAATGTTCATTGCGACTGCTTGTCTTGTTACAACTATATACTGCCGTTGAAACTACAGTTATAAACATCTCAACTGAAGGAACCAAACTTGTAACGAGAATAACTTTTTTGCTCCCAGACATTAGTTTGTTATAAGTGTGAGTGTGTAATAATTAGTTAAATGAATTCATATTTCTTTAATCCCTCTACGGAGTTGACTAGGACTCCTTAAATCGCTCACGTTTTACTCATGGTTTGAACGCGTCGAGAGACAAACGGACCGAGCACAAAGAGCGGCATATTTATCGTTTCGTTAGAAATTATGACCCCAAACAACGATTTGGCACGGTCCAAAGCGACCCATAACAAATGATCAGGTCCTCATTGGCTGAGTCAAACTTCGAAATTTGAAAATTTCATTTAGGAAACAGCTAAGTTGGTTACCTAAAAGTCACTCCTATATAAAGCCACACACTTGAAGCCTTCCATCATCAAACTCTTCGATCTCCCTCAATTCTTTAAGAAACTCTTCCCTCCCTCAGTCTTTAAGGTTTTCCCTCCTCATTTTATCGAAGAATTTGAAAGTGTTGAGAAGATGAGTTCAATGAGAATGTGCACTTTGTTCTTCTTCGTCTACTTTTTCTCCGGGCTTATGCATCTCGCCCGTGGTCAAGGGCCGGCGACTTCTCCGATGACGAGTGATGGCATGACGATAGATCAAGGGATAGCTTACGTGTTGATGCTTGTGGCTCTTCTTATTACCTACTTTGTTCATTGAAGCCAATACGTACAGCTCGCTCTTATTTGTTTTGAATTTTTGTATATTTAACTCGAGAGATCTCGCAAAAAAAGAATATTCTTTTCTACAGACTTGATGCAAAATATGCTAGGAGAGTGAAATGGTTGTAGTGAATTTTGCTATTACATTATATGTAAATCTTATATCTCCTAAACTATTGAGTATTGATTTTTCTACATACGGCTTTTAGCATTATGCTGAGCGTTTTGTAAAACCCAACCAATAATAAAAGTATAAGAACCAACTATAAAATGTCTTCTACGATAATCACTAAGTTCATGTTGCTATGTTGGCTATCTTGTTCATGAAAAGGCAATTTTGCCTTTGTGAATAGTCCCACATTGGAAAATAAGATGAATAGTAAGGGGTTTATATTGCTTCACCTATTGTTGGGCTTTGAGTAGTGTTTTGGGTTTTGTATTGTTTGGGATTTGCATAACATGCACCGCACGCGCACACTCTTTTGTTTCTCAAACATTTATTTTTTGCACGTTTTACACATTTATTTGACTCAACAATGAACGTGTGTAACGGTAGCAGAGATCGTGTGGGGGTTATGCGGATTATGAGTAACGTGCGCGGATCATGAGCAACGGCTCTGGGTTTGTAAACCCTATAAATAGAGGCGTGATCAGTTTGAGAAAAACACAGAACAAACACAAAATTCATTCTCTCTTCTGCATTCTCTCCTCCCTCTAGTTACGAAATTTGTGCAACTATATTTTTAAAGCTTTATTTTTGGGCAATCTTCTGCATCTGAGCTGAAGCTCTGCACTCTCGCCCGAGTACAAAGATCGGCTGTTTCCGGGGGCTTTTACCGCTAGGGAAAAGGGACCGACTACGCCAGGGCGATAGGCGGATCCTCAATCTTCTAGGGAAGTGCTTGCACGACTGCTACCCGTATCAAGCCAGAATTTCTGATTCTTTATTTTCAGATTCTTAATGCTAATAATTTTCTTTTTTACAACAATTTAGAAGATTGGTCTTATAGTGTTGATTCAAAAAATCCGAAATAAATTTTATCTATAATTTATTGCCTTTAATTATTATTAAATATTTCTGTTCATTCGGAAAAAAAATTTTACTGTTTAACCGAAATTCTATTTTACTGTTTGTTTAAAAAAATTACTATTTATCAACAAATTTATTTTAAAAATATTATATTCAGTTTCTGTTACTGTTCATCCGAATTTATAATTGCAGTAATTAATTATTATTGCTGATTATTGCTTAAATAATTACTGTTTATTGTAATTAATTGTTAACTTATCATAAATATTTTTGAAATAAATTACTTGATTTTCTGTTCTTGTTAGGAAATTAATTCAAAGAAAAAAAATTATATATATATATATATATTCTTGCAATTATTGCTTAAACTGGTTCATATCTACTAGTTAATTTTGTTCTGTTCATTTTGCATCAAACTCACCCTTTAAAGTCATAATCTCCTAAGTAACTAGTCTAGTGGTATTGACAAAATATTTATTCCCTTCAGATTTCATATACCTAGACTAGTAAAGTTTAATCGGACTTATGGCTAATCCTGATCATTCCAAGAGTATCAAACCTGAGAAGTTCACCGGTGTTAACTATAAACGATGGACTAATCAGATGAGATACTGGCTCACCACCTTAGGTCTCCTATCTGCCATAGACACTCCCGAATCTTCTACTAGTGGTTCTCAACCCTTGACTCTCGATCCTGGACAACCTGCTCCTTCCATTTCTAGTTCTGATGCTAGTTCCTTTTTTAACTCTATGAAACCAGAAGAAATCAACTATCATTGTTGCCATAGGATTCTTAGTGCACTCGCGGACAACCTTTATGGTATATATATTATGAGTTTAAAAGTACTGAAGACCTGTGGAATGCTCTTGAAGCAGAATATGGCTATGATGATGTCGGAATTCTGCGCTTCACCTCCTCTTCCTTCAATAAGTTCATGATGGTTGATGACAAACCCATTAATGAACAAATTCATGAATTCTAAGATTTTCTTCGTCATCTTCAATCAAAAGGAAACAAATTTACTGATGACTTTAAAATTTCCTGTTTGATTGATAAACTCCCTCCCTCCTGGTCTAGATTTGCTTGAGATCTCCGACACAAGCAAGGAGATCTAACCTTACCTGAAGCCCTCAAAGCTATTCGTATTGAAGACCAGCATAAGCAAAATTCCAAAACCAAGACCGAATGAAAGCTAAAGTAAACTTGGTAGAGGATAAGTCTAAATCTAAGGATTTCAAACCCAAAGGGAAGAAATTAAAAAAAAAACCAGCAATCCTTCAACAAATCATCATCCAAATCCAATGACAATCCTTCCAGACATACGTCTAATGGAAAGTTCTGCTATGTCTGTGGTAGAACCAACCACTTGGCGTCCCAACTGTTTCTATCGAAAGAAGGAACCAACCAAACTTGCTCCTAAAGGAAATGGATCTAACAAAGTTAACATGATTGAAGAGAATCCAAATTCCTTCAGGTTTGCCTCTTCATCCTATCTTGTAAATTCTCTTACTTCTTCCACTGACTGGTATTTAGATTCCAGAGCTAATATTCATGTTTGCAATGATCGCTCTTGATTTTTAACTTATCGGGAATCATGTGGAGGAAGCATAAGCTTAGCAGATGACTCCACCAAACAAATAATTGGAAGTGGATATATAGAGCTCACCATGACCTCTAAGAAAGCTCTGAATCTGCAAGGCGTTCATCATGTTCCTTCTCTTCGCCGCAACTTAATCAGTGAATCTCTTCTTCTTAGAGATAGCTTTAGGATTGTAAAGGAATCAAATAAATTTGTGATTACCAAGAATAATGTATTCATAGGAAAAGGTTTTATCTGTAATGGTCTTTTCAAAATCAATGTAATCAATTCTGGTTCTAATGAAACTCCTGAGTCTTCTGTTGCTCAAATTGTTGAGTCTTGTGATGTTTGGCATGGACGACTTGGACATGTCAATTTTCAACCCTTGCAGAGAATGACTAAATTGAACCTTATTCCTAAATCATCTCATGATCTCTCATCTAAGTATGAGATTTGTGTGCAAGAGAAACACACTAAAAACCCTTCAAGTCTATAACTAGAAACTCTGAACCCCTCGAATTAATTCATAGTGGTGTCACTACAAGAAATCGAGTATTTAACGACCAAAATTAGCGAAGGGACCAGTTAACCGTCATTAATGTGTGTAAAATAACGACGGTTTAAAGCCCTTCATCGAGTAATCATAATTATTAGAGAAATGATGTGAGATGGGATAACGGTTTTCTAATCCCATTGTTGATTTGGTTCTAATACTGTCGTTATTGGGTCTCCTGAAAGGCGAAGGAGTATATTACCTTCGTTGATGATACTTCTAATCATAATAGGATTGATAGTTTAACATATTACTATTAATTAACAAGACCCACAATCACAATCACCAAAGCCCCAAGTAGAACCCGAAACCCAAAATCCAAAATCGCCCATAAAAATCTCCTATTCATCCCTCAAAACGCTCGCCGCAAAAATAATTAAACCCTAGAATCTCAACTTCCGTAATTTCTTCACCAAACTCGTCTAGGGCCTAGATTAACAATAAATCGCCTACTGTTCATTGTTCTTCACCAAACTCGTCCGTAATTTCTTCGTCGTCTTCATCTTGCCGACAGCCGCGCCGCCGCCTAACGTCACCAGCCGATCCAGCTTCGCCCCGATGCGTTGCACTCAGCACAAGTCCCAGCCCAGCAGCATCGATCTGTTCTGCCTACTGCCGCTCAGTGCCGACCTAACGCCGCCAACTACCGCTCAGTGCCTACCCTATCGTCGCCCCGTCATTGGCGTCGCCCCAGCATCGCCAGATCTTCGCTGCAGCCCTTCGTCGCTGCCCCTGTCAGTCGTTCGTTTGTGTGGTATAATTGCACTTAAGTCCCTATAGTTTAGCCAACTTTGCACTTTTGCCATAAAGACCCTATACATTAGGTATGAATTATTGTATTATAAGATTTAGATTGTCGGCTAGTCATAAATATTCAGCTATCCATAAGTGGTGTTTGTCTGTTTGTCATTTTCTCTTCGAAAGAAATGGAGATTGGCTAATACGTATTTAATTTGTGTGGAAATATCTTCTGCCTTAATGGAAATCTGTGGATATTTTGATTTTAGTGTTCGTTTCCTTATTAGACACTTAATCATGCTGAATTCTTTACTTTGTATTACAGGTACTCAAAACATTAGCAGTTTTGTTAACAAGAGGTTACAGACAGTTTAACAAGAAAGCTCGGTCTGTAGGCTGTCGATTTATAGGTATGAAAACTTGCCATTTTTATTTTTCACACTGCCTGAAAGTATGATCTGTCTGTTCCAAATTGGTTGTGTTTCAAACCAACCTCTCTGCTTGTAATTTTCTTTTGAGCTAATGGAAAGCAATCTCCTTGAGTTTACTTCTAGTTGATTTGGTCTCTGTTTTATGATATTCCTAGATCACTGCTTCTGGCCTTATCAAGGAGATTGCATGCTTCCTAGCATTCTATTAAGCATTGCTTATTAGCTTTATTATGTGGGCAGAATACATTGGCTATTAACTTGCATTAACTGGAATACACCACGAGTTGAAGGCAGTTATTTCATATTCATGAAGAAGGAACGAGTGTATATATTTACTAATGTTTATATGCTAAAGAATTTATTTATCGCCATAAATACAGTACCCACTCCAGCAAATTATCATCCTGATGGTGACAAACACAAACAAATATGTTTTGGTTAGGTGAAGCGTGACATTCAAAAATTTCTAAAGAATATAATATAATGCTTTGGCTAAAATGACAACATCAGTAATGTCATGTTGTTATCATATCTCCCTTTGTGAAGGCACTGCATTGAAATCTTCTTTAGCTAGATTTTTGACGCAAAATCGCCTCTTTAAATTGTATATTTTATGTGCTTTCTATTACTGATCTTAATGATATAACATGATGCAACTAATATACCACTAGAAATATACCATGTGCAACAATTTGCAATACATATTGCTTTGCTGTTATAGTACATACATTTTTAAAGAGTACACCAAGTTTGTTCATTTCAACAAGCATTTCTTTGTGTTTAGTATTTGATGAGGTTGAAATATTTTTTTTAGAAAATTTTAGTACATTGCTTGAAACGGCGCCGAATAAAGATTGGATGAACCTAGTAGATTATGGTAGACTTGATCCAAAATATGAAGAAGGGGTTGATAAGTTTTTAGATTATGCATATGAGAAGCCGTTGGATAGTTTCAATAAAAAGGATGACAATTTTGAAATTCGATGTCCATGTGTTAAATGCAGCAATGTGAAGTCTGGTAATCGTGAGTCGGTAAAGACCCACTTAATTGTTCATGGAATTATTAAAAACTACAAATTTTGGTGTCATCATGGCGAAAGACAGGGTGAGTCCATTTCGGAGTTTGATGAAGAACAAGAAGAAATGATAGAAGAAAGCCAGAGTGACGATGAAATGCAAGAAATGATTGGAGATTTATTTCATAATTCAATTGGCGTTGTTGCACCTGATGCCACGTCGAGTCAGGATATTCTTGAGCAGGAACCAGATGGACATGCAAAAAAATTCTACAGTCTTTTAGGTGACTCCGAGAAACCTTTGTTTGAAGGCTCTAAATGTTCAAAGTTATCTGCTTTAGTGAAACTACATCACAAAAAGAGCCTAAATAGGTGGAGTAATAAATCATTCTCAATGTTGCTCCAGTTTTTGAATGAGGAGTTATTTCCAGGGGAATCAATACTGCCTAATTCGTATGACGAGGCCAAAGAGTTGATCCGTGACCTTGGCCTATCATATGAAAAAATTGGTTCGTGTCCATTCTCTTGCATGCTGTTTTGGAAAAGTGAAGAAGGTCTTGATACGTGTCAGAAATGTGGTGCTTCTAGGTGGAAACTTGATAAACATGAAAAAGAGATCAAGCGAAAGGCAAATGGTAAAAAAAATACCTCAAAAGACATTGTGATACTTTCCTCTTAAGCCACGATTGCAAAGGCTTTGCATGTCTTCGAAGACAGCTTCTGATATGAGATGGCACCATGAAAGACAAGTTGAGGACGGAGTGATGAGGCATCAAGCTGACTCTGAGGCTTGGAAAAACTTTAATGAGCTACATGAAAGCTTTGCCGAAGAGCTCTGAAATGTTAGGCTCGATCTTGCAAGTGATTGTTTCCAGCCTTTCACAAATTCAAAAGTTTCTTATAGCATATGGCCTATTTTACTTGTACCATATAACTTACCACCATGGATGTGCATGAAACAATCCATATTTATTTTATCTATGCTCATTCCTGGTCCAATTGGTCCTGGGGATGCTATTGACAGCTACTTACAACCATTGATAGAAGAACTAAAGGAGTTATGGGCCTCAGGCGTTCGAACATATGATGTATCTCTGAGACAGAATTTTATTTTACGTGCAGCACTAATTTGGACTATTAATGATTTTCCTGCTTATGCAAATTTATCTGGATGGAGCACTAAGGGAAAATTAGCATGTCCTTGTTGTCATAAGCACACTCACTCTATCAGGTTATCTAATGGAGGCAAGCAGAGCTATATGGGACATCGTCGCTATCTTGATGAAAATCACAGTTGAAGAAAGGATAAAAAATCATTTGATGACACTAGGGGAGGGTATGCAGCGCCAAAGCTGGCCGGAGATGACATCCTTAAGCAGGTGAAAGATCTTATAGGAATCACCTTGACCAATCATCCTGAGAAGAAAATTAAAATATCACACGAAAGATGGGGAGATAATTGGAATATGAAAGGAATTTTTTTTATTTACCATATTGGAGAACTCTCTTATTACGACATAATTTAGATGTCATGCATATTAAGAAGAATATTTGTGATAGTCTGTTGGAAACAATCATGAACATTAAAGGAAAGACAAAGGATAATATCAAAGCTCGTCTCGACTTACAAGCAATGGGTTTAAAACCGGAGTTACATCCAATCCAGAGAGGAGATAAACTTGTGATGCCAGTAGCTTGTTATACTTTATCCCAAGAAGAGCAAAGCAAATTCTGTCGATTTCTGAAGGAGTTAAAAGTTCCAGATGGATTTTCATCCAATATTTCTTAATGTGTAAACCTTAAAGAGCGTAAGATTTTGGGGTTAAAGAGTCATGATTGTCACATTCTTTTGTAGCGCTTAATTCCTATAATGATTCATGGCCTTCTTCCTGCAAAAATGTGTGAACCAATTATTGAACTTTCCATATTCTTCACTATATTATGTGCCAAGACATTAAGGGTGGATGAACTAAAGCAAATTGATGAGCATATTCCACTGACGTTATGTAAGCTTGAGAAGATTTTTCCACCTTCAATTTTTGATGTTATGCTGCATTTAGTAGTTCATTTAGCATCTGAAGCCATACTTGGAGGGCCTATTCGATTTTGATGGATGTACCCAGTGGAACATCAGCTTTATACTTATAAGTCATATATCAGAAACAGGGCACGTTCAGAAGGGTCAATTGCTGAAGGATATGTAGCAGATGAATGTATGACACTTTGCTCAAGGTATCTAAAAGAATTCGAGACAAAGTTTAATCGCCTTGAAGGAAATTATGAAGATAATAATAGAGAATATCATGAAGCACAACTATCTATTTTCAGACATAGTGGGCGAGCATTGGGTGCTGCCACCACCCGCTACCTTGATGAATGTGAGTGGTTGTAAGCTCATATTTATGTTCTAAAGAACTATGATGAAGTGCAACCACATATTGAGTAAGTCACTAAAGTTTAAGATTCTATTAATAAATTTACTATAGTTAATCAATGTTAATCATATTTATGATATTTTAATGTAGGGACTACAATGAATTCGTGAGAGAACCCACAAATCACTATGATGATAAAGATTGGGATAAGAACTTTATCGAGTGGTTCCAATCTCTAGTATGTACATATCTTGCCTTATTTTTTAATATCTTGATTGGTTCATTTTATTACATGTTCCATGACTTGATCATATTTTGGTTTTGTTTAGGTTTATCAGAGTTATCGAGAAGATGATGACTTACTTTCACTATCTCGTGGTCCAAGTAAGATTGTTAAATGTTTTACTGGATTTGTCATAAATGGACATCGATTTCATACAGAAAGTCGAGATAATTGTTTGTCAACTCAAAATAGCAGGGTTGTAGTTATTGGTGATGCTGGTGATGGTGGAGATATAAATTATTATGGTGCTTTGGTTGAAGTTGTCGAATTAGAGTATCTTGGTGGAAGAAGTGTTGTTTTATTTCTTTGTAAGTGGTGGGATGTGCACGGCAAAGGAAAAGAGACCGCTTTGAAAAAAGATAAATATGGATTTGTTAGTATTAACTGCCGACATTTGCTAAAGACGAATGACCACTTTATACTTGCTGGCCAAGCATCACAAGTTTTTTATGTTGAGGATATTGCCAATGAAGGTTGGCATGTACTTCTTAAAGCACAACCCCGTGATTCCTATGATATACCACCAGATACAGATGATTGTGAGATAACAGACGATGAAGTTGAAGCTTATTTGCAAGATGAATCATTTGATGCTCAGGCTATTGCATCAACATCATTGGAAGATGATTATCAATTTGAGAAGGAGTGATATTGATCCAATTATTGTAAATTCGGTCTCAACTTCAAAAAAAGAGGAAAAAGACTCAAGCAGAGAATTAGAACACTTTAATTAAAGAATAGAACACAAATGATATTGTGTTATTGAGATAAATTTTAAGTTGTATCTTACTATAACTATTCTTTTTTTAGACATATGATGTTCTTTTCTTCATATTTTGGATGTGGCTTTGACATTGTAGCAAGTGCTTCTACATTAGTGTATTATGTATTTATTATTATTCTTGTCCTTGGGGATTTCTTTTTCTTAGCAAGTGCTTCTACATTAGTGTATTATGTATTTATTATTATTCTTGTCCTTGGGGATTTCTTTTTCTTTTATTCATTTCTCTTTTGACATTTGTTTTATACATAGTGTATGATACTTAAATTCCTATTCATAGCAGAAAAGTGAAAACTCAAGAAGTCACTTCCAAAAGCAAAATGGCACAATTTCTAGCACCTAGGTCATTAATTAGGAAGCGACTTCAAGCACTTGCAGAAAATTCATTAAGAAGGGAACAACTCCGTACTTTTCATGACAAGAACTTGAATATTCAAAATCCAATACAAGATCAAAATATGGGTACAAATTTTAGCGTTGATTCAGAAAACTTTGAAGAGGAGAATTTTGCACAAAATCGCAGGAGAAGTGCAAATACTAACAATGAAGAGAATGATGATTCTGCAGGTTGATAAGACTTAAAATTTATTATTAATACTTTTTTATCTTTCAATTTATTTTTTATGATTGGATTAATAATTGCTCAATTTTTGCAGAATCAAATAATCATCGAGTGCAAAGTGATGATGTAATACTAAATGAATCTCGACAAGAAGGTATATTCTTTATTAATTACAAGAAGTAATATTTTTATCAATTTCTTTTTACCTATATCTTGTTTCTAACATATGATATGATGTATGCAGCTGATAATTCTCATAAGAAGAAAAATCCACCTCGTGGTAATAATAAGATTTGTCCAGTAGCTGTTGAGAATTGGGCCAAAATACCACAACAAAATAAAGATCATATGTGGGCATCCATTAAGGTACATTGAAAATTAATTTTTTGTAATTGGTTTTTAATTCTTATAAATTAAATTTTGATTCAAATTTGATATAGGATAAATTTGATGCCGAGAATATGGAGCAAAAGAGAGAGTCAGTAATGAGACACTTGCGCGATTTGTGGAATAAGTGGCGGGGTGACATGTACAGAAAATATGTGAAAGAAAATTCATTACAAGTTGCACTTAGAAATAAACCTACAGAAGTGAGTGTTGATGACTGGGATTGGCTAGTTAAGGAACATTATTTTTCTTCAAAATTCCAGGTATTAATCTCCTAATTTTATTAATTAATTTCTTTCATGTATATTGTTGGATTGTTAAAATTATCTTTTAATCTTGATGTATAGAAAGCAAGCCAACAAAATACACTTAACAGAGGCAAAAGAAAGATGCTCCACCACACGGGCAGCAAACCCTTTAGACAAATTGCGTGGGAATTGGTATACATTCAAAACTAATTTCTTATTTATTTATAACTACTTTGTTTTTTAGTTTGATGTTGTACTCATTTTTATTTAATATTTGAATAAGGGTGGCAAGTCAGGAAATCCACCTGATGTGGCAAAAATGTTTCATGAAACTCGAAAGAAAGCTAATGAAATACTAGATATTGGGAATCAAGATAAATATGTAAGTAGAATATGTGTTTAAGTTTGATATTGATGCATTATTTAGTACTAACATATGAATTTATTTTTTATAGGATGAAATTGTTCAAGTCAAACAAGCAAACCCTTCACTTTCTGACATTGAGATAGTTGAGAAAATCCGAGGAAAACAATCTCATGGTCACATCACTGTATTTGGTGACGGGACTACTTTGAAAGATTTAAGATGACCGCTCCCTAGTCGATCTGATCTAGAAGCACGAGTTATAGAAAAAAAAAGAGAAAGAACCAGATACTTCAACAATGCTTAGATGAGCAGGAGCAACAACAACAAATTAAGGATGTCAGAGTTGGAGTCACAAGTGAAAACTATGTAAGAACTTTTTTTTAAGCAATCACCTTCATTGACTCCTCAAACTCGAGAACGTGTGCAGGACTAGATAATTATTTTTTATAAAATCTCATATATACTTTTATGATTGACTACTTGCACTAAAAAAATGTGATTTTTACTTAATAAGATAATATTTGCTTAATTGATATTTCTTAATTATGTGATTTTTTTTAAATTTTTAGGCTATCCATGCAAGATTAGGAGGGGGTAGCTCGAGTCTTCTTTTGACGATGATTAGAGATGAAAGAATGTGTCTTCCCCAAACTTTTCTTTTAATTTGTTTTAGATAGTTTCATGTATTTTTCTTTGGAACAATTAGGATATTAACTATTGTTATTAGTATTGAATATTTGAGGATGATGGAATTTTATTTATTGATGTTATTAATGAATGGAATTTTTATTTTCCCTCTTACGCATTATTGGGTATTTTTAATATATTTTTGTTGTGAATCTTAGTGTCAGGTTGAGAATAATATAATAGTTGTTTATGAATAAAAAATTAATTATTAATTTATATTAGAAATTTGTAGTCTACAATGACTGTTTTATAAACCGTATTTTATTCATCAACGAAGGAAAAGCACCGTCGTTGATGGGTGACTAATTACCCATTATGAGGACTTTTACGACGGTATCCAACCGTTATTAATTAGTCTTCAACGATAGAAAAATATCCTCATAACTAATGGTAACGACGGGAAAATATCCCCGTAACTAATGGTAATGACAGGAAAATATCCTGTCACTGATGGTAACGATGGGAAAATATCCCCGTGACTAATAGTAACGACGGTGATAATTACCGTCGTAAATATTAATGACGAAAATATGTTCCATCGTTATAGACTCTATAACGATGGGTAGTATATCCCTTCATGACCCTTTAGCGAAGAGGGCTTCAACGACGGGTGACGAAGGGATTTTTCCCCGTCGTTAGCATATAATAACGAAGGTTTTTAGCTCTTTAACGAAGGGAAATCCCTTCGTTAAAAATGTAATTTCTTGTAGTGTGTGTGTGTGACTCGAACCGAGTTCTCACCCGAGGAGGTACGAGATATTTTGTGATATTTATAGATGATCACTCCATATATTGTTACACCTATCTTCTCAAGACTAAGGATGAAGTTTTAGATAGGTTAAGATGTATAAAGCTGAATCTGAGAACCAACTTGACAGAAAGATCAAGATTCTAAGATCTGATCATAGGGGGAGTATACCTCAAATGATATGACTGAATATTACCAAGAACACGGTATTATTCATGAGGTAACTGCTCCCTATACACCACAGTCTAACAAGGTAACTGAACGAAAGAGCAAAACCCTGATGGACATGGTGAACTGTATGTTATTCAGTTCAGGAGCACCTGAAAATCTCTGAGGTGAAACTCTTCTTTCTGCATGCTTCATTCTTAATAGGATTCCCCACAAATCTTCTGATACAACACCTTATGAATCATATGGGCATGTTGAATTGAGTAGGATACAAAATCCACTTTCTCTAAAAACTTACTAATGATGTCAATATCTTCATTTGATTTAGCAACCTTCTTCTTGTCTTTTGGTTTAATGCTAGTGTTAGCACCACTTGTTGACTTGAAGTTAGTAGGTTGTGTGGGAGTATAAGTGACATTTTCAACTTGCTCATCATCAATATTGCTATCATGTTTCCCTGAACTAGGTGTAGGAAATTCGTCCTCTTCGTCTGAAATAGGGATGGATTTACAAGACCCAAAACTAGAAAAAAATATCTGAAGTTAAGTCTCCTTTTTCTTTATCATCCCCTACGATAATTTGTTAATTCTCATAATGTATGAGAGGCTTGTTGAAATAATCTTTCAGCTTAGAATTGGAAGCTTTTACCCTGTACAAAAGAAAGCATAGTACATGTCTAGAATTAGATACAAATGAAGTTAGGAAAAAATGAAATTGCAAAAAACATAAGACAAATAATACCTCAGACCACCTATCATATGAAACTTCATCCAATGTAATGGATTTGGTCTCATTGTCCCATCCAGCACCACTCATATTAGCACAAGCTTGCATCGCATAAAATTGTTTCTTCAAGCTCTTTATGTGATTAATAACATTTTCTTTACTGAAGTCAGACTTGCATTTGTTATTAATATAAGCAACAACCATGCTGAATTGCAATTTGTTTAAAAATTTTATCAGGTTTGAACCCATCTTTGGCCAACTTTGCAAGATAGGAAATGAGCATGTCATCATGATGATGTTCCCATTTCTTATTACATGAGCCCTTTGAACCCATATCAGATATATTATTGCTTGATGTTCTTCTTTTCTTACTAGCCCTTTTCTTTTTCTTTTTTTTATGTGGGAGAATTTTCTTCCACTTTCTCTATGAAAGTCCCCTTTGTTCCTATAAGATCAGGAACAGCCCCTATGTCAAACGATAGTGGTAGAACCCCACCACTGCCTTGTGAACTATGACCAGGCTGGAGGTAAAGGCTAGGGCTATTGAGCATGTTCATGTAGCTCATTTGTTGCTGTGAAACTGGAAAATAATTCCCTTCATAACTTGTAAAACATGAGTGGAGTGCGGCTGAGTTTGGAAAAAAAACATAAAACCCATATTATACGCATTAGACTACCTTTCACTTGATGGTGAATGAGTCATAGATTTGTTGGCATCAAGCTTCTTTGCACCATCAACCATACCTATGAAATGCATGTAAACCAATCATATATGAGGGGAAAACTAAATCTTATTATCACAATAATTATACAACACATAATTACATTGCACACATAATATGAAATGCATTAAAACCAATCATATATTAAGCAAAATTTTAAACCAACTGTCATATTCATAAAACACAAATACGAAAAGTACATTGCACACATAATTATACAACACAAATACGAAAATTAATAAATTTAGTATAAGTCTTAAACAAATTAAAACAAAGTTTGACTCTAAAGAATTTTAAGCATATTGCACACATGAAATTAGTCTATTCTAGTTTCAATTGTATCACCCGCATGATGCCGGTCACAATAATCTACCCATATTTCCTGAGCAATTTGATCCCTACAAGCTTTTCATTCATTTCTTGAACTTGTTTGCTCTCTTTGAGTCTGTGTTTGAGTAAAGTCTACTACGTTTTCTCCATCCTCATTTGCTAATTCACCATCATCATCTTCATCGTCCACAGTCTCATTAAGGAAGTCATCCTTGGGATCCTCTATTGTAATATAATTATGAAGTAGTGCACAAACGAGAGCAATATGGACGGACTTGTGAGCGAAAAGGGTAATGTGGCTTTGCAGAAAGAACCTTGGATCGATTCTTAAGTATTCCGAATGCACATTCAATTTTCTAAGAGATGAGTGTCGTAAATTAAAAACTCTCTTCTATTTCTAGGTGTTTTTCCAACATGCTCTTTTAGATGATAGTGCACACCATGATAGGGAGAGATGAAACCAGGCATAGTAGTGTACTCCGCATCACAAAGGTAATATTTTCCTACATATTACATCATAAGAAAGTTAATAATTACCTAAATTTTAAAAAAAAATATATAGCAACTTTGTTAAAAAATTAATTTCATTACCATCATAGACTCTCAATCCATGAGGTTGTGGTCTTGAAAGTGCGTCTTAAATGACTCTACAATCGTTAGCTGAGCCTTCACATCCTGCTAGCATGTATGTGAATAATTTGTTTGGGATGCAAGCCGCTGAATATTTTGTGTCACTCCTTTACGACCTCTAAAACGTGCTACAAGATTGTTAGGTAGCATGGCTTTAATGTGTGTTCCATCTATCATTCCAATACAGTCCTATAAATGTAGACAAGTACATACTTAGATTTGTTAACTTCAATTTTATTTGTAGGTTTTAGTGAGCTGTGTTGAAAATTTACCTTGAAGTAAGAATAATATCGAGGGTTGCTAGCAATCTCTGGTGGCACTTTATTTGGTGCTTGCCGAACGTAACAATCACGCAGTTGGAAAATGACAGCCTTATTGAAGTATCTACTAATTGTTTCTCTCGACCTAATAAAGTTAGATCTTAGTACACTATTATTGGTTTTATGACCCAAAATGTTCGAGAATATTACAAGTTGTTCTTCAACCATAATGTGCCTAGAGTCTTTAAGTAGACCTTATATCCTCATCAAATTTACAAGCTTGTCAAACGTAACTTTACGCATCCTTACATAGTCTTTACAACTAGTAGGATAACCTTTCAATATTCTAGACAATTGTGCGTCTCAGTACCTTTCATTTGCTTTCTTTTGTAATCTATGTACATGAGTGATATGTCTTCTTCTAGATTGTAATCTTTTTAGAAAGGTAACCATCAACACTAACACAATCATAGCACCCCCAGACAATCATCATCATCATCTCCTCCTCAATATTTTCCATCTACAATACCATACATGAAAATTACAAACTAAGAGTCTAGTTGAAAAAAATATATAAGCATGAAACTGATCAATAGCCTAGTTGAAAAAAATATAAGCAAGAAATTGAACACAACTTGTAGCAAACTAACAGTCTAGTTGATATTTAAAAAAAATTCATAGACAAAATAAATTAGAACATTAAATTGAACAAATCCAGGTTAAATCAGGTTGTCTGACCACCCAAAATTATATAAAAATATATAAACAATTTGACCATGAAATTGAACAATAGCTACATGAATTAAACTGAAAAGTCTTCACGTCATGTACCAAACTAAGAGTCTAATTGATTAAAAAATCTATTTTTTTATTAAAAAGACAATTTTTACCTTACTTTTTGCTTGAATTGCAACTACGTGATAACGATGGTCAGAAATGGGAAGATCTGAACACCGACAAGCTAAAAAGAGAGATCTTTAGCCCTTTTAACAAATGCCTCTTTTCCCCCAATTCTGAAGATGAGAATGGGAGAGGGGGGGAAAATGTAGTGATAAGGGAAGATATCTACGGGTTTTTTCTCTCACTAAAGATAAGAACGAGAGAGGAAGGAAGCAGTGTTGATGATAGAAATCTATGGGCTTTTTCCCCTTTTCTCTGATGAAGAACGAAAGAGAAAGGAATGGGTGGTGCGAGTGAGGAGATGAAACCAGATAATACCCGCTTCATCTATCCCATCATCAATAATTTAGTACTATCCCCTCCATTTTCCACCTCTTTCATTCCCACTTCCAGCAATTCGGCTGAGATTTTATTTCCACCAAAACCCGTCCTTTTCTCTACTTCTAAGAAACATTTTTCTTCTTCTTTTTTTTTTAACGAACACAACAATGGGAAAAATTATACCCTTAAAATCTATATACCGACAATAAACAGTGCCTTTCCACCTCTTTCTTGCTTTTTTTTAAACAAACACATTAAAATCTATATACCGACAATAAACAGTGCCTTTCCACCTCTTTCTTGCTTTTTTTTAAACAAACACACCCTAAACTAATGAACGCGAAACACTTATATTAAATCTCCGCATCAGCTTGGATCACCTCGAGTCCAACTCTAACCCGAGCTCAGTACAGAAGACATCGTCTCTGTTTAAAATTTCACAAATAGAAAGCATCATACTAGCGGAAATTGACAACATGTATATCCAATCAAAAAAATAAAGAATTGTGCAGTAGATCATTTTGTTCAAATATAGACGGGTTGCAACTACTAATTAGTTACAAAAAATGTCCATTGCGACTGCTTGTCTTGTTATAACTACTAGTGTGAACACTGTGCTTTGCATGGCATTTTTTCCCGCTACAGTAATCCCGGTTTAACTGCTTTTTTTTATTTTTTGAATTGCTATCGTATCTCGCTCCTGCTACAGTATTTCCGTGTGCTACAGTAATATTTTTCAAAATATCACACTGATCAGCTCCCTGTTTGCTACAGTAATGATGCTGCTGTAGCATGAATAGTACATCGTGGGTTCTCCCATTTGTATAGAGGAGTAGATATACTACCATTGAAACTACAGTTATAAACATCTCAATTGAAGGAACCAAACTTGTAACGAGAATAACGTTTTTGCTCCCAGACATAAGTTTGTTATTAGTGTGAGTGTGTAATAATTAGTCAAGACCCATTGTTGAAAACTCGTTAAATGAGTGACGTTCTAGTATAACACGGACGCTTCATATTTCTTTTTAATCCCTCTACGGAGTTGGCTAGGATTCCTTAAATCGCTCACGTTTTTCTCATGGTTTGAACGCGTTGAGAGACAAACGGACCGAGCACAAAGAGCGGCATATTTATCATTTCGTTAGAAATTATGACCCTAAACAACGATTTGGCACGGTCCAAAGCGACCCATAACCAATGATCAGGTCCTCATTGGCTGCGTCAAGCTTTGAAATTTGAAATTTTCATTTAGGAAACAGCTAAGTTGGTTTCCTAAAAGTCACTCCTATATAAAGCCACAGACTTGAAGCCTTTCATCATCAAACTCTTCTCTCCCTCATTCTTTAAGAAACTCTTCCCTCCCTCAGTCTTTTAGGTTTTCCCTCCTCATTTTATCAAAGAATTTCAAAGTGTTGAGAAGATGAGTTCAATGAGAATGTGCACTTTGCTCTTCTTTGTCTACTTTTTCTCCGGGCTTATGCATCTCGCCCGCGGTCAAGGGCCGGCGCCTTCTCCGATGACGAGTGATGGCATGGCGATAGATCAAGGGATAGCTTACGTGTTGATGCTTGTGGCTCTTCTTATTACCTACTTTGTTCATTGAAGCCAATACGTACAGCTCGCTCTAATTTGTTTTGAATTTTGGTATATTTAACTCGAGAGATCTCGCAAAAAAAGAATATTCTTTTCTACAGACTTGATGCAAAATATGCTAGGAGAGTGACATGGTTGTAGTGAATTTTGCTATTACATTCTATGTAAATCTTATATCTCCTAAACTATTGAGTATTGATTTTTCTACAGACGGCTTTTGGCATTATGTTGAGCGTTTTGTAAAACTCAACCGATGATAAAAGTATTAAGAACCAACTACAAAATGCCTTCGAAAAAAAGGGAGAGGGGAGAGGGAAAGAAGAATCTATGCTGAAAGCAAGCATCACCTAAAATAAAAATCATCTATAAATCCTTTCTGCAAATCCCAATAGCTTTTATCAGAATTGACAAAGCAATACACTGTTCTTACCTGTGGTCAAAAAAAGTAGGATACGTGATGGTTAAGTTAGATAGAGCCATGAATTAATACAAAATATAAGACTTGGGATTTAGGATACTTCAAAAAAGTTCAACAATATTTGCAACTTGTATCCGTATATCAAATAATTCTAATATGAGCAGGAAACAGATCGACCAAAACTAAACAATATACATATACATATGCTCCCATCATTTTCTACTTGATCCATAGTAGCTCCTCATCTCATGCCATAAGCAAAGCAAAGTATCAGAGGCATCTTCATCCCAACAACTTTCTTCAGTCTTCGCAACTGCTAACAAAGTTCTCAACCATTCTTCATGAAGACTAGAAAACTCAGACCTCCCTTCACTACTCTTGAAATTTTTACCGATCATCGCCTTCATTCTTTGGCTAGCCTTTGATGCAGCCTCAACAACCTGATTGGGGATTCCGGCCATAAGAGCAACTTGAAGTCCGTAGCTCTCAGGTGAAGGGCCAGATGCAAGTTTGTAGAGAAAAACTAGGCCGTTATCTTTAAGAGCACATGCCATATGTTGAAGGTTTACTCGAGGATGAGATGCGAATTCTTTGGTGAGGGGGTGATAGTGAGTGGCAAAGAGCAAGCGACAACGAACGGTTTCTACCAGATGACGAAATACCTAGAAACATAGTTTGGATGATGTTAGAGAGCAAGCACTTGAAGGTAACGCATACATTGAAGGGTTAAGATACACCCAATGTACTATGGTAAGACCTATGCCCCGATCTATTTTATCAGCGCTTAAAGTCCCAAATGGTGGCCTTTTTGCCCTCTATTTAGAAGGAAACATATGGCGAACTTTTTGCCCTCTATTTAGAGGGGAATATAGTCCTTTTCCAGTTAAACTAAACGAAAGGCATACTATCGTCTGGAGTTCCACTAATAATTAACCCTATATTCAAAGTAGAGAACAGTTTGTTTATAAAGAAAAGGGTAGAGAATAGTGCATAATATTGAATGTAATAAGTTGAGTTTTCAATATTTTATGCAGTTTTCCTCAAGAAAAAGAAAAAAAAAGTCAATATAACAAACAAACAAACAATTATCTTGTTTCCAGAACTCACGGTTCCTTCTAGTAATGCAACTTCTACTAATCTTTAGAATTAAAAAAAAAAATTATGCAGCCAATTACTGATGAAGAATCTGATGCAACATGATGCCTTATAAACTGCCAGAATTCTACATAATTTAGGTTGTGAAACTGGAGGGTTCAAGTTTCGGGCGGAATTGGTAAGGAATCAAAGAGAGACTTCAGTTGACTGACTAGGTAAGTGCTAAGCTACTGATCCCATCCAAGCCTCAAACAACCAAATCATAGTTCTAAGCACACAATAAGAAATCAAATCACACCAGACCCTCAGATTGATACGAGATGAATCTAGTTCATTTTCATAACCCTTGACACTATAGCTAGTATTTTAAGATTTAAATTAGAAATCGAGATTGAGCATGTGGTCTGGTAATACTGTATCTTCTTTGCTAACAAACTAGAAAATAGTCCTAAACCACAAGTAATTGGACAATTAAATCAGAGTTACCCACAGCATATGCAATTGCATAACCATCAAATGTGCTCGTCCCTCTACCGAGTTCATCAAGCAACACAAGAGAATCTTGAGTAGCATGCCGAAGAATTGTTGCTGTTTCTGAGCACTCAACAAAAAAAGTGCCTACAGAGAAAGTGTGTATAATTACCTTCAGCATGAAATAAGTATAGTCGCAATATATCCAAAAAATGTGATTAAACCTGATAGCATGAAAATTTCTGAGTAAGACTTATCTTCCTTCCAATATAAAAGTAGGGAATATTAAAATATTCATGTTTCAGCAGGTAGTATCCACTGTATGTGAATACAGATATCATGAATGCATGTAACATGCAAACTTAGAGATGTAGAGAATTAACTGGAACTTTATCTGCTTTTTTTCCCTTTGTTCCTCCATCAAAAAAATATTAAGAATGCACACAAGAGTGCACACAAACACAAGCAAAGCACATGAAGATGCAGACAGATACATGCACGAATGCAGAAACATGTTGAAGCTTTTGCTCATTGGTATTACCTAGGAAAATAAAGGACTTAGAATTACTGGGAGTGGACAAAGTTTATGAATTTGTTTATGCAGCATTATGGACTCTATTAACAAAATGCTCAGCTTCCGCATGACACAAACTTCTAGCACATTGCTGGACATCAAAACATTTATTGTAAATAGCCATCTCTGTACAAGCAGGCTGTTGACTACTACACTACTTTTAGAAGTCTCTTCTAAGCAACTTTTATGGTTGGACAAGACTTAATATTGTTCTTTCCAAAGGCACTCTATTGATTATTTTCCCTACCTATCCTTGATCAGCACTAAAATTTAAAAAAATATATGATCCTAATAAACAACGGGGATTGGGAGGGTATAAAAGAAAATTAAAAAGTTTTGGGGATTGGGAGGGTATAAAAGAAAATTAAAAAGTTTTACCAGAAAAGCAATTCTAGTGGTGTGTTATAGTTTAGTGTTTGTTATCCTCAAATAGATTTCCTTTCTTTTTTAAATAAAGTAACCAGGAGTATTTTATTTTAGATGTTAACCTAACAGTTGGATTATTCATCTACATCAAACTTTTTCACATCTTAATAATGTTTTAAACTACAGCCTTCTAGCAAGGAACACTTTGGTTTTTATTTTAGTCGAGTAGCTAAACTGTTTCATCTAAAGAAATATATCTATAAATCTGCAGAATAGAATATCATGTCTCCTTAAGTTAGAATTATTTGATTCCAACAAACACCAGTTAACATCTTTAGAACAATAATAAAGACTTGCTTTCATTCTTCAAGGCTGCTAGACATCCATTCACCACTCTGATCAATTGGAAGACAACACCAAAAGAGATTCATAACATACAAATCAAATGCTAGCTTTTGTCGATAACGACCAATAATAAAAACAAACAATCCAATGTTCGATTTGTGTGTTGTCAGAAGAATGCTGCACTATGTCAAAATCTTCCAGAACGTCGAAATCTTTTGTGATCCCTTCATTTCAAAAAATTTGTCTTATAATACATAATTTATGATGCAAACTTATCATAGAATGACAGAAAAAGATATCAGGTGGAAGTGAACACATCATAATCATACTAAAGCATGAGATTCTGATTTACATTTTTATACCCATACTAAAGCAGTGGCCTATGATGAAGAGGAAAAAGAAGAGAAAGGCATGTCGATCTGACTTTTAGCCACTAGAATTTACGTAAAAAGAAAAATCATGGCATATTAACTGATTATGGATAATGAGCAAATGATGTAAATGTTGTTCATATGAGGGCACTTACTTTCTCCTGACATGATTCGATCAGTTGCCCCAAGCCGCGTAAAGATAACATCAACTGGTGACAGCACACACTCATCACAGGGGACATAGCAGCCTACCTATAAAGAGGCACCGGAAAAGATGAGTAGAAGCAGTTTAGTCTCTAATAACTTATTGAATTTTCGGTTTATAAGGATTAAATAATGTAGATGAACTAACCTGAGCCAGTATAACAGCAAGACATGTGGCCCTCAGCAACGTTGATTTCCCACCCATATTCGGTCCAGTCAGTAGCAATGCTCGTGGATGAGACCCAGCTGCACCTTCACCAAGATATATGTCATTGGGAACCAGACTGTTCCCATTATCTACAACAGCATAGGGGTGCCACAAACCCTTAATCCTTAGAATTGGCCCTTTACTCTCTGGGCATGAGATTGTAGAACGAGACTCTACTGGTAAAAGAACAGGCCTAGTCGTAGAGCCACATGAAGAAATTGCAGCGACAGCAAAGGATTGTAGCACATCGACGCTATTAAGTGCCTCGATCACATGAGACCATTCATTAGACTTTGCCACAAACAGCTCAACAAGAACAGATAATGTTTCAGCATCTGAGTCTTCAATGGTATGGTCCTGTTTGTCAGAAATTCAGCAGATCAAGGATACTGGTACTAGCAAATTAGATTTGATTATTCATACAGGCATGTTGTGCATATGTTTAAAGATAACTACTACCATGTCACAGTACAAGTTTCAAACATCAGATGATTATTTCAATTAAGATCTTGAAAACATATAACTATAAAAGCTCTCTGCTTTTAAGGCGTAATACTTGCCATAATGCCATTTGATTTCAGAGTTTAAAATGGCAAACATAATAAGCCAAAGCATTGAACCCCATTGTGAGGACCAAAGACTCTCGCCTTCATCCCTCGCACCATCCACCAATTGTGTGGCAGAAGTCATAATCTTGTAACAGTTACAGATAAATCATATTTATTTGATTAAACCTGATCATTATACATGGATAGTTGGATTTTGTGATTTGCAGTATTATTACTCAGAGCCTTTTCCTGCTCCTCCTTCAGTAAAGTGGGAGGAAGAAGAGGAACAGAAACAGAGAAGAGAATGTAGGGAATGGAAGGCAATCAGGCATAACGCATATCAGATGCCAGCGTTGGATGGAGATTGATGATTACATCTGAGTCTACAAAGGAAGACTCCAACAACATCAGCATGCAACAAACCAACAAGATATGTAAAGGTGAATGACCAGTTAACAGGAGGTAGGTACGCTTTTCAGTTTACTCAACATTTATCAACCACATCAACTTCAAGCATACACTTCAAACTTAAGGTGACGGGACTAGACAATTATGCTTTTGAGAAGCATCTCACTTTAAGATTCTGTGCCTCCTATTTCCATGTGCCTCAGGACATGCATGCATAAGGTTCCTTGCAGCTAACCACCTTTTAAAACAGCAAGCAATATGTAACCATAGTATCACGAAACTAAAGAAAAAAATTGGCTTACCTGAAATAAGGATTTTTTTTAACTTATATATACTCAAGTTAACAATACTTTTAAATTTACCTCACATATTTAGATATTTGCAAATATACACCTCAATTCNAGCCACATTCATCTGAGGAGAAGTCTGAGATTTCCCCAAAACCATTTTGAATCCTTTTGCTTCTAAAGGTAATCCTAAGATTTGAGGGGTATTTGTCGTGACTTTGGGGGTTCAATTTGCAAATAGGATAGATTTGGGGAGGTATTTAGGCCAAAGCCCTTTAAAATAAATAATAGAATAGTAAGTTCCGATCCATTCAAATAGAGTATGAGAACAGTAAATGTAGCCATGCTTAAGAGCTCTACACGCAACTAAGTGACCCATTAAAATTTTCAAATCACATAATAAGAGAGATGTCATTGAACAAAGGTACAAGGAGCATATTTGAACTAAAACTACCCATATTACTGTATTATAACATTATTTTGCTTTTCAGTGTTACCAATTATCAGAACAGTAATATTATTATTCCAGATTTCTGTCAATGAAATATTCCTTGACATGCATCAAGCAAAGAGCGCAAGATTATAAATCCTAGGTCATGTTAGACATCTAAAGAAAATCTTGCTGGATAGGATTATGACATTAGAACTGCAAAAGTTTGTACTCCCTTTAACAAGTAATTAAAAGAACTTTGATGTATACTGAAATTTATAAGAACCTACATGGTATGGTAAGTAAAGGCTTGACAAATAAAGCAACAGAAGACTACCAAATAGGGGACAAAAGCGTGGCTATTTAAAATCAGCAAGTGATGGCATTAAATAATCAAAGCAGTGTTCATGTATAACAAACCTGGTACTGGGGGAAATCATCATTGACAGCAACCTCAAACTGTTTGAGCAGTTCATCAAGCTCACTTAGCACTGGAAGATTTAGAACTTTTAAAATTGGCAAACTCCTGCTGTCCTCTTTTAGTAAGATAATTAGTAGGTCTGTTCCCATTCGAAGACCCTTTACAAGAGTCCCAAATGCTTTGATCTGAAACAGGTATGCATGAGATTTAGTATAAAGTCACTGCTCAGTTTGTCCTTATAACTCAGCATAACTTCTTTTATGTTAATTATTAAATCTTTNGAACCACAATTGTCAAAAATATCCAAACAATTAATAGATGAAAAAAAATTAAAGCAACAACTAGAGGAATTGCTGCTACCTAGGCAGCCAATAAACTCACTTCTACTTTCAAAAGACATGTTAATACATTCCATGAAAAATGGCAATTAGGGAATTGGTCTAAAGGGCTTCTTTACAAGCTATACGGAAAAACCAAACAATAAGAAAGTGTGAAGGAAATGATAAAACTTGTTGCATTGCAAACCCTTCTAATCTGTAAACATGTCGACTAAAGCGTACTGCACAAATGCAGCACTAGCTAACTTATCTACCTCCTTAGCTAACTACTCTAGAGTCTAGATATACAAATTATTTAGTTTATAGTGATGGATATGCTTTCAAGTGTCAGGCTTAAGAAACACACACCATTGTGTCAAGAGTGGCTTGCAATACAGATACTTTTACCTAATGCTATTGCTAACCATATTACGTAAGGAGTTCAAAGTTTAAAATAAATGAAGGCGCGAGAAGTCCTTTTGGGCAGCGGATAGCAGTTTAATTGGACTAGGCATTACGGTTGAGCAGACACTCACTTTTTCAAATATTTTAGTAAGTTGTTCTAAGTCCTCATGTGCCAAAAGTTGATGTTTTCCCTGTTCATCTTCCCCTATTCTTTTTAAGAAACATATAACACTGAAGTACTGAACAGATGTCGGAGCATAGCCAGTATAAGAAAGCCTGAGCCTAGCCTCCATAATCCATATACAGGTTAACCGAATAAACTTGGTTATGATCTCTACTGTATCATATCAAATTTGACATGCCTAAATTTATGTTGTTTTACTGAAACATTTTACTCTAAAAGGAGGAGCATCTTTCAAATCATATTAACTTGTGAGACATATACCCCCAACCACGAGAAGCTTGCTATGCGATATACTATCTGCACATTATTCCTCCCTCCAAACAAAATAATTTAGTCAGAAATTCTGAAATTATTAATGGATCATTAATACATAATACAGCAAGGGGTGCATAATATGGGTTTTGTAAAACACATAATTATGTTGGTACTAGTTGTCAACAATTTAACTCTTCCAAAAGGAAATAAAAATACTATAGCTCACTTCTCCAAAGTACTATAATGAAGAGGGAAAAAACCAGCTCTATACAGTTCGTTATCATGCATGAGATGGTATAAAGGTAATATAGTAAGCCACATTGTACCTTCAATGCAAATGTGAGCACACGCATAATCATATATTATATTAGCACAGAGATAAGCCTTTTCCAATTATTTATACAGAGACAGATTCATTAGGCTAGAAAACACAGATTATGTGGGAATATAAAACCTCTAAAAGTGGTATTACTCTGCATACCCTTTGTTTCAATATCTTCTCTCCCACGAAAGGTAGCAGAACCATAGAAGAAGACCCAACAGTAGCCTTAACTTGTCCTAACAATCTCTCAAGATCTGGAAGCCTACGCAAAGTCTCACTCATGATGGATACTACCCCACATTGATTCACCAGTCCTTCTACAATGTTAAGTCTATCATTGATTTTATCAATGTCTTTTAGTGGATGGCAGATCCACCTCCTTAGGAGCCGTTTGCCAGATGAAGTTATACAGTGGTCAAGATGCTTTAGCAATGTTCCTGAAATTTTAAAGAATAGACTCCATAAGGACTAAAAAATGAATAATTGCACCTGAAACATTCGTCGCAAAGAAATCATATATGAATAGGAGCAGAAAATGTAGATGATTGCCTGCTAGACCCCCATCAACATTATTGCTGAAGATCTCAAGATTCACAAGTGTCTGCCCATCCATCCTTAGGCAGCTCTTATATACATGATATGGCAAAAGTTCCCCATTCCGTAAAGCGTCATCTAGCTGGTTTGAAATCAATCAGGCATAAGAATTCATGCCAGTAAATTGTATGGTGTTTTTATAGTGAGGTTACTGAATATCACTAGTTACAGAGAATGCTTTATGGCACCAGTCATTATACAATCTACAATGACTAAGATCAATTTGCATAAACACCAATTGACTTTCTTCTGGCATTAGAAGAATCAAGGGGGCATATAACATTGCCTTTCATGTTTAAAAGAATAAAAATGAGGAAAGACAATGGTTGTTGTCTCTCATGTTCAGATTATAGGTAAAGTAAATTATATAGACAATTGACAAGAAGAAGAGAATTGAAATATACAAATTCCTTTTCAAGTCAGGAGACAACTGACGATGCAATAGAATGACTTACAGGTATAAATCAGAGAAGATTAAGAGGGTTACAAATTATTTATATCCACATGTTTCTGCCTATTAACATATGAAAGGAAAATTTCTTTCTGCCCATGCACCTAGCCTATTTATAGACCAATTGTGTGAAAAGAGCACACAAAACAAAATGAGCATAATATAGCATGATAAACCTTTAGTTATTTTTGAGTTCAATAATCCAGCGGGTAGTCTAAATTTTAGTCATAAGAAGCTCAATTAATTAGTTAGGTGATGAGCTAGCAAATTACTATAAATACAGTTTTAGTTTTCTTACCAGAGTGTTTGTGCCATGGTAAATTCTCAAATTTCTGTGGTATCTATATCGACAGCAATTTTACTGTAATGATCAATGAATATTCTCTGATTTTTCCTAAAAATGAGATCCAATATGAACAACTGCCCAATACAACAAATTCCCAAGAAGAGTGAGGTTTTTTTTTCAGTTGACTTGCTGAACTATACTTTGATCCATATTTTATTATTTTGGCCTAATCAGTTTTCCTTGCTGTGTTATATGATATTTTACAATAAAATGATGAATTCAAATCTAAATACTCTATGAGAAATAAAACATTGCAAGTGCTGTGAGTCATCCAGGCCATATATAATCATGGAAAAACCAGAATTATATTAACAATTAAGAGGTATAACAGAAGAAGACTCCTAAATAAGCAAATGATAGTATTTCTCCACCCACACACCTTTAGCCTACTTAAATGTTCAAGCAGTCCACCCAGAGCACAGATAGTAAGATCATAATAGGTTGCACAATCAAATGCCGAAGTCCATGAACTAGAAGACCCTGTAAAAAATCTTTTAGAGTGTATCAGATTTCTAACTTCTTCAGGACCCAGAAAATTTGCACTAGGCATCACGGGAGTTAGTTGCATTGTTGTGCGACCTGTAACGTAAATTAAAATTAGTGTTTCAGTGTCGGATGGCAATTACGAAATAATAAACAGACACCAGAGGTATTTATGCAGGCTTCAAACGTCTTTGTTTTACAAAATCTTTCTGTTAGACCAGAAACATACTTTCTTAACACAATTCAGAAAAAAGGAACGTAAGGTCGTACACCCCACCCAGAACACACCTAACATGTCTATCTGAAGTTGATAAAAAGACACTGCGAAAGCCCATGGTTTCAGCAGTAAAAAATGATGGTGTACAACCGCTGTAGAGCATAGAAGTACAAGTATTATCTTTAACCCTCGTCATTGTTCTGGAGTTAAGAATTATAATTTAGATTCAGCCCATTTGTTAAAGAAAGCTTTGTGACTAGTGTTGAAAAGAATCGTCTAGCCATATCGACAATAGGATGCTGTCTTTATTGTTGCGACCAGATGTAATTTAACAGGCAAAAAATGTGACTGATCACTGCAATTTATATCACTAGATTATCCTTCTAGCTGGCTGACATAAATCACATAATAGAACCATGTTTGTTCCTCAAGGAATTTTATAAATTATTCAAGATAAAACATCATGATTGCATACCAAAGAAATACCGAGATCTACAGATCAAATTACAGAGATTCCTTTTAGTAATTTAAGCACAAGTCACTATGCCAATGTTTATCTAAGAGATCATTTAACACCCAAAAAGCACACATTGCTTTAATTAAAGAATGAAATTTTTAGCATTCCATTTGCCTTCAGCCTTCAGTACTTTGATGTTATTAAGAAAGGAAGAAGCATTTATTTTTGTTTGTAGATGGTGCAAAA
This sequence comes from Asparagus officinalis, assembly GCF_001876935.1. NCBI lineage: Eukaryota > Viridiplantae > Streptophyta > Magnoliopsida > Asparagales > Asparagaceae > Asparagus > Asparagus officinalis. The sequence continues at coordinate 87,859,586 of NC_033794.1, read as the reverse complement.
TTTTAAAATTTACATATGCAAGCTCAACAATAAATGTAGACAGGAAAAAGAGATAGAATACAATTATGTTAGGATTTTTTTAAATCATCTGGAAAAAGCACATGTACGCCTGCCGTCAACCACACACCAAAGAAATACAGACGCACACCAAAGATTTTTCTAGCACATGTTATGGGGGACAACAAAAAAAATATGGAAGAAATAAAAAGAACTAAGAAAAAGAAATAAAAATTTCAGCCTCACATGTAGATCAATGATCTCCCTGCACCGTTTTGGATTGTTGATTTGGACTCCGACAATTGTCCATAAATCTGACATTCTTGGATTGGGACCTAGACTCAGATTTTATGGTTAAGAGCCCCGGACTCGTCGGATTGGATTTTGATTTTTTTGAGTAGAATTCTTGAACTTTTAGTTTGGATTCTTGAACTTTTGTTTTTGACTTGTAGACTGAGGCTTGGATTCTTGAACTTTTGTTTTTGACTTGTAGACTGAGGCTTGGATTCTTGAACTAAATTTTAGATTCGTGGATTATTGGCATTAGGATTTTCAAATTAAATTATTATGTTAAATAGTAATTATTAACAAACAATGAACATTAATTTGAAACACCACCATCATTTTGATCAATGGATGACAACAACAAAACTGAATACATCTTATAATCCATTTAAACAGTTAAAATGATGCCACATAAAAGAAGATAACTAATGCTCAAGCACATAAATTTTAATAACTAGCGTTCAAGTATATAAAAGAAAATGACTAGTGTTTGATCATATGAAAACTAATTTGAATATTTAAAAATCTAAATATAAAATATATTATTTCATATCAAAAAATTATCATCAAATATTTGAATGATTTGATATTAAATATTTTTGTTATTCAATACATTAAAATTTTTAATATTATATATATTTAATATTTACGTATTTAATATATTTAATATATTTAATATTTATGTATTTAATATATTTCATATCTAACATTTAACTAAAATTGAAATGTATGAAATACAATAAAATCACAGTTGGAGAAAGGATAAGAAATCATTTGATGGCACTAGGGAGAGAGGGTATGCAGCGCCGAAGCTGACCGGAGATGACATCCTTAAGCAGGTGGAAGATCTTATAGGGATCACCTTGACCAATCATCCAGAGAAGAAAATTAAAATATCACACGAAAGACGGGGAGATAATTGGAATAAAAAAAGTATTTTTTTTGATTTGCCATATTGGAGAACTCTCTTATTGCGACATAATTTAGATGTCATGCATATTGAGAAGAATATTTGTGATAGTCTGCTGGGAACAATCATGAACATTAAAGGAAAGACAAAGGATAATATCAAAGCCCGTCTCGACTTACAAGCAATGGGTTTAAAACCGGAGTTACATCCAATCCAGAGAGGAGATAAACTTGTGATGCCAGCAGCTTGTTATACTTTATCCCAAGAAGAGCAAAGCAAATTTTGTCGATTTCTAAAGGAGTTAAAAGTTCCAGATGGATTTTCATCCAATATTTCTCAATGTGTAAATCTTAAAGAGCGTAAGATTTTGGGGTTAAAGAGTCATGACTGTCACATTCTTTTGCAGTGCTTGATTCCTGTATCAATTAATGACGTTCTTCTTGCAAAAGTGTGTGAACCAATTATTGAACTTTCCATATTCTTCACTATATTATGTGCCAAGACATTAAGGGTGGATGAACTAAAATAAATTGATGAGCAGATTCCACTTACGTTATGTAAGCTTGAGAAGATTTTTCCACCTTTAATTTTTGATGTTATGCTGCATTTAGTAGTTCATTTAGCATCTGAAGCCATACTTGGAGATCCTGTTCGATTTCGATGGATGTACCTAGTGGAGCATCAGCTTTATACTTATAAGTCATATATCAGAAACAAGAAATACAATGTAAAATATTTAAAACATTTATATATTTAAGAATTTTTAAATAATAAACATATCTAATTTAATAATAAATATTAAATATATTAATTGATTACATATTATCAAATATATTTTAGTTTTAAATGAATTTATAGAACTTGATTAAAAATATTTTAAAATTAAATACATTCAATGTTAATATATAAATAAATTAGAAGGTGATTACATAGTATTAAATAAATTAGAAATATGGATTATTTTAAATTTAAATATATTTAATTTGATATATATTAAATATTTAAATAAATAAAGAGGAGAAGAGAGAGAAAATACGCAGAGTAAAGATAACAAACCACCAATTTTAACTTGTACTTTTTTTGAAAATTCTCATTAAAAACCATAGAGTTGGAATGGAGTGTGGATTTTAAATCTTAGTCCTAATAGCAATCCTAAACAACCAATAACATCTTAAACTCAAATTCAAACCCTAATCCTAAAATAATAACATGTTAAATTCAAATCTAAATCCTAGTCCTAAACCAATAACACCTTAAATTCAAATTCATATCCTAGAAATAAACTAATAACTCATTAAATTTAAATCCAAATTCTAGTCTGAAACGACACCACCCTAAACTGAAACCCAAGAAAAAAATCTGAGTCTAAATCAACAATCCTTAACCAATAACAAGAAAAGGAGATAGAATAGCATTATGTTAAAGAGTATTTTTTTCTATCATCTAGAAAAAGCACATATATGCTTGTCCTCAACCACACCAACCCAGACCCAAAGAAATACAGACACACCAAAAAACATTTAGCACATGTGAAGGGGACAGTGATTTAATAATCGGCCGATATTATCGAAATATCGGCGATATATTAGGTTTTTACTCCTTCCAACACGATTTTTGAAAAATAAAATAAGTTATCGTTTTCACCCGATTTTGGCCTATATATCAGCCAAAATCCAATAAATCGGCGATATATATCGGCCCAAAAACAGGTCGATGTATTGTGCCAAAAAAACCAAAATGCTTATTTTGGTTTCGAGTCAAATAACCAAGAATTTTTAGACCAGACCCGCAACTTAAAAGATGTAAACCACTAGGTGTTTCCTTCACCCAAAACCCTAGCCGTCTCTCTCCTGCCTCCTTATTGTCTCTCTCCAAGTCTGAAGCCTCTCAAGCTCCCGTTGAAGCTCCTCTGGGTCCTCACAAGCTGCCAAGCTCCTCTCTCAAAGCCGGCGGAGCTCCTCAAAGGCTCTAAAAGCTTAAAGATACTGAAATAGGTATGTATCATTTCTAAAAGCTTGATTTTAGAGATGTTTCTCATTCTCCATGTAACTAGTACTTTTATGTGGGGGTTTTTTGCATACAATTCACCGTACCAGCATATATGGTGGTTTACATTCACATTTTGGAAGTTATTTACATCTTTTCTTAACAACGTAGTAAGAAATTAGTAGTGAAATTAGTTCTTCATGCCGTTCTTATCTTCTCTTGACTAACAATTTTACATGAAAGGCAACTGAAGCTTGGATATCTCATAAAACTAACTACATTAGAGATAACTTGATGTATGATTTTAAAAAATTGAAGTTCAAAACTAAAGATTAGAACTAAAGTTAAAAAAATGAAATTAGAAACTGAAATTGCATGTGATTAAAACAAAAAACTGAAATTAGAAACTGAAATTGCATGTGATTAAAACAAACAATATGAATGTTAATTTATGATTATTTTCTGTTTTATATGCTTGTTGATTATTTTCATAAGTTTATCTAATACGTTGAATCGTAAATGATTTATAAGAGGATGTCGTCTGAAGGTCAAGGATCTAGTCAAGTAGCTGCTCAAGGATCCAACAAACCAGCAAAAGTAGGAGGCAAAGATCCTTGTTAGACATACGGGGAGAGGGTTGGTAATGATGCAACCAAGGTTAAATGCAAGTTCTGCATGCAGATTGTGAGTGAAGGGATAAGTCGATTCAAAACACACTTGGCAGGAATTAGAGGCAATTGTACGAGTTGTGATAAGGTTTTGAAAGATGTGAAAAAGAAAGCTTCAGAAATATTGCAAAGGGGGAAGAGTAAGGATGAGAAGGAGTTGAAAGCGCAGGATTTGCTTGATTATGTCCATATATGGGAGGAAGAGGGATATGACAAGAGTGTCTGTACCTACTCAAAGTAGAGTTGTTGGGGATTCGAAACAATCAATCGAACCCTTGCCCTTCCGGACCTTGTGTTGAAAGTAGGAAAGTAGGAATAAAACCACAAATAAAGATCTAACTTGCAAAAAACAGTAAGGGAGATGAACACACAGATTTAACGAGGTTCGGCAACGTGCCTACGTCCTCGGGAGCCACACCACACAATCTTTTTATTAATTGAAGAAGAAAATACAAGCTCTCAAATAAGGGGTTAATCTCTCTGAGATTCTCTCTCTATTTGCAGTCAAAAAGCTCTCTTTTTGATGTCACTCAAACCCTTAAAACATTTTGGGTATTTATAACAAACCCCAGCCAAATAGGATTCCTAAATAAAATAGGAAACAGGGAATCTGCGTCGCGGTCGACCGCTTTACCAAAGTCGGTCGACCGGTCAGAACAACGAAATCCTACAGGGTCTTGTGCACTATCTCGGTCGACCGCAGAGACCACTCCGGTCGACCGGCCAGAGCGAAAGTTTCTTCTCAGTTTCCTGCAGTGCACGCGGTCGACCGGATCTGCCACTGCGGTCGACCGCACAGTCTTCTGACTGTTTTCTTCATCTTTTCGATTGCAGCTTTGGGTCTACACACTTAGACTAACAATCTCCCACTTGGAGACCAAAGCGCCATCAATGAGCTCACCCGAACTCTCCCCTTCTTCGCATGTATCTTTTCCCCCGAAAAAGTTCTTCCTTCAATCAACAAAATGGGCCGATCCTCGTAGTGTGGCTCCGCCTTCGTCTTCTACTCGTGAAGGCCAACTGAAGTTGCGCACAACTCCAGTTTCTCAATGGTGACTGCCTTCGTCAACATGTCCGCCGGATTTTGACTCCCCAAAATCTTCATTAAATGCAACTTTCCGTCCTCGATCAGCGAGCGTATAAAATGGTATTTGACGTCGATGTGCTTCGTTCTGGCATGATATACTGGATTCTTGACAAAATGTATAGCGCTCTGGCTATCACAATAAAGAACTCATCTCCCTTACTTCAGATCCAACTCTTCCAAGCACCCGTTCAACCAGATCATCTCCTTGCTTCAGTCACCGCGACATACTCAGCCTCGGTTGTAGACAAAGTCACAATCTTCTGCAGACGTGAGACCCAGCTCACTACTGTCGACGCTAAGGTATAAACATACCCCGTGGTGCTTCGTCTCGTATCATGATCACCGGCGAAGTCCGCATCCACGTATCCCTGCAGTACCAACTCCTTATTCTGCATGTTGAACCTCTGAAGTACCTTCTCAATGTATTCAGCTTGGCTCAAACTCAATGTCCCTTCAGCTTCATCCCTACTGATTCGCATCCCTAGAATCTGCTTCGCTGCACCCAGATCCTTCATTGCAAATTCCTTTGCTAGCTGCCTCTTCAAACTGTTTATCTCTTCTAAACACGGTCCTGCTACCAACATGTCATCAACATATAATAACAAAATAATGAAGCTGGACTCGAACCTTTTGAAATAACAGCAATGATCCGAATTGCATCTTCTGTAGCCATTGTTCTGCATGAAGTTATCAAACTTCTTATACCACTGTCTCGGAGCCTGTTTCAAACCATATAAGCTCTTCTTGAGCTTGCACACCATTTTTCCTTTCCTTCTTCAATGAAGCCAACAGGCTGCTTCATGTAGATTTTTTCATCCAAGTCACCATGAAGAAAGGCAGTCTTCACGTCTAACTGTTCAAGGAAGAGGTCTTCTGCAGCTACCAAACTCAACACCACTCTGATGGTTATGAGTTTCACAACAGGGGAAAATATCTCCGTGTAGTCAACTCCTTCCCGCTGTTGAAACCTTTTCACTACTAATCTGGCCTTGAATCTCTTGCTTCCATCACTCTCCTGCTTGACCCGGTAGACCCATTTATTATGCAAGGCTTTCTTCTGTGCAGGTAGCTAGGCTAACTCCCATGTTTTATTAGTGAGTAGAGAATCCATCTCCTCCTGCATCGCATGCTCCCACTGCTGAGATTCACTCACTTACACTGCCTCTTCATAACACTCCGGCTCTCCGCTATCTGTTAAGAGTAGATAATCAAGTGACGAGAGGTATTTGGGATTTGGTTTGGGTACCCTAGATGACCTCCTAGGCTCCACGCCCTGGGTAATAGCTTCTGCACCTGTAGTCTCCTCCGTTCTACGGTCAGAACTGACATCGTCGCCCCCATCTGGAAGTTCCTTCAAATCCATGTACTCGGATCCATCTGTATCCGTAATGCTGCTCTCACTGCTTTGACTATCCTTGGTATTATCCCTGTCCTTGTACATCACCTCCTCATTGAATATCACATCCCGGCTCCTGATGATCTTCCTGTTCTTCTCATCCCAAAGGCGATACCCGAACTCATCAATGCCGTATCCAATGAATGTGCACTTCTGTGACTTAGCTTCTAGCTTGTCCCTGACATAGTCACTGATATGAACATAAGCCACGTAACCAAATACCCGCAAGTGTGAGAGATTTATCTTCTTTCCACTCCAAACCTCCTCTGGAATCCCAAAATCTAATGGAACTGATGGCCCGTGATTAATAAGGTATGCTGCCGTATGTACCGCATCCGTCCAAAATGTCTTAGGCAGACCTGCATGTAATCGCATGCTCCGCGCACGCTCTGTCAAGGTCCTGTTCATCCTCTCTACAATGTCGTTCTGCTGCGGCGTCCCTGGAGTAGTCCTCTCTAAGCGAATCTCATTCGTAGCACAGAACCTCTTGAACTCCTCCAGCTCGTATTCTCCACCATTATCTGATCTCAAGCACTTCACCTTCAGATCTGTCTCGTTCTCAACCATGGCCTTCCACTTCTTAAAATTCTCGAACACCTCTGACTTGTGTTTCATGAAGTAAACCCACACCTTCCTCGAGTGATCGTCGATAAAGGTGACGTAGTATCTCGAACCGCTAAAAGAAGACACACTGGCTGGGCCCCATACATCTGTATGAATCAACTCTAGCTTCTGAGCCTTAGGTGGCCTTCCACCCTTCTGGAAACTAACTCTCTTCTGCTTCCCAAAGATGCAGTCTTCACAAACCCCGACTTCCACGGTGTCGATCTCGGTTAGCTTTCCTTGTGAATGTAGAATTTTCATCCCTTTCTCACTCATGTGCCCCAGCCTATTGTGTCACAGATCTATACTCTCCATGCCAGCTGCAATTGCGAGGGTGTCACTCGCATGTGAAGTGAGGTAGAGAGTTCCCGTTTTATTGCCTCGGGCAACAACCATCGTACCGTTGGAGATTCTCCACGAATCCCCGGTGAATGTCGAAACGTAGCCTTCTGCTCCAAGCTGTCCCACCGAAACAAGATTCCTCTTCAGCTTCGGCACGTATCTCACGTTCTTCAAATTCCACTGAGAGCCCTTTATCTGTATCTGAACGTCGCCCTTTCCAACAATATTGCAAGGTTCATTATTCCCCAAATATACTTTACCAAAGTCCCCTGCTACATAGTTCTGAAGTAGTTTCCTATTTGCAGTGGCGTGGAAAGAAGCTCCTGAGTCGATGACCCAAGAATCAGAATCGCTATCCATAGCAAGGATCAAGGCATCCTGCACGATATGAGCCTCCTGCTCACCCGCATCCTTTTTTGGTGCTTTACAGACCGAAGACATATGGCCCTCCTGGCCGCAGTTCCAACACTTCCCTTTGATAGACCTAACCTTCGAGTTCGGCCTCTTCTTCACTAATTTCGACCGATTCCTGTTCTGGTTCCCTTTCTTCTGGCTTCTGCCTCTCTGATCGAAACTTAGGGCTGAACCTGAACCTTCCGATTCGGATGATTTTCTTCTAACCTCCTCAGATAGAATCATGCTAACAACCTCATTCAGCTTCAACTTCTCTTTCCCCGCCGAATTGCTGATTGTCGTCACACAACCTGCCCAACTATCCGGCAACTGCGATAGTAGTAGAAGGGCTTGCACTTCGTCATCGAACGTGATGTTCACGGAGATAAGTTGATCAACAATCATGTTGAACTCGCTGAGGTGCATCGTGAAGGACCGTCCTTCTGCCATCTTGAGGTTGAAAAGAGTTTTGACTAGATGCACCTTGTTTGCTGCCGACGGTTGCTCGTACATCTTCGCGAGCGCTTTCATAAGCCCCACCATCGTCTTCTCCTTCAGAATATTGTGGGCTACTGATTTGACGAGCGACAACCAGATTTGCCCTATAGCATTCCTATCCAGTACCTCCCAATCACCATCTGACTCCTCTTTCTTCTTTCCCTTTTCCTTACCCAACAGCGGGCGATACAAGTCCTTCTGGTACAGATAGTCCTCCATCTGCGACTTCCAGTAGGTGAAATCCGATCAATCGAACTTCTCAATCTTTGATTTGCTTTCCTCTGCCATGGCTTTCACACAAATTGCTGAACGAAGCTCTGATACCAGTTGTTGGGGATTCGAAACAATCAATCGAACCATTGCCCTTCCGGACCTTATGTTGAAAGTAGGAAAGTAGGAATAAAACCACAAATAAATATCTAACTTGCAAAAAACAGTAAGGGAGATGAACACACAGATTTAACGAGGTTCGGCAACGTGCCTACGTCCTCGGGAGCCACACCACACAATCTTTTTATTAATTGAAGAAGAAAATACAAACTCTCAAACAAGGAGTTAATCTCTCTGAGATTCTCTCTCTTTACAGTCAAAAAGCTCTCTTTTTGATGTCACTCAAACCCTAAAAACGTTTTGGGTATTTATAACAAACCCCAGCCAAACATGATTCCTAAATAAAATAGGAAACAGGGAATCTGCGTCGCGGTCGACCACTTTACCAAAGTCGGTCGACCGGTCAGAACGACGAAATCCTACAGGGTCTTGTGCACTATCTCGGTCGACCGCAGAGACCACTCCGGTCGACCGGCCAGAGCGAAAGTTTCTTCTTAGTTTCCTGCAGTGCACGCGGTCGACTGGATCTGCCACTGCGGTCGACCGCACAGTCTTCTGACTGTTTTCTTCGTCTTTTCGATTGCAGCTTCAGGTCTACACACTTAGACTAACAAGTTCGTCATCCTTCAAGACAAAAGATCCAATGGATGCTTTTGCAAGTCGCTCCCCTGAGGTGACGACTGAACTAATATCAAAAGGGAAACAACCTACGATGGATAGTAAATACAGAAAAAAGGCTAGAGAGGATGTGAACAAGTATATTACGAGATGGTTCTACGAAGCCAGCGTCGCCTTTAATACCTCAAGTCTTCCTTCTTTCAAGCAAATGGTGCATGTAATTGCAAAGTTTGGAGGCTATTTAAATCATCCATCATCGTATGAGTTGAGGGAGTCAATTCTACAAAGAGAGGTGGATGCAACAAGGGAGGTTGTTAAACATTTCAAGAAGAACTGTGCACGTAACGGGTGCTCCATAATGACCGACGCGTGGAGTGACCGGAAGATGATGAGTATCATGAATATAGTGGTGCACTCAGAAGGAGGATGTGCTTTTTTAGCTTCAAAGGATGCATTGCGCAACAAATATGATGGGAATTACATATTGGACTTTGTAGTGAAAGCAATTAAGGAGGTAGAGTCGAAAAATGTTGTGCAAGTTGTTACCGATGAAGCTTCAAATAACATGAAGGCTGCAAAAAGCTTAGCACTAATTAAGCCAAATATATTTTGAACCACTTGTGCAGCACACACCATCAACTTGATGTTAGGTGATATAGCTAAAATCCGTCCTATTCAGAATGCGATTGCGATGGGAAGAACCGTGTCGGTGTACATCTATAGCCACACTAGGTCTCTTCATATCATGAGAGGTATTGCAAAGGGGGACCTTGTGAGACCCGGGGTGACACGATTTGCTACCGCATTCCTCACTTTGGAGTCATTGAGAGACAAGAAGAAAGAATTAAAGCAAATGTTTGTCTCTAACAATTGTATGGAATGCGAACTTTCGACAAAAGAAGTGGGGAAGAAGGTATAAATTTGTTTATTTTTTTTCCTAACTAATTCCTAATTTACTAGTTTCTTTTATATTGTTCATTTGTATGTTTGTCTTATTGAGTCTTATTTTATTTGTGTGTAGGTTGCTGAGATTATTCTCAACAATAAGTTTTGGGATAATGTTGATCTTTCCCTTACTATATTTTCTCCTTTTGTGAAAGTTCTACGGAGAGTTGATGGTGATAAAACTCTATCTATGGGATATGTGTATGGAGATTTGTTGGTGGCTAAGAATGAAAATAAAGAGGGTCTTAAGGACGAAGAGAAGAAATATCGACCTACATGGAAGGTTATTGATACGAGATCGGATGACAAGCTTAAAGGATCACTCCATAGAGCGGGTTATTATCTGAATCCCTACTACTATTATCCATCATAGAGATTGAAAAAGATAGAAGCTTCATGAGTGGTGTTGTAGATTGTTTGAATAAATTCTATCCAAATGACAATGAGGCTCTTACTAAAATTTCATCTCAACTCTCGGATTATCAACACAAAAAAAGGTCGTTCGGGAGAGAGGTTACCATGAACCAAGCAAAAAGACATGATCTTAATCCAAGTATATTTACATTTTCCATACAAATGTAAGAATAATTCAATGATTTCTATTTGAAAGTTACAATGTACTAATTATTTTCACCTATGAATTAACTAGTTGATAGGTGGAAGCTTTTCGGAACCGATGCTCCCGAATTAAGGATGATGACAATGAGAATTTTAAGTTTGACAACTAGCTCTTCGGCTTGCGAAAGGAATTAGAGCACTTTTGAGATGGTATCATCTTTTTTAAGTTATAATTATATTAAAGCACATTTTACAATATTAGACTAATTTGTTCTTTTTGTTCTAATTTGTAGATTCATACGAAGAAGAGAAATAGACTAACACACAAGAAACTACATGACTTAGTCTATGTCAAGTTCAATGCGAAATTGAAAAATAAACATGCTAATAAGGATAGAGATCCCTTACTTGCCTACGACGACGAGGAAAGATCCTCTGAATGATTGATGAATATAGAAAAGAGTGGTCGTGATGATGAGAGTAATGATGAAGTGTTCATGGGGGAATCTTTGACTTGGAGACAATATGGAGAATTTTCTAGAGCCAATCCCAAGAAGAGAAAGAGTGCAAGAACAAAGACATATAGAAGAAGGAAAAAGTCGGGGGAGTCTTCGTCAAAGGGAAAGGAGTTGTTGGAAGATGACATGGTGGAAGAGGAAGACATGGAGACATTATCATCAGGGTCCGATTGGGAGGAGGGTGTTGTGGGTCCAGCCCACTTTGTGGCTAATATTAATTTGCAAGCCCAAAACTTACATATTTGTTGTGGCCCATTCTATGAGTAAGGTTTGTAGCTTCTTGGAGAAGCTTTGAGAGAGGGCCAGTTGTATCCCAATAAGTCAGAAAAGGGCTGTTGGGGACTGATCATCTTCCACACAGAAGAAAAAGAGGAAATCAGAGGGTTTGAGAGAGGCTGCCCCTGTTCGGATTCTCAGGACCAGTCTTCATCAAGTCGTCCGATCAAGGTGCAATCATGGTCCGATTTTGAGTCGACTCATGACAGTCATGGGTCGACTCATGACTCATGGGTCGACTCATGATATAATGAGTCGACCCAGTAGAGACTAAATGACAACATGACTCGATTTCGTGAGTCGACTCATGACAGTCATGGGTCGACTCATGGACTAGAAACTGCATACTATGACTCTGCTGCATATGATTCGAAATCTTGCACACTCAACCTCATTACTGATGTACATATACATACTAAAAAATCTACGGGTCTTACATTCTTCCCCCCTTAAAAGAATTTCGTCCTCGAAATTCAGGAAATCACATCTAACTCATAGTGATATTTCTCACTTTTGTTCCTCAAATGATGAATCTCTTATGTATGTTCCTGTTGGTGGGTTGTGAAACTTTGTGAGACTGATTTGGGTTTCTTTTACCCTCAACTTATCATAATAAGAAAAGAAGTGGTGGACTCCTCCAGTCTCGTGGTTTTTACTCTTCACATTGAAGAGGTTTTCCACGTATAATTCGTGTGTTCTTTGCATGCTTTTATTTCTCTGCCTATTTCGTAATGCTTGGTGAAAGTTATCGGATGTAACTTGGGTTTTGAAGATTGGTTGTCTTGTGTTGATCTTGTGGGTGTTGGTGTAATTGTTTACTACCCCTCTTGCAGCCCTACAAGTGGTATCAGAGCAAGGTTATAAACATGGAGTCTAGTAGTAATAGTTCCATGGTTAAATTGACTTCAACCAACTATTCCATCTGAAGGCCGATGATGGAGGACTTGTTATATTGCAAAGATTTATATGACCCAATAGAAGCAATCACAAAGCAAGATGGTAGTACTTCTAAACCTGAAAAACCAGAAAAAATGGAAGAAAAGGAATGGGCAAAGTTGAAAAGAAAAACTTTGGGGACTATTAGACAATGGGTTGATATTAGCATTTTCAATCATGTCTCTCAAGAGTTCGACTCATATGATTTGTGGAAGAAATTGGAAGGTCTTTATGAAAGAAAGACCGCACATAATAAAGCTTCATTAATCAAGAGACTTGTTAATTTGAAATTGAAAGGTGGGAAGTCCGTGTCAGAACATCTTAGTGACTTCCAAGATATCATTAACAAGTTGACTACTATGAAGATTGTTCTTGATGATGAATTGCAGGCTTTGTTCTTGTTGAGCTCTTTGCCAGATAGTTGGGAAACCTTAGTTGTGACTATTAGTAACTCTGCTCCGGATGGTGTACTATCTTTGGATGTGATTAAAGAAAGCATGTTTAATGAAGAAATAAGAAGAAAGGAGATGGGAGTTGACAATTCATAAGCTCTTGTTGTTGAGAACAGAGGAAGAGGCAAGAGTAGAGGTCCCAAAGGCCGTGCTAACTCAAAGGGAAGGTCCAAGTCCAGAGATGGGAAGGAGACTAGGACATGTCATTATTGCAACAAATCTGGTCATATCAAGAAGTTTTGCTACCGTTAGAAGAAAGAACAAGGTAAGAAGCAAGACTCTCAAAAAGAGGGAGATGACAAAAACACTGCAGCAACCACCTCTAAAAGTGATGATGAGGTCACTTTGATTTGTGCAACTAGTGAATGTCATCATGTTGATAGTTCAGACACAGAGTGGCTTGTAGATACAGGAGCTTCATATCATTGTGTTCCCAAAAGGGAGTACTTCATGAACTACAAAGCTAAAGACTTTGGTAGTGTCAAGATGGGAAACCAGAGCTCAGCAAGCATTGTTGGGTTAGGTGATATTCTTGTGAAGACAAGTGTTGGGTGCATGCTTACATTGAAGAATGTGCGCCATATTCCTGATTTACGCCTTAACTTGTTATCTGCAAATGTTCTTGATCAAGAAGGCTTTCGACATACCTTTGGTGATGGTAATTGGAAACTCTCCAAGGGTTCGATGACAGTTGCTCGTGGCGAATTGTGTTGCTCTTTGTATAAAACATACTTGAATGTTTGTTCTGGTGAGCTGAATGCAGTTGAAGAAAAGAATTCTCCTAACCTGTGGCATCGAAGATTGGGACACATGAGTGACAAGGGGATAAAATTATTAGCAGGTAAATCTCTTATTCCTGTTGATAAAACTGTTTCTCTTGACCCTTGTGATCATTGTTTGGCAGGAAAGCAACATAGGGCTTCCTTTTCTAGGAAGTCTACCAGCAAGCAAGAGAAATTGGAGTTAGTACACTCTGATGTTTGTGGTCCCATTGAAATGCAGTCTCTTGGTGACAACAAATATTTTGTCACTTTCATTGATGATGCTACTCGAAGGACTTGGGTCTACATGTTGAAGACAAAAAGCCAAGTGTTCGAGATCTTCCAGAAATTTCATGCCATGGTAGAAAAGGAGACAGAAAGAAAGTTGAAGCGTCTTCGAACTGACAATGGAGGTGAGTATACCTCGAATGAATTCAAGAGTTATTGTTCACAACATGGCATAAGACATGAGAAGACGGAGCCCGGCACACCACAACACAATGGAGTTGCGGAGAGAATGAATAGAACCATTGTGGAGAAAGTGAGATGTATACTTAGAATGTCTAATCTTCCAAAGACATTCTGGGGTGAAGCAGTCCAATGTGCTATGTATTTGATCAATCGAGCTCCATCAATTCCTCTTGGTCTTGACATTCCAGAGAGAGCATGGAAGGGATGTAATCCCACTTATTCACATCTGAGAGTTTTTGGATGCAAGGCATACATGCATGTACCGAAAGAGCAAAGATCAAAGCTTGATTCTAAGACCAATCCGTGTGTATTTGTTGGGTATGGTGATGAAGAGTATGGTTTTAGACTATACGATCCAGAAAAGAAGGTAGTAAGAAGCAGAGATGTAGTATTTTTTGAGCACGTGATGGGTGCAGATCTTCTGAGTACCAGGTACACTTCTACTCCAGAGTTGTCCTTTAATACTACTGATGTTTTTTCTTCTGCTCCTTCTATTGACCAGCCAACAAATGATGTTATTGAGGTGACACCTGATGGTGATGAGGGTGAGGTACAACCAGATGGTAATGTACCAGAAAATGATGAAGATGATGATATTGTTGAGTCTCCATCTGATGATGAAGAAATTCATGAAGAAGAGCATCATGAGGAAGAAATTCATGGTGAAGAGGTTCATGAGCAGGGGGAGCAACATACCCCTCAAGTGGAGGGTACACCGGTTCGAAGGTCAACCAGAGAGCGCAAACCTTCAACGAAATATCCAAGTTCAGAGTTTATTCTAGTCACTGATGAAGGGGAGCCGGAGAACTATCAAGAAGTCTTGTCTCTTGAAGAGAAAAATCTTTGGCTCGATGCTATGAAGGAGGAGATGGACTCCTTGCAAAAGAATGAAACATATGAGCTAGCAAAGCCTCCCAAGGGCAAGAAAGTCTTAAAAAACAGATGGGTGTTCAAGAACAAGAAAGATGGTGAGAAGATAGTGAAGCGAAAAGCGAGATTGGTGGTTAAGGGATGCAACCAGAAAAAGAGCATCGACTTTGATGAGATCTTCTCTCCCGTTGTCAAGATGACCTCTATCAGAACCGTTTTGGGTTTAGCTGCAAGTCTTGATTTGGAGTTGGAGCAGCTTGATGTACAAACTGCTTTCATGCATGGTGACCTGCATGAAGAGATCTACATGGAGCAACCTGAAGGATTTGAAGAAAAAGGGAATGAGAAACTTGTTTGCAAGTTGAAGAAGAGTCTTTATGGGCTTAAACAAGCACCAAGGCAATGGTATCGGAAATTTGATTCATTTATGACAAGCAATGGTTATAAACGAACTTCTGCCGATCCTTGTGTGTATTTCAGAAAGTTCCCAGGTGGTAATTTCATCATCCTTCTTTTATATGTAGATGATATGCTGATAGTTGGACAAGATGCAGAGATGATTCAAAATTTGAAGAAAGACTTATCCAAGTCATTTGACATGAAAGACTTAGGCCCTACAAAGGAAATCTTAGGCATGGAGATTGCTCGTGACAGGAAAGCTGGAAATTTATGGTTATCACAAGAAAAATATATTGAACGGGTGCTTGAAAGGTTCAATATGAAGCATACCAAGCCTGTTAGTACACCACTAGCAACTCATTTCAAGCCAAGCAAGAGAGGTTGTCCTACAACAGAGAAGTTAGTACACCACTAGCAACTCATTTCAAGCCAAGCAAGAGAGGTTGTCCTACAACAGAGAAGGAGAAAGAATTTATGTCATCTATTCCTTACTCTTCTACAGAGAAGGAGAAAGAATTTATGTCATCTATTCCTTACTCTTCTGCTGTTGGTTCCTTGATGTATGCTGTGGTGTGTACGAGGTCAGATATTGCATATGCTGTTGGTTTAGTGAGCAGATACTTATCTAACCCGGGTAAAGTTCACTGGGAAGCAGTGAAGTGGATCTTCAGATACCTGCGAGGCACTTCCAAATTGAATTTGTGTTTTGGGGGTGGCAAGCCTATTCTTGAAGGATATTCTGATGCAGACATGGCAGGTGATCTTGATAACAGAAAATCTACCTCAGGTTATGTGTTTACTTTTTCAGGGGGAGCTATTTGTTGGCAATCCAAGCTACAAAAATGTGTAGCATTGTCGACCACTGAGGCGGAGTATATTGCAGCTGTGGAAGCAAGCAAAGAGATGTTGTGGCTTAAGAGATTCCTTCGAGAGTTGGGTTTGAAGCAAGGTGAATATGTAGTATTCTGTGATAATCAGAGTGCTATGGATTTGAGCAAGAATGCAATGTATCACGCTCGCACCAAGCATATTGATGCTAGATATCATTGGTTGCGAGATGTGATCGAAGAGAAGCAAATGAAGCTGAAGAAAGTTCACACTGACAAGAATGGTGCAGATATGTTGACAAAGGTAGTTCCCTTGTGCTTTGTAGTAAGCTTGCGGGGATGATGTTCAAGTGATCATCAAGGTGATCGTGTCTTCCCCCGTGATGGGCTGGAGGGGGAGATTGTTGTGGGTCCAGCCCACTTTGTGGCAAATATTAATTTGCAAGCCCAAAACTTACTTATTCGTTGTGGCTCATTCTATGAGTAAGGTTTGTAGCTTCTTGGAGAAGCTTTGAGAGAGGGCCAGTTGTATCCCAATAAGTCAGAAGAGGGCTGTTGGGGACTGATCATCTTCCACACAGAAGAAAAAGAGAGGAAATCAGAGAGGCTGCCCCTGTTCGGATTCTCAGGACCAGTCTTCATCAAGTCGTCCAATCAAGGTGCAATCATGGTCCGATTTTGCTGAAACTTGGTCAGCTTGTTGGGGACACATAGGGCTTCAATCTGAACGGTTGGATCGTCGATGTGAGCTCCGGATCGTCGAGTATTGCAGCTGGACAGAACCTCTGTGTTTTGGTGATATTTCTCACTTTTGTTCCTCAAATGATGAATCTCTTATGTATGTTCCTGTTGGTGGGTTGTGAAACTTTGTGAGACTGATTTGGGTTTCTTTTACCCTCAACTTATCATAATAAGAGAAGAAGTGGTGGACTCCTCCAGTCCCGTGGTTTTTACTCTTCACATTGAAGAGGTTTTCCACGTATAAATCGTGTGTTCTTTGCATGCTTTTATTTCTCTGCCTATTTCGTAATGCTTGGTGAAAGTTATCGGATGTAACTTGGGTTTTGAAGATTGGTTGTCTTGTGTTGATCTTGTGGGTGTTGGTGTAATTGTTTACTACCCCTCTTGCGGCCCTACAGAGGGAATGGCAGATATTCCATCTTTTGATTCCGATAAAGATTGATTTACTTATATTTGCATTCTTTTGATGTTTAACAATTATGAACTATTTCTAGCTTTAGAACTTGGTTGTTATTTGCTTATGTTTGATTATGGATGTTGACTTGACTATTAATTCCTGAGTTAGTTTGAATCTTCAATCTTGTGAATCTGTGATTACATAACAATTATGTTGATAATTCTTCATTTTTTATGTTATCTTGGTATTTCTTTGTATGATATTCTATTTTTACTTATATTATTTTCTCTTTTTGAAGGTTATGCACTCGGATGGTTCCATTACGCAATCAAGAAGCAAGTTTCAACAATTAGTTAGTGATCTAAACATGAGTTGTTTACATTTAGTATGTTTATACTTCATTAAATATGCTTAGAATTTTAGATTATATTTTAGGACATTATATTATATACCCAATATGACACTCCGATTTTCACTACTTATCCCCGATATATCCCTAATAACCGGGATCCGATATGAATTTTGACTGTCTGATTATTTCTGATAACCGATTTTTAAAACCTTGGATGGGAGACAACAAAGAAATGGAAGAAATAAAAAAATTAAGAAGAAATTAAGATTTGAGCCTCACGTGTAGATCAATGATCTCCCTGCACTTAAGATCTCACGCTTTGAAAAGTAGCGTCTTTAATCCAAACTAGCAGTTTCACATTCCATAGAAATCATACTGTTTCATAAAACTTTCATATATTTATTTAAGAAAAACTAGCCTTTTTGTAGGCTTACAAAATCTTGACCACTAAGAAACTAATTTTAATAAGAAATTTTAAGCATACTAAAGCAAAAACTTACCCAGTAATTAGATTCTAAAAAGGGCTCGTAAATTAATTAAACTATGGAACTAATTATTTGCCTAGCTAAAAAAGAATTTCTACTAAAATCAAAATTCTTATTCTTTTCTGGATTTTCCAAGAGAAAGTCATCCTACATCAACATGTCATCCACATGAGATGGAACATAATCAGAAAATGAAGTTATTAGTCAAGGGTCTGGACTGTTGTTAGATTGGCATTATACTTTGATGATCTTCTAATTATACTAGCATTCAAACTTGATGGAATCTATCTTATTTATTTTATCCTAGTATAGGACCCGTCAATTGGCAGAACATTCGCAAAATTTTACACTACTATAGTAATTTAACAGAAAATCATTGAAATACTTTCTTTTCATTTAACAAGTTCGAACAGTCACCGGCTGAAGCATATTTTATGAGAGCCTTATGAGCTTCTTTGGAGAGCCCTGTAATGATGAAAATAATAAATTATAATCTTCAGTATAACAGATAGTGTAATAATACAAAATAAAACACATGCACAATGCTAACCTGAGCTTTCATAAACAATTTCCCTTGGTGAAACCTACATCAGTGAGATGAATAAATTATGTTGGCTACAATACTGAAACCAGAGATGGAGGATAGAGCTTACTTGCATCAGCAAAGCCCCCAAACCAGCAAACGAACCATCATCAGAAATAGAACCCACCCAAAACTTTAAAGCAGCATAATCGAGGAAAGCAAACCCATAAATGGGGGAACCATTCTTCACCCCCTAAATGTTGAAACAGAAAACTGATAAATTAAACTATAACCAGCAAAACAGAAACTTCATCAAGTAAAAGTTCCTGCAAAAATATATGGGGCAAGAATCATCAAAAGCATACAAACACAGAATAATACACAGTTATGATATCTTATATCCTTTATAATAGACGTGCAATGTTATTTAAAAAAACAGAAAGGAAAAGATAAGAAATTTATAGACTGATGAATAGTTAAAAAGGTAAGAAAGAATAAGGAAAAGGAAATTTATGGACTACTCCGAAGTACAATTAGCATAACATGTTCCAAAAGGAATTCCCTCAGCCAGTTCAGGATCATAGCAGATTTGAATCTGATAGGTTACAATAGTCAACATCTTTCATTGAAGAAACCAGCTAATGGCAATTAGGTTGAAACAACTGATTGCTAGCATCACATACAAAGATGTCATCTCATCTCCATATACCATAGTAGAAGCTCTAGCCATCTTTCATCTGCTGTAGCATATCTAGTTTGTAATGCTTGTCTTAAAGAAGTACAGATTTTGAGATCTTGAAACATGCCTAAAACTAGATATGAACTTTGCTACACACACATTGCACTTGCCCCCAACTCCCCTTTGCGTTCATGATTCCTTCCATAGGATTCGGCAACCACTAATGGAGGATTTATATCAGATAAAGTTGACAGTCACCAAAGAGACTTGTTTTTTTTTAAAGAATCCTTGGACATGAGTCCATAGCCAACCACATTTTGATGGGATAGATTTCAATGATGGTGATGATAATGGACAAAAGTAATACACCTATATGACACCACAATAAGAATGTGAATATAACAACCAAACATTTTGGGAATAGCTATTAATTACCCTACTCTGAGCTTTCATAGTGCTTGCGCATCTATATCAGACAGGCATGAATTATGGTCAGAAGTGTATTGAATGGAGAATGTGGACAACTAACAGAGAAAAATAAT
Organism: Asparagus officinalis; assembly: GCF_001876935.1. Classification (NCBI taxonomy): domain Eukaryota; kingdom Viridiplantae; phylum Streptophyta; class Magnoliopsida; order Asparagales; family Asparagaceae; genus Asparagus; species Asparagus officinalis. The sequence continues at coordinate 87,839,741 of NC_033794.1, read as the reverse complement.
GATGCTTGAGAGTAAGAAATATATTTTATCAAGATAAAACTTTCATTATTAGTAGAAGATGAAGTAAATAGGAAAAGGAAGTGGTACCTCTTTTAGTGCAAGAAGATGAACAGCATATGGTCCAATGTTATTGTCAATTGTGGTGGATGGAGTGGACACATGAACCAATTTTCTTTCAATTACCTGAATTGATGGCATTCATTGACATTTGTAAGGCATTTTATACTTCCAAGAAGATGGATTAGCGATATATGTAACCATTTTCAAAGATAAAGCTCAAGAGCAATATATAATATATATATATATATTATATATATATATATATTATATATATTTAATAATATAATATATATATATATATATTATATATATATACTATATATTATTTATATATATTATATATATATATTATATACTATATATATATTTATTATTATATAATTATATATTAATATATATATATATATATATATATATATATATTATATATATATATTGTAGGGTATTATATATCTAAGGTTATACACATCTATAAAATACTTGGCCAATGTTGATGATGTGAACCGCTTCATTATGATGAACATATCATAAAATATATGCTCAATTGCGCATAGAACCCCCCCCTTAGTATTGCCCAATTGCAGAGACCCCTATAGTTGTAATTATGCGGATAGAACCCCATGTACTATATTATACTATATTGCTATTTGCCCAATTGCGGATAGACACCCCGAGTGAACTTTTTTTTATTCCTTTAAGAATCAAAAAAATTAGCAATTGGGAGTCTATCCGCACTAATAGAATAGTAGGGCGTCATCCGCCTCTATTAAAAATTTTGACTTTTTTACAAGTAAAAGAAATTCAAATTCACTCAGGGATCAGATATATCTTTTTCTAGCATATGAGCGTACATCTGTTTATACTATGCATATATTAAAACATATCCAATGGTCATAGTTCATTCAAACACTATTGTTGATCTGTTGACCATATAAATACAGCCATTCAAGTGGTGAACATATCATTTTCTCCTCGCATTTCATGAGCCAAACTAGTTCAAACTGAAAGGAAACACTAACAAAAATATACTGATTGTATTTATTAACTTCTACAAAATTATCCTGAACACTTAAGTTTCTCTGACCAGTGATGCTATACCCCTCAATATTCAATAGTATCATGATGCACAGAGATATTAAAGGGCCAAACAAAAATGAATAATAATTCTTAAAAAATAAAAGCAACATCAGTTTTAAGTTATGCTTACGGAACTTTTTCCTCTCGCTTTAGCTTGATCTGAAGTCTCAAGTTGCTCCATTCGCCCAACTTTATACCTTGTGAAACATATAAAATCAGTGTAACTGACACATCACATTGTAAGTAAAACGAGAATTCTTGCCACAATGAATACCTTTGTCAGAAGCAAATGCATTTTCAGTAAAGTAAAACTATCACAAGTCAATTATCCGGCAGTTACTAATTTATTAGTATGATGCTTACGAAAAACAAAACTGCACTCTTCGTGAATATAAAAAACTCTGCTTACAAAGAACACAATATACATTCTCAGAAAAGGATATGATGCTCTAAGAAGGATTTGAAGATTATAGTCATTCTCTTCAAAAGTACAGTTCTTATGTTTCCTACCACTTAAAGGCTCCAACCATCACTACTTGATCTATGACAATCAAGTAAGTGCAGTAACCAATGTCCTTACCCACGAGCAATTAACTTCTGAACAGCACCAGCAATTCCAGATTCAGAAATTCCAACCTGGTCAGATGGCAAATACTATTAGATAAATAACTCATGCAGTCCCACAAAATTATTTTGTCTTCAACGTTGACCTCATCTCATGCATATCAAGAAACTTTTTATTAAGCATTGACCTTTTACTTACATATACATAGAAGAGAGGGGCATGCACGTGTATGTGAAATGAAAAATAAGAACATAGCACCATAAGGAAAACATAAACGATGTTCGAATTCTTTAGTGTTATCACTATTGAAGATGACAGCGTTAAAGATTGCTAGAATGTTCTTCTCATGTGAAGCATTAATTATATGGAAGACTACAATCAACAACTAGTAACAAAAACTGCAGCCTAAAGATTATGTAAAAGATGTACAACTTCTCTGATGCATACACCACCTATAACACTGTCATAAAATGGTCGAAATATTTTTAGAAAAGAAACATTAGTTTTAAAATGTTTCAGTTTGTCTCCTACAATTAAACTGCAGCAGAGAGATGACTGCAATTCCAAACATCAAGTCATATCATATTCTTCCTCGAACTATGTAACATGGCAACGCTCATTAACCTAAAGGAAGGAAAAAGTAAATTCTATCTTACAACTATCGAACTGAGGCAATCATGGCAAGAGGACAACTAGCAACAAAGGATAGGGATAGAAATAATCACCTAAAGGGAGAAATATTAAATTCTTAATTAGCAAGAAATAATCACCTGATGCAGTTGTGCGGTTATGATGGATATGCAGTGAGAGTGACCTAAAGAATGACTTTTGATACTTCTTTTGCCAATATTAACATAACATGGAGATAGCATTTGTCTCACTGATAGCGTCATAAATCCTTAACAGTCATGTGGATGTGAAAAGAGATTTTCATATTGGAGAACTAGCCTGTAGAACTTTTCTATGGTAACTCTATCATTAACAAGATATATGATAGATATAAACGAATCATGATTCATTCGTTCGAAGACGTACTACAGCAAACAAATTGCTTTGAAAAAATATAAATCGAAGAAAGTAATCAGGTTGAGAAAATGTTATCAGAAAGGAGCAAAATATAGGATGCTAGTAGCCCATATTGAAATAAAAAAATGAGTACAACCAGGATAATAACAAAACAATATTCTAAAATTATGGAGAAAGGACAAATAATCGAGAAAGAAAATTTGCTTAAGCAATAAGAACATAATTTATGTCAAAAAGTCTTATTGAGAATTGTGCAATTTTACCTGTCTGCAGTTGCCAACGCCACTGATAGTCATTTTCCAATCAAGCTCTTTCTGCCCAATCTCAGCATCTACCTCGTACAGTTCATAGAATTTCCCCTAATTAGCAGAAACATGAAATTATGACCAAACCAATATGCTACAAGAAGTCCATAACCTGAATGAGACCATTACTCTGCATGTAGCAGATGCGAAAGAATATGCTGGAACTTGTTTCTGAAAGATTTATGACAGATGAAATAATTGAAAGCAAGTTCTTCAGTTAATTAGGAAAAAAGGACATAAGCTCAGGAGGAAAAAGAGTTTGGCTAAAACAAGTGTAATTTAGGAAGTATCCAAGAAGAGAATGAAAGCATACATCTGCTTGTGCTTGAAAATGCTCGAGTTTAAAAACATACATTTAGGTAACAATATTGGAAGATGTTATATAACAATATGTAAAGTCCCAACTTGCTTCTCTGCAAATATAATATTACAAGCTTACCTATAAAAGTTTTTTACATTTTTATGGACTCCTAATCTTTTCATACATTCTGTGTAAAATCAAAGTAGATTGCAGCTGGTAACTTTGCATGCCAATTCAGGAGGATGAAATATAGAGGCTCCAAACTTGCTTTTTTCTCCACAGGATCTTTGCACAGGTCCCAGGCCAACGTGTAGCTTTTATTAATTAGATGGCAGAAATAGCCACAATCTTATACAACAGGGAGGGGGTCATGGATTATTCCTTTGGGGCATTTGATGAATACCGGGATATTATAGAACTATCCCAGCAGGCCGGCACCATACAGAACAAGTGCCAATAAAGAAGATTTCAAAGACCCTAAAAAACGAAGACATAAGAGTGCCAAAAGGCTACAAATGATGTAAACGTTGTGCCAAGCTATGCTCTGGCTCCAAACTTGCTATATACAAGACAGGACTCTAAATATAAGAGAATGGAGGAAGAAGAGAAATGGTATAATCTGTAATTGCTATGATGAAACAATACTCTCAGAAAAAAAATTTTAAATTAACTATGATAAAACAAGTTAAATATTTGAACCTTGTACATCACCTGCCCCATGATTTTAAACATAGTGTACTATGACCAAAAATCTAATCTTATGATAATGAAAAGGTTTACGTTTGCATGGCTGTAGGACACAAAATCAGTATAAGATTCTAGATCTTACCACTTTGAAAAAGAGGACAATATCCATATATTTGCATTTCACACTCCAGTACTGTTTTTGACACGCTGACATTTTTTTCAATGCATCTGGGGGTATGTATAAAGTTCTTTTGTCGTAAAGCAGGTCATCAGGTCGTCTTCCTTTTGCGTCTCGAATAGTTGAAGGATTGAGCCACTCAAACTTACTGCTATTCTCATATCTTTCAACATTAGATGTTTTTTCTGTTGCCAAATCTTGAGTACACTTGACTTTTTTTCTGGAACCAAAAGAGGAAGACTCGCGCACAGTTTCTGCATTACGGCAGTCCTCTTGCACGCGTTTCAAACGGGGAACAAGTGGGCGCATGGCTGGGGTTTCTGGTCCCATAATATCAGGGCAAAGTTCAAAACTGGGAGGATCACTGCTATAGGCATCATTAGACATGGACATAGAAGTTTTTGAGTAATCCTTGCCAGGTGTATTTTTCCTCACATTTGATTCATTTTCATCAAATTCACCAAAATCAAGGTGAGAACTAAGGGATGCATGGTCATTATTTTTCCTGCCAAAAAACATTACGGACTAGTTAGTGCTAAAAAAGCCCCCCAGAGCATTTGTGAATGTAGTTATCAACAAAACATAGATGCTTGCTAAACTTATGTATCAAATATTTCTAGAACTTTAAAAAAGGAGAAGAGGAGATCCAGATTAAGACTCTCAGCAACAAGCTACTCAGCAAACATTACAAAATACAACCTAACAAAAAAAAAGTTTCTGTCATAGCATGGTGAAAAACTATGTTTATCTTACACGGTGAAGAATAATTCAAGGTCCTATCTTTGTCCAGTAGCAGAAAATCATTGCAAAAGGAAGATAAAACATTATTGAAAAAATATTGAAAAATGGAGGACAAAAAAATCACAATAAAACAAACCAACAAAATATTCGAAATATAAATAAATGGAAAAAAAAAGGCAATATATGGGCTTGCTAATAAAAGAACCTTGAAAAATAAGTCACATTACATGAACCATTAAATAAAAACAAAAATGTACGGATATATATAAAATGAGTTGAGCTATGTTAACATTAGCAGTATCCAAGATACAATACTATGTATCCAAATTTAAGTTTTGAATATCTGAATTAAAAATATGTACAGTTAAATGTGATGTAAACACACATTGACTACTAGAACAAATTTTTCAATAATTTTGATGTGTTTTTGTATCATGTATAAAGGAGTAAAAGTTACTCAATTCTAAGAAAATTCTGAATTGTCGGTTTTGGCAACATAAAACACATGGCTGAAACGCATTAAAATCATCTAAGATTTCATTTTTAAGGGATTGTTTGGTTGTATGTTTTTATCATGTAAAAGGATGGAAAGTGTAAAAAAGTGGACCCCAATGTCAGCTTTCATCACTTTCAATTGTTTGTTTGTAGTTGTGTAAATAGTGTAAAGTGGTTTCATATGCTGATGTGGCTTGTAAAGTGATTTCATAAAAAAAAGACATGATTTTAGGAAAAAGCTGACATTGAAGTCAGGAAAAAATAATAAAAAATAATTCCAACCAATATGATCATTTGAGTATGGACCATTTTTTACACTTTCCAAACAAACAATTAAAGTTACATTTGCAAACCAAACAAGCAATTTATGATTCTAATGGAATCAAAAACAAACAAAGAAAAATATTAAAGTAAAATTGATGAGGTGGACAACAACTTTCCAAGTTGTGTTATAAATACACAACTTTACCAACAACAACCAAACAGCCCCTAAATAGTTAAATTTTAGTATACCACATTCAGCATTAAATATTTTGAATTTAAAAAATCCAAAAACTTCAATTTGGCTCTATAGTATCCGCATATCAGATAGTATTGATAGTAACCTAGCTCGATCCTATACATAATTGTTATAAAATAACTTAAAAGACAAAATTACTCAAGTTAAAATAACTTAAAAACAAAGAGGAAATGCACAATAAAAATAAAAATAGAAAATAAGACAGCCTTATGATTATACTGGAACCTCCTGATTCTTTTAAATAACAAATAGAGTTAATAGTGCCCCTGAGCTAGATTGAGGAAAAGTTGACAGTGAGATCGATATCGATAGTATCAAAAATAGTGAATAAAAAAACCCTAGATCCATCGGAATCATCGATACCTCATATCGACGCTTCCTGGTCCAGCATCCCTCTTGAACTTGTGCATGATGCTGGAGAACTTACTGTCGGAGCGTTTTTTGCCGCCGTTCGCCGGAGAATTGGCCCGAAAGAACGAGCACTGGCGCTTTTCCGGGGGCGTATCGGTTCCTCTGATATCGGGATCGGGATCGGGATCGGGATCGGAGGCTGGATTCGGATCCGGACGAGGCGGCTCCTGGCAGTGAAGGCCGCCGGAGCTGGACTTTCCCGGCCAGGGTTTTTGGAGGAAGTAGAGGATCGATTTTTGGCTCTTCATTTTTTTTCAGATAGAGGAGTAATTCGTGTCAGGAGAGGGGATTTGGGAAAGTTGATTTTATAGAGGGAAGAGCTTTTTGGCGGGAAAGTGAATTTTAGCTCGAAATTAGAGCTTGCATTTTCTCTCTCGGAAGGAAAGGGAAGGGGGCGTTTTTACTGTGGTGCAAGAGAGGTAAAATTATGCTTTCGTTTTTTTTATTTTTTTATTTTTATTTTTTGCAATATCCGTCCCACCACATTTTTCATATTCTAAAATTAGTTCCCAAAATCATCATATTTTGAAACTAGTCCCTCAAACTTTTTAACTGTTATAAAATTAGCCCCTCTAAGATAAAAAAAAATCCATTTTCTTTGGCGCCTCTCTAAATGGGCCTTAAGACCACAGTGGGCTTCTGCTAATTTAGGGTTTAAAGAAGTTGTGTCAGAAGCGTTTGACAACCATGGTGTTTTTGTCGTTTCTGTTTTTTTTTCCAACAAAACAAAGAAACATGTTTGGCAACCGGATCATTTTTTTGACTTGTTCCTTTACAAAATCTAAAAATTAAACACTTTCCTCAAAACACCAAAATGGTGTTTTAAGATTCCGTTTTTTCATCGTAAGTCATTCGGTAGCCGCGCTAGCCGCGCCGCCCGCTGGGTCGGCCACTGCGCCACCGCGGGCCACCGCCGGACGCGCCCGCGACCGCGCCCGCCCGTTGGCGGCGCCGACCGGTCCGCCGCCCACCGTCTACCACCACGCCACCGCCCGCCCATCAGCCGCACCGCTAGCCACCCTCACCCACCGCCACCACCGCCATTCGTCGCCACCCGCGGCCACTAGTCGGCACGCCGCCGCCACCCCGCTCACGGCCATGGCCACCAGTTGTCCCGCCGCCGGCCGGCCTGTGCCAACAGCCGCCGCCGCCGTCGCCCGTCGACAGACCATCGCCATCCGTCGGCCATCCGCCGCCGCCTCGGCCCGGCCACGCGTCACTCCGCCGCTACCCACTGGATAGCCGCGACAGTCGTCGTTCGACCTGTCGTCCGTCCGTCGGTTGCCGCGCCACCGACCGTCGTCGCCGCCGCCCACCCACTGTCGCTATATAAATGGTCAAACTAATTTGACCAAAATGGTGTTTTCAAAACACATTTGAAAAAGAAACACAATGGCATGGTATTTTTTACAAAAACACAACAAAAAAACACATTGATTACCAAACAAAAAAGAGTCTATTTTGGTCAAATTTTCATAGACTGTTTCGTGCATGCTAATAGTAGTAATCATACTTGGCACATTTGAATGTTGTGTTCTCCCCAAATTCTTCTTCTCTATTAAAAAATATTTTTTGTCACCCAAAAGGGTCCAGCCAAGTTAGTTAGCTGCCTATGAACAGTTGTTGCCTTATGATTTTTAAATAGTGGTGTCATAACTAATAATTAAAATATTTACAATTGTCCTCAACGGCTTCTCATATTTTAAAAAATATATAATCATGTCATTAATAACATTATCAAATACACCTTTCTCAATGTATGTCACTGAGAAATCATTGAGTCAATCATCACTCATTATATTGTACAGCTTATTTTTTTATCAACTTCACTAAGAAAAGTTCTATTCATAATTGTCTTAGTCACATGCAAGATCAATGACATCCTTAAAAGCAAATACATCAAGGAATAAATTTTATATTTTTTAGTCTTCACCATCTTTTTTCAAAGATCAAATATCCCCTTCAAATTGTCAAATCATGCATCTTTACGCATATCAACATTGTAATCCCCTTGTTAATTCTTAAGTTTCAAGATCTCAATGCTGGAAAATTCACATGGATAGAATTCGACCATTTTAAGCAAGCCCTCCACATAAAAAATTTTGAATGAATCATTGTGACTCAAGCAAACAACGCAAAAAAAGCAACTCACTGCTTATCTCATAAAAAAGATCGTTAAGCCCCTGAATTTGCATATCTATCATCGTATAAAATAAGCCGACTTGATAACGGTGTAGATTGGTGACTTTTGAAGCTTTTGTGCCATCTTCCTTTAACATATGTATCTTTCATATTTAGAATAAGAATCTAATGCTTGTTACAAAATAATTAAAGTTCATTCAAGAAAAGTTCACATCTTTAATCTCTCAATTGTTGCAATTTTTCATTAGCTACTTAAATAAGGTTAGGTCTAGTTTGAATTTTAGTGTATTTATTAACTTATTAGTTGATCAGATTATTAGGTTGGTCGGATTTATTTAGGTGTTTTTTTAGGATTCGGTCTGGGTTGGCGAGGAGGAGAGATGCGGGTCACTGGGATTTATAGCGGGGCCACATATTGCTAGGATAATTTTAATTTCTTAGTATTTTTTTTAAGCAAAGTGGGATCAAACGATCCTACTTAATTTGCTGTACAAGGATCTACTTATACCTATGAGTAGTACTTCATGCCTTGGGTTTAAATTTTTTAGGGAACACCCACATGAAATTAATTTCCTCAAATACTCGAGGTCGTGCATTGGAACGTGGGGGAAGTTCCTTTGTCAAACAGGAAAAAAGCTTTTTTTGTCAGTTTTTCCCTCTTAAAATAATTGCACTCATCATCTCTCTCTCGCTCATTTTTCTTCCTCGATCTCTTTCTTTCTCCCATCATAGTCTCTCTGGAGTTCTTAACATACTCTCTCTCTCTCATTAAGGATTATTGTTTTAATTTATCTCCTATAGTAGAGAGTTAACCATGCATGCATATTTGGGTAAAGCATTTGAATGAAAACCATCTATATGGGTGAAAATAACTCATGAGAATTAGAGGTCTTAGTTAAAAAAGTTGTTAAAGAGGAGAGATATTGGAGGCTCTGATGTACATAGGAACAGAGGAGAATTGGAGGCCTTGTATCATAAAAATAAGAACGATAAACTCAGAGGCGTGGCTGACAATTTGGGGGCCCTGTTCTAAATTTGTGAGAAGGACGGGGAGGCGATGGACGGTGAAGAGGGAAGGTGGCGGAGGAAAGGGAGGAGGAGGCTCGGACCGTCAGATGGCATAATCGATTCACATAAAGTGCAAAAAAATTCCATTTGTTATTATTAATTCACAGTAAGTACTCAAAACCTCCATTTAGCAGGAACAGGAAAATATTGAGAAAGATGAACCATTACCATGACAGGCAGAGGCGTGCCAATCCCGCAGAAATTGCATCTCTCCACCCAGTGCAGACCCCCGATGCAACGATAACAGTCCGACCATCAATGAGCGAAACAATCCTCAATAAGAGTTCCATTGGAAGATCCTTCCATCCATTCAAGGCCATTCCTTCCATGTTCCCCTTGCTAACCACGAGGTTACTAAACCAAAATCCAAATTCCCAGTCACTGGTCTCCCACTGACCATCTCAATTAAGCTCCTACACAAATAGGAAATAACCCAATTTGATCACCAATTTGTACCCAAAAAAAACCCACACGCGATAATCACAATTTCAAGGAAACACCCAACCGCAAATAATAAAAAAACCGAATTTTTGCTAAAAAAATGAACGGAAAAAATATGTCAGCTTTTTCTAGTTTAGCTAGAAATAACATTAAGAAAACAATGAGTACCCCTAAATTTGTCCAAAAACAAGACAATAATTATTTAAATCAAATCAAGGAAATAAACAGAAAGATAAAACTGCAAGAAATTTGAAATTGCACAAATAAAACAAGAGATTTATCAGCTACCAGCACGAAATCGAAGAAGAACCGCAATCGCTAGGGATTCCAAAGGGGCAAAAATGAGAATTTTTAGGTTTCAGCCGCCAGCTGGGGGTGGTTGCGGGTCACCGCCTCAACGACGGCTCTGGATAAACTCTACTCCAAAGTCCCATCCCATACAAGCTCAAAGTATAAAGCATTAAGTTTCTTAAACTTTACATCTCCGATGGGAAACAAAATCACAAACACTATCATTCTCTACTTCCTAGTCGAGGTCGAAGTATAACTCCTCCATGTCAAAGAGGAGAGATATTTTCTATTCTGAATACTAATCGTATTTCCAAATTTATAGGAACCTTACTCTATATATAAAGTTCTCAACTCTTAAGACTATAGTATTCTTTTATTTCCTCAATCCTCTCTTCGATCTTCTTCAAGTTCAAGATGTGTCTCCTCTCCTTCAATGACCCACCAAATTCATGTGAATGGTATGCAAACATATCACACAACAACTACTACTACAAAAACAAAGTGTTTATCGAGATTGTTCCTATCTTCTTCTTCTTTATCCTCTGCATACTCGTACTTCATTTCAAGTAATGCCAACATCCCCCATCAAGATCATGCCATCGTTATCGCTGATAATTATGTGGTTCTCACTATTGAGCCATCACAATATTCAAACGAGTCTACTTCTATGGTCGACAAATGTAAAAATTATGAGTGTGTGATTTGTTTGGAAGAATACTATAAAGCAGCAGAGAAGATTATATGATGCTCAATTGCATAGATTTCACAAAGAGTATATTAATAAATGGTTATTACATTTCATACAGTGTCTATTGTGTTGACACTAGTACAGAGATGGTCAGCCCCAGACGATAAATGTTGGGACAAAGTGTGATCCTAACCGTTAAAACCTTTAGTGCCTTTAAAACCCCACGTTGGGATCGTAGTCGAATGGGTAATTATTATCCCAACGGTTATCTAATGGTTGAAATCGCTATGATATTTTGTCAGAATTATTATACCCATTGGGAAAACTAAATTATCATTTTTAATTATAATAAAAAAATAAAGCCCCAACAGTTTTAACTGATGGGGTTACTTTTACCCCCCAACAGTTTTCATACATCAATATCATCCTTTGATTTGCAATCCAACAAAGACAAAACTAATTAATTACATACTAAACATTTAATTTAATTTGCACACCTTCTTTTTTTAGAAGAGAGATATTAGATTATGTGGCCCACGTATTAACTATTTTAATGGCTCACTTTAATTTTAATTTTTAATCATGTTTTAAACTAACTTTTAGTAGACACGTTTTCTAAAATTACGTTTTAGTGGTAACAGTTTTTAAACCATATTTAGTTAAAGGATTGTTATGGTTTAATAATTGTTTAGTTAAAGGATAATAGTGCTAAATTCCTATTAGTCGGTTTACTAAGAGATAAGATTGTCAAATAAATGCACACATTGATGGAACGTGTGATAATTGTTCTATTTAAGGCTTGATCCTCTCTCTACCCATAACGTGAAAAATTTTCTCTCCATCAAGAAAATTCAAAAAAATCAAAAGGGCTAAGAGAGAGAAAACTCAACTCTTCAACGTTATTCTTCCTGCAATCATGGATCAAGGTATGCTCTCTTAATTAAATTGTGAAAATCATATTGTTCTAAGATCTTGATATTATGATGATCAAATCAAAATTAAAGTTTAGTTTAATTTGCTTAAATTAAGAATTAGGTTTATATGTGGTATCAGAGCACAGTTGGTTAAAGAACTTATGATTTTCCATCATGATTTTTTTATTTCTCGTTTTCTATTGTTCCATTACTGTTATTTAAATATTTACGCTGATTATTAAATACTATTTTATTTTGATAATTTCGTATTCAATTGATTACATAAACAATTACTGCAGTTGATGATTATGATTAATGTGCATATGAATGTAAAAGGTCACTATAAAATTCGGAACTCCCTGTTCATTCATTATGTATACATTTTTTGATTGAAGTAAATACTTTAGGAAACATAGCCTAGTGGTAAGGTTTGAGAGTTTGGCCAGGAGGTCAGGGGTTCAAACACCTAGGGCAACACTATACCGTTAAAGTCTTTGATTGGGCTCCGGCTCTTTGATTTCTAATGATGTTTTTATGTTCGTTTTAATTTTTACCCTGCCAGCTATTTCTGTTTATGCATGTTTATGTCGGTGCACTAATTATGTATGAATTGTTAATTTCCATGAATTGTTGTTTGCAGGCTTATTATAACATTGTTGTCAAGATTCTACTATACAATTTAAAATTCAATTCACTCATGGATGGTTTGTTAGTCACCAAAGTGGTCATACCTTGAAGTTCCATACTTATCAAATTGTAATAATATAATTTTTAATTACTCATGATTAAGTAATGCTACTAATGAAATGGCATGATCGTATATATTGTCATGAGTAAGTTGAAGTTTGTTGATTATAAAATATTTAAGAATCGTCCAAAGGTTTATTGGTAAATTTTATAGTCTATAAACATGACTGTGGTTAATTAATATATCTGATTAGATATGTCTAGAATATCCAAAGATAGCAAGCATGTCTAATTGGAATGTATATAAATGCTAATTATATGAAATAAAACAAAACATCAATTATGTTTATTGTTGTACATTGAAGGATCACCCAAAGAGAACTTTGATGTACGTTTGTTGTTTAGTTTGAATGTTATATAAATATGTATTATGTGTTTAAGTTGAAGTTTATGACTCAAAGCATTAATATGTCAGTATTCTATATATTTGCAGCACATGTTTCTCTTCATTCGTAAGCTTCATCTATTGTAAAGTTCAATGGGCTTAATTTTCATGAATGGTGTGAACAAGTTCAGTTTCACCTAGGTGTTCTCTATTGTAAAGTTCAATGGGCTTAATTTTCATGAATGGTGTGAACAAGTTCAGTTTCACCTAGGTGTTCTGGATCTTGATTCAGCACTCCTGTATGATTCATGAATGGTGTGAACAAGTTCAGTTTCACCTAGGTGTTCTGGATCTTGATTCAGCACTCCTGTATGATAAGGTCGCTGTTATTACTGATTCTAGCAGTGCTGAAGAGAGATTTTTTCCATAAGGCTTGGGAAAAATCAAATAAACTTAGCTTAATGTTCATGCGGAAGACGATAGCAAACAACATTAAATCCACAATTCCTAAAACTGATAATGCAAAGGAATTTATGAAGTTTGTGGAAGATCTCTTGCAATCTGACTCTGCTGATAAGTCAATTGCAGGGACATTAATGAGTACGTTGACCACCATGAAGTTTAATGGTTCTTATACCATGCATGAGCATGTAACTGAAATGGCAAACACAGCAGCAAGATTAAGATCTATGGGAATGGAAGTGAGTGAAAGTTTCCTTGTGTGGTTTATCATTAACTCTTTGCCTTCTGAGTATGGTCCATTCCAAATAAACTATAATACTATAAAAGATAAGTGGAATGTGACTGAATTGCAAAATATGCTCATTCAAGAGGAAGCAAGGCTTAAGAAACAAGGAATTCACTCAATTAATCTCATGGGTTGTCAGGGAGCTGGAAGAAACCAGGAAAGTATAATGGAAAGGGCAAGAAAGGACCACTGAAAGTTAATGCGTCGTCTGTCCAAATCCACAAGAAGGAACGAAAGAACGATAAGTGTCATTTCTGCAAAAAACCTGGAAACTATCAGAAAGATTGCATGAAACGTAAGGCATGGTTCGAAAAGAAAGGTAAAACCCTTGATTTTGTATGTTTCGAATCAAATGTGACAGAAGTTCCTTATAATACTTGGTGGATTGATTCTGGTTGTACCACTCATGTTTCAAATACGTTGCAGGGAATCTTTATGGTCCAAACCATAAATCCAAATGAAAATTTTATCTTCATGGGAAATCGAGTCAAAGCTCCAGTTGAGACCGTTGGAACCTATCACTTGATTTCAGACACTGGACATCATTTAGATCTTTTTTAAACCATCTATGCTCCTACTGTTTCTCGTAACTTAGTTTCTTTGTCTAAACTTGATACCGATGGATACTCTTTTAAATTTGAGAATGGATGTTTTAGTTTGTTTAAGCATAATTTTTTTATTGGTTCTGGTGTTCTCTCTGATGACTTATACAAATTAAAGCTTGATAATCTTTATGCTGAAACAAACCTTGCCTCATAATGTTGGAACTAAACAAAGTTTAGTGGATGAAAGTTCAGCTTATTTGTGGCATAAACGTTTGGGACACATTTCCAAAGAAAGAATAGTGGCATAAACGTTTGGGACACATTTCCAAAGAAAGAATACAAAGATTGGTAAAGAATGAAATCCTTCCTAATTTGGATTTTACCGATCTTACAAAGATTGGTAAAGAATGAAATCCTTCCTAATTTGGATTTTACCGATCTTGGTATTTGTGTGGATTATATTAAAGGAAAACATACAAACCTACAATTAAGAAAGCAGCCACAAGAAGCACACAGCTCCTTAAAATTATACACACTGATATATGCGGACCTTTAGATGTTCCATCCTTTAATAAGAAAAATATTTTATCACCTTTATTAACGATTTTTCACGTTATGGATATGTTTATTTGTTGCATGAAAAATCTCAATCAGTAGATGCCCTAGAGGTGTTTATTAATGAGGTTGAAAGACAATTAAACAAAAAGGTAAAAATTATTAGATCTGATAGAGGTGGTGAATTTTATGGAAAATATAACGAAACAGAACAATGCCATGGTCCATTTGCTAAATTTCTTAAAAAATGTGACATATGCGCTCAGTACACGATGCCAGGTACACCGTAATAAAAAGGTATTGCAGAAAGGCGTAATCGTACACTAACGGGCATGCTTAGGAGTATGTTGAGTTATTCCTCTTTACCCTTGTCATTGTAGATGTATGCTTTAAAAACTATAATGTATTTGTTAAATAGGATTCCTAGTAAGGCAGTTCCAAAGACTTTTTTTGAACTGTGGATAGGAAGGAAACCCAGTTTGAGACACCTTCATGTTTGGGGTTGTCCTGCAAAAATACAAATTTATAATCCACATGAAAAGAAACTGGACTCAAGAACAACCAATGGTTTCTTCATTAGTTATCTAGAAAAATCTAAAAGGTATAGATTTTATTGTCCTAGCCATAGTACGAGATTTGTTAAAACTGGAAATGTTAGGTTCATTGAAAATGGTGACGTTAGTGGAAGTATGGAACCACGTAAAATGGAAATCCAAGATGTTAGAATGAACGTTCCTTTACCTGTAACTTCTTCTTAAGTTGTTGTTCCTACAGTTGTTGAATAGTTTAACGACTTTCAAAAACAACAAATAAATGATCAAACACTCCATGAAGATGTTATTACCGATGAACCTACGATAGATATACCACATGAAGAAGTAGCTTTAAGAAGGTCTCAAAGACCGAGAAAATCTGCTATTTCTGACGATTATGTGGTTTGTCTACAAGAGTCAAAATTTAACCTTGGAATGGATAAAGATCCAGTTTCATTTTCACAGGCCATGAAAAGTCATGATTCTAATAAATGGTTTGACGCCATGAAAGATGAGTTGAAATCAATGGAGCATAATGAAGTTTGGGATCTTGTAGAATTGCCTAAAGGTTGTAAAAGAGTTGGGTGTAAATGGGCCTTTAAGACCAAACACGACTCAAATGGCAATATCGAATGATACAAGGCCAGACTTGTTGCCAAAGGTTTTACTTAGAAGGACAGCGTTGACTATAAATATAAAACCCCACAAATTTGAATATTTTGTGATAAATGATATTTAATCTGCTATAATGTGATAAATAGCATATTTTGATGTTTGAGTACATTAGGAATTGATTTGAGATCAATTCGACGAATAAAATTTTGAGTATGACATTGTATCAGCTTGCACAAACTCTTAGTAGTCGACTAATGATCAGTGTAGTCGACTACTAAGAGCCCGTAGACAATTGATAGAATCTTATATATAACAGTGTAGTCGACTACTAAGAAGGAGTAGTCGACTATCAGGAATTCCTGGACATGTCAGTTTTTAATTTTCGAGTCAGATTTGTATTGTTTTCGAACCTAATTAATATCTTTAGTTTTTTAAACACGTAAAAACCCTAATTCTTGAGAGGTTTCATCAGAGTTTATAGCCACCTCCTCCCTCTAAACCCTAGATCCGATTCTTTGTGTTCCCCGAGGCATTTGAGACGTGACATCGAGTAGAGGGAGAGATCAAGGGCTGTAGCTGAGGAAAGGAGTTTGCACACACGTTCAGGAGATCAACAACGTGATTGAGGCAAGATCTCATACATCCAAATCTTACCCATAGTGTAGATCTTGGGTTTATTAAGTAAATATTGATTTTTGATGCTTAGATCTAACTGTTTAACGTGATAAAAAAGGATTTTTGATATAAAATCTTAACCTGATGTTAGATCTACATGTTTTACTTGATGTTTATAATAGTAACGTGATCATGATCATTAGGTGGTGTAAATCTTCGTTTGTATCTTGTTTTCTATGTGTTAATCATGCTCAAAACCCTAATCTTGTGATACAAAGAGCTTACATGATAATTAAGTTTGATTAAACCCTAGGTGTGGGATAATTATGGTTCTGTAAATATGATTAAACGAAATTATATAAGTTTCAAACTTAATATGCAAATCATGTTCATGTTGATCTAATCGATAACTAGGGTTTATGTCAAATTCATGTTTAATGAGGAGATTAAACCTAATTAGTTGAATTAAAGGTTTAAATAATCATGGAGATGATTCTTTTGATTTGTATCTACTAGATTTGTATTGTATTAAAACACGATAAACACATGATGATTGCTAAGTGTTACATGTACATGGATGTGTGCATGTTTCTGCTTAGTAGTCGACTACTAAGAGTAGTAGTCGACTACTAATGTCTAGTTTAGGTTTACAGAATTTGTCCAATTACAGAGTAGTCGACCAATGTACAATGTAGTCGACTACTAATATTGATTCATGTATTGTAGAGTCTAGATGGACTCAGTGTAGTCGACTACTAAGGTTAGTAGTCGACTACAAAGACTTTTCCTGAACATATTGTTGCATTGTTTTGAGGTGCGATCGCGAGGTTCGAGTCACATGATAGAACAATTATAAACATGAATATACATGAATAGTATCATGGCACACACAAGAGTATCCCAAAAGGGGATTTGACAAGTGTTGAGTGATTACACTTGAGTTGGAGTAGTCTATACACATGTCGGTTATCATTAACAAGCTCAGATCAGTACTGTATGAGATAGTACATCTATATGACAAATTTGTATAGTTTTTACATAGGATGGATATCGTTGATGAGCTTAGTTCAGTACTACGTGGGGGTAGTGCATAGATATTCCATTTGTACAGACCATTGAGTCGGGTTTGGATGCTTTGTCTAGCAGTCTGTCCGTTGATACGAGTCGTCGTGCGAGCACCTTTGATCACGGAATTATCAAAGGTGGTTGAGAAGAAAATAACAAGAACACAAGGATAATTCAGTGATGGTGAAGGAAAATTCCTTCTCTAGATTATGAGAATTAAATAGTTTACAATCTCTCACAATCTCACTAGAATTAAAGAACAATCTCTCTCAATTCTCAAATGCAATCTAATCTCTCTTGATTAGAATCTCTCTCTAATTATATCTGATTGATTAGAAACCCTAAACAACACCTTTTATAGATGTAACAACGTGGATGGTAAAGTGGTAAATAACCAAGCCTAAACCCCACAGGAATTTGTGCAAACAGAAACCTAAACAAACCAGGAAACTATCGATGAGTCGTCTCATGTACACATATGGGTCGTCTCATGACACATGGGTCAACTCCTGAAATATTATCTAAGTTACAAGGAAGGTTTGGATGAGAGAAAATCTTGCCTCAATGCTGTATTGAAATGCGTTGTACGAGATCCTCCTTCACTGTGATAGCTATCCCTTGTTTCGTCTCCACAAATGTCACAAGAAACACTCTCAGAACTCACAAACAGACTTTTAACAAGGGGCAGAGATACTGCTAGGTATATTTGGAAACTGGTAAAAGGTTTGGAGACTTAGAAATTTGTTTGGGGTTGAGCTCTTTGACAGAAAGCTCTTTTATGCAAGATGGAATACTGTGCACCCAAATTCACATCTTCAGTTTCTTTTATAAATGATAATTATGCACTGTTAACTTTACAGAAAGAAGAAAGAAAAATGCAATTGTTTGCTTAACTCGTACAATCATTCAATTAGCTTTTTATTGTTTAAGGTAGTGAGATTTTGTTGGATATTTTGTTGGAGAAAAGGCAATTTTGCCTTAATGAATACTAATAAATTTTGTAATTAAAATATATATATATATACCTATATATATCTCCGTATGTTGAGCTCAAAATAATAAGAAAAATATACAACAAGTTTCTCTTGTTTTTTCTTCTCTCCCCTACATATTACTTTCATCTACATCTTAGTTTTGTTTTATGGGCAACTTCCTTCATCTGAGCTGAAGCTCTGTATTCTCGCCCGAGTGCAGAGGCCGACCATTTCCGGGGGCTTTTACCGCTAGGGGGGAGGGAACCACCTGCTGTAGGCGTCAAAAAAAGCTGAAAGATATCCAAATACAACTTAAGAGGAGATCATCCAAAGATCAAAAGAACACAAGAAACAAGTGTTGGCTGTCTCGCACATCCAGACAGTGTTTGCTGTCCGGGACGCGCAGACAGTGTTTGCTGTCTGGGACGCCCAAACAGTGTTTGCTTTCCGGGACGCCCATACAGTGTTTGCTGTCTCGCACGCCCAGACAGTGTTGTTAGACCCTAGAGGAGGGGTGATTAGGGTCTTATGCTAATCTAATCCGATTTTATGCTAATTAAAACTAATTCACAAGTTATCCTAGCAAGTATGAAATACAACAAGATATGTAAGCTAGGATAAACAATATGAACAACAAAATATATCCTAACAAAGAGATATAGGTAATGTATGTGCAAGGATATAAAACTAACACAAGGTGATATATCCTACCAAAGAGATATACGATATGATATATGAAAGGATATGTAAACTAACACAAGGGGTAAACCATATGAACTAGATAGTGGATCATATAAATAATGAGCTATGGACAATGGCGATATAAGATAAATGCAAAAGCAAATACGCCAAAGACAAACTCAAACAAGCAATATGATCACGGAGTTCGGACCTTCCGTCCTACGTCTCCGCTCCCCACTCCCGGGGAGAAATCCACTATCACAACCGGGTTTTCTACGCTCACCCGAATAACGTTTACAACCACACTATGTCGGTTTTTAACGCTCACCGAACAACGTTCACTCCTCACACTCGGTTTTCTAGTTCACCGAAAACTTCACAACACACTCGGTTTTCTAGCTCACTGAAAACCTACAACACTCACAATGTAACAAATATGAATTTGTTCTCTACAATAGATGAGAACACAATTAAGCACAACTCAATGTTACAATCTCTCACAACCCTAATATACTATGTATGCAAATACAATAAGCTCAAGGTGGGTGTGTGTAACAATGAGTAACTAGCAATAAGATTGATATGAAATACAATAGTAGAAATGCTAGGAAATAGAGTTAAGGAAACTTCTCTATAAACACAAAGACAGGATGAAAGGATATTGAAGATGAATTCCTCAACAGATGATGCAAACTCCTCTTTGTAATAGCAAACCCCAAAAACAAACTAAACAAACTTAAACTCGTTTTTAAAACTTGTTAAAACATTCTCTTGGGTTAAAGAGAACTGAGATCAATGGGGTATTTATAGCCTCCAAGAACCTCAGCCAAAAACCCCAAACCAAAAGACAGAAACAGCCCCAGCAACGGTAACAAAAATAGCCGTTGGAAACAGACCTGACTGAGCGGCGGTCGACCGACGAAATTTTCGGTCGACCGACGAAATTTTCCGGTCGACCGCGATCCAGATCGAAAACGAGAAAAACAAACAGAGACTTCATCGGTCGACGTACGGTGGACGACAGAAAAATAGCCTTTCGGCGACCGCATCGGTCGACGCAACCTTGCTCGCTATGGCTGATAGAAGATAGAAATGAGGCGTCGACGATGCGTCGACGGGCTGCCGACAGCGAAACTGATATAAACAGATTTATAGAGACTTTTAAAAATATGTAAAATAACAATGAAGTCCAAATATGAAACTTTAGGGAAATGTATATAAAATGAAAAACTGTTAAAAAAGAATTTTTGCGCAAATTGCATTTGATTTTGTGAAGAATCATATTATTGGAAAATAGTCAAAACACGAAAATGTAACATGTGAACTTTTGAACATTTTGATAACATGTTTATAAACTTGCAAAATGATTATAGTAGACTTTAAAGTATTGTATATGATTATTGTTGAAGTCAAAAACTAAGATATGATATTTTACAAAATACATTAGAGATGAACATAGAGTATGTATAATGAAAATATATTTGTTTCATATTAAGTAGTTACGAAATCACAATATAATATGAATATGTGATTTCATATTATAAACATGAAACCATAGATGCATGTATATATATAAAATATATATATGATAGAAGAAGAACTTCTGTAATATATAATATATATATACTATATATATATATATATATATATTTAATAATATATATATATATATTTATATATATATATATTATGTATATATGTATATTATATTATATATGTATATTGTTATATATTTATATATAGTATATATAGTATATCGTATATATATATAATATATATGATATATATATATATATATATTTATATATATATTATATTACAAAAAGACCATAAATGTGTGTATAGATATTGAGCTTAACGTACTTAACACGCATAATATAAATCCTAAACTAAATTACCCAAGCTTGATCTTGATCTTCATTGAGCTCAACTTGGTACACGTTGCGGATGAAGCTAAACTTGGATCTTGAACTTGAATTGTACGATGCTTCACTCCACAATTCCGCCAACCCCCTCTTGATATGATCGTTGAAGCTCTATTCCATCAATCCTCCAACAACGTTGTTTGTCTATAATAAATAAGAAAACACAAATACTAGACAAACAACATTAGAAGTAAATTGTTTGTTAAACATCATCAAAACAAGAAGGCCAACAAGTGTTTGCTGTCCGGGACGCCCAGACAGTGTTTGCTGTCTCACACGCCCAGACAGTGTTTGCTGCCTCGCACGTCCAGACAGTGTTTGTTGTCTCGCACGCCCAGACAATGTTTGATGTCTCGCACGCGAGACAATCCTGAGGAGTTTAGAAACCGCCAAGACACGTGGCCATTCACTGTTAAAGAACGTGGGAGACAGTTACTAACTGATATAGGCCCACTAACCTCATAAAAATATGGTATTTAAGTGGTGGGATGGTGGTTACAAAAGGGGGCTGAGCATTTTTAGAGCAATTCCAAGGAAAGAGAGCAGAGAGGCTATTACTTGAGCAATTGGGCAGAGATTTTTAAAAGACTTTGGGAGAATTTCAAGAGTTCATCTCCTTCCAATAATTAGGAGGTTCCTTAAGATCTAAGCTTTGACTTGATCTTGAGAAGAGTGTTCATCTTACTTCGATAAGATATTCACTAAAACTATTCTTGCTTCTAAACGAAGGAAGAATCCCCAAAGCCTTCACGATTCAATCAGAATTCGTGATTCGGTAGTCCACGGGCTAACGCACGCCCGGCACAGGCAAAGATCCCGCGCAAGCAGCGATCCAAACAACGATCCTGCGTTTGTTTCTAAGGAGCTTATAATTTAATTTTTGTTGTAAAGAGTAGTTTTATAAAGTACGAAGCTCACTCTTTTGTATTTATTGTAATCGATAAACAGTTATAATGAATTCTACAACAGAACTTGTTCCTGACGTAAACAAACTGGCGACCACAGTGGGAGCCAACGGTCTCGCTGCCGAGACTGTCGTGTCGTAGCCAATCAAGATACTGGTTGAGTCCACGGTTGAATATGAATTCGACCAAGCAAAGTTTGAGGAATATCTGTCATCCTCATCCTCAAAGTCTTCCTCGCCTTATAAATGCAGGAAGATTTTAACTTCTAAGAAAGTTTTCAAGTTTTCGACTCCGTCGAACGCTACAGATGAAGACTCTCGCCTGATTGTTGCTGAGGATTCTACTCGTAACACCTCTGCTCACAATAACTCTTATCTAGTTAAAGAGTCATCGAATCAAAGCACACCGGCACCGACGAAGAGGGCTTGTCAGAGACAACGTCAGCGCCGCGCTCGTCAAATAGCTAAGGCATTGGAACAAACCGACGAGGTTCATTATCACGCAGACCTAGAGTCAAGGAGGCATCGAGTGGTTCAGTTGTCTCAATAACCAATCACTCATATCTCTGCTAAACTAACAACGGATGAATGGACTCTTGTCAAAAGGGCTCACTCGACCCTCAAAGAACGTTGTAGGCGTCAAAAAATGCTTACAGACATCCAAATACCACTCAAGGCAAAGAGAAGACGATAAACGTCATTCTCTTAATCAGAGGGGATCATTCAAAGGAAGCAAGACAACATGGAAGAATAATGTACACACCAACAGACAGTACATGGCGGCACGGCTGAGACGCGGTAGTACATGGTGCCGCGGCTAAGACGCGACAACCCATGGTGCCGCGGCTAGGGCGCGGCAGCCTATGGTGCCGCAGCTATTATAGGGGGGTGCTGCGGTGGTTACAAGGTAGTTATGCGATGATTTTTTAAAGCCCACGTGGCGACATATCAGAAATAGAACGTGTGCTGACGTGGACAAGCAGTTAAACCATGAAAAAATATGGTTAAAGGTCGTGGGAGAACAGGTTCAGGCACGAAGGAACGTGGGTGTAACTGCCCATTTAGCCGCGGCAACCCACACTGCCGCGCCAATAGCCGCGGCAGGGTTGACTGACGCGGCCAAAGAGCATTTGTTTGGTCAGTTATCTCGCCCCCATTTTCACTGTTATGCACTGCTACCCCTATAAATACCTCCCTAGACACGAAATAAAGGACAGAGAGCAGATTGTAGCATAAAGACTGGGGTTTTCGATAATCTTGAGGAAGAGAGAGAGAGTCTTCCTTCTTCACAAACATCCTCAAGAAGCTTTTGGCGATTCCTAGAGATCTATGCTCAGACTTGATCTTTGGAAGAGTGAATATCTTACATCGATAAGATATTCTCTTTAAGTTCTTACTTCGATAAACGAAGGAAGAATTCCCAAAACCTTCACAATTCAATCAGAATCTGTGAATCGGTGGTCCACGGGCTAACGCACCCCCGGCACAGGCAAAGATCTCACGCAAGCAGCGATCCAAACAACGATCTTGCGTTTGTTTCTAAAAAGTTATAATTTTCCTTTTGTTGTGTAAAAGAAGTCTTATAAAAAGACTATTTTTTTTGAATTTATTGTAATCGACCGAAGATATAATGAATTCCACAATGAAACCAACTTTTGACGAAAACAAACGTATACACAAACATTGTGCAAATACCGTTCATGCCCATGTTCTCTTGCAACAAAGACGAGAAGGAAAGAAGGAAATGGTGTCTAAAGAATCACCAAAGAACCTCGAAGTTTGGATCCCTAAATCCGAACTTGTGCAAAAATTGAATCATCAGAATACATCCTGTATCTGAGACACTTGCAACTATCTCGGACAAAGTAGTAGTATCCGAGGCCAAAGAAAGACTTCCAATTCCTCTCCTTTGATGCCGTCGACATCCATTCCCAATCCGTCTACTACATCCATATCTGCTATGTCACCAGTGAAGCCGTGAGTTAGTCCTGACCTGTCAAAATTCAAGGTTATAATGGCGGATCGTCTTGGTCCTTTACCTGATGATCGAGACAAAGCCCTAATCAAAGAACACTTGAATCAAGTGAACAAACCCCGAGTAAATTCTTATATTGGGGGTCGTCAATATCTTCCTATCAGGACGAAGCAATGCCAAGAAGGAAAAACTCTGATTTCCTCTCGCTTAAGGCCTGTAAAGATTCCATGCCCGCAAGGGGGTGGATCTAAAAATATAACCTTGGATCGCTCAGAGGCGACAACAAGTCGTCCTGGGTATGTTAACAAGGTTCAAACACAAAAACAGAAGATAGGTTGCTTCGGTCACCATGCTGATGAGTTGTACTATCAAACTAAAGGTGGAAACAAATCACAAAAAAGGATTGTTCGAGAAACAAGTCCTCATTGTGTATGTGAAAAACTTATCAAAGCAGTGTTGTCTGAATGCAGCTACTTTAAAGCCATTCCGCCGAAAGTTTCTGTGTTCCAGAGACTTTCTACCGAAATGTTAAAGCCCAAACCGAGACGTTTCAGCAAGAAGCTTGCTATTCAAGAGGACGAATTCCCTGAAGTCACCATCAACATGACTGATAAAGGAAAATCTAAGTGGCATTCAAGTGAATCAAACCCCGACTTTTTCCCGGGAGGAAAAGTTAATTCAAGAATTGCCCAACGGATGTCTCGACTCCAGTTAGGAGCTATCAGACGTAGAGATTATAAGAGAATGCATGAAGGAATTTCCTCGGAGGATGAACTCTCGGACACTTGTTCTGCGATTGCTTCGGATGATATAATATCTAACATGGGGCAAACCAGAGAAGTGTTCACAATCACTCCTGATCAGTTTGCTCAAATGCTTTAAGAAGCTCTAGCCAAGCAACGTGAAAGAAGTGTTCACAATCACTCCTGATCAGTTTGCTCAAATGCTTTAAGAAGCTCTAGCCAAGCAACGTGAAGAAATTAGAGCTGAGATGAAGACAGAAATATGCTCAAATGCTTTAAGAAGCTCTAGCCAAGCAACGTGAAGAAATTAGAGCTGAGATGAAGACAGAAATAGAATTGGCTATCCAACAAATGAAAGAGTTACAAGCTCAACGGCTTTAACCCCCTGAGTCCAGTCAGCGAGCTGAATCCAGCCACCACACTAGTAATGTTATAGATGACAACGATCCAGAAGTGGATGAAGTCATTATGGCTGATACACCTCCTAATGACAATAACACTTGGGGTGGTTCAACGGATCCTCCCAATAACGATATTGGGGGTGGTTCAATTACACCTCTTAATAACACTGGGGGTAGCCTAATTATTTCTACTCAACATCACTCAAAAAGAGATAAAGATGAGGACAAGAAGATGTAAGACCTTGAAGACAAAGTCAATGCTTTGATGTCCGCTCAGGAAGTAAAGAAGACGGGTATTCCGTATCCCTATCCAAGAAAATGAGATTCAATACCGTACACGGCAAAATTCAATCTGATTAACTTCACACCATTTGACGGAAAGGGTTTACCTACTCAGCACTTGATTTATTTTAAGTCTCACTTGGGTGTGATCTCTGGAAATGAGGCTTTGATGGTCCGGTCATTCGTTGGCACCATTCGTGGGCCCGCCTTCGATTGGTACCGACGTCTCAAACCGAATAACACCAATTGCTGGGATGACATGGAAAGTTTGTTCCTCGGCAATTTCTTCGATGATGACACCGAAGTGTCAATCGGAACTCTTCTGGATGAGAAACAAAGAGACGGAGAGTCAGTTGATAATTTTTTCAAGCGCTTTCGTAATAAGGCTATGCATTGCAGAGATCCTGTCACAGAGGAATTCATCCTGCAGACATGCCACAACAATCTTTCAATCGATGTTCTGGAAGCCCTGGGGATCGTGCCTTCAACCACCTGGAATGAGTTAAAATTACGCGGTGAATAGGCCGAACGCTTTCTTAAAAGAAAGAAAGTTGAGAGAAGCCAACCGACAACATTTGCAATCGCAGTGAACGCGACTCTCGATCCAAAGTTCCAGAAGGAGTATTCTTTCAAAGATGATGAAGTTCTAGCCATCTTAAGATACCTCCTTGCCAATGACAAGATCGAACTACCACCTATCAAAGATCAAGAGGGAGCTAAGAGGGTTACGGATCCAAACTACTGTGCATACCACAGAAGGATTCTTCATCCCACCAAGGTTTGCTTTGGACTCAAAAATAAAATCCAAGCCTTAATTGACTCCGGTGTCATAACGGAAAAACAAGCCAAATAAAGACAACCATAATTCCATTGGGTGCACGAGTATAAACTGTTTCCCCTGACTCCGATGAGTATACGAGTATAAACTGCTTCTTCACGCCACTCTGAAGAGTATACGAGTATAAACTGCTCCTCGATACTCCAACATGTATATGAGTCTAAACTATTTCCTTTCTTTCACGGGAAGTTCCTGGAGAGCGTCATGCATAGCATTCTTAAGGATAACCCGATCATGCAGCTGAATATAATAATAAATCCAATTTCGTAAGAAAAGCTAGGGGTGGATGGTTCATGTAACGGAAAGTTCCCGAAAGAATTCTATATGTAATTTTCTTAGGGATAACCCGATCATTACAAACAAAGTGATAAACACTAAACCCCCACGATGATTTCCGAATACTCTTTTGTTGAGACGAGATTTGATCACTTCGTTGGATCAATCTTCCCTCACAAAACTCCTATTATTGTTTGACGACTCATAGTCTTCCATCACAAAATCCCCACCGATCAGAATAATTAATGATGAGACCACCAAAATTCCTTTCGTTGGAATCCACTCAAACTTCCAATGCGTCTGTACACTTAACATTCCCATTGTTAAATTCTAGGCATAATACTTGGAATTTTAATATCCTGATCATTAACGATTGTCGAACCCCTTCGTGTTAAGTATTTGTCACTTAACAACAGGAACCCCCTCTGTGTGACTTGTACAAGTCAACACTCCTACTGTAATTTGCACTCCCACTCTCACTATCTACTTGGTCAAACATTTAAACAGTTAGGACCAAAGCTAAAATCCCCTCTCGATTCCTTCCATGAACGAGAGGTCCACAAATTGAACGATCAAACCTTTTATCAGTTAGGATCGTCTCAAACTCCTATTTGGTCAAACCTTTAAACAGTTAGGACCAAAGTCAAAACCCCCTCTCGATTCCTTCCATGAACGAGAGGTCCATAAATTGAACGATCAAACCTTTAAACAGTTAGGATCATCTCAAATTCTCATTAGGTCAAACTTTTAAACAGTTAGGACCAAAGCCAAAATCCCCTCTCGATTCCTTCCATGAACGAGAGGTCTACAAATTGAACGATCAAACCTTTAAACAGTTAGGATCGTCTCAAACTCCTATTTGGTCAAACTTTTAAACAGTTAGGACAAAGTCAAAACCTCCTCTCGATTCCTTCCATGAACGAGAGGTCCATAAATTGAAAGATCAAACCTTTAAACAGTTAGGATCATCTCAAATTCTCATTAGGTCAAACCTTTAAACAGTTAGGACCAAAGCCAAAATCCCCTCTCGATTCCTTCCATGAACGAGAGGTCCACAAATTGAACGATCAAACCTTTAAACAGTTAGGATCGTCTCAAATTACCATTTGGTCAAACCTTTAAATAGTTTGGACCAAAGCCAAAATCCCCTCTCGATTCCTTCCATGAACGAGAGTTTCACAAACTGAATGATCAAACATTTAAACAGTTAGGATCATTTCAAACTCTCATTCGGTCAAACCTTTAAATAGTTAGGACCAAAGTTGGAATTCCATCTCGATAAATGAGAAATTCACTTTTAGATTGGATAATCAATCCTTTTAACAGTTAGGGTTATCTAAATCTTCTCGATTCTCGGAGGGGAGATCCCACTCTTAGTTTCACCCTTCAGATTCTCAAAGTGGAGATCCTACTTTAAGTTTCTTTTACAGCAGGAGATAGAATATAAAATTCTTCCTCTCTAGCATCGGGTTCATCTCTACCAACAAAAAAGAGACCAGAAGATAGAATATAAAATTCTTCCTCTTCATCATTAGGTTCATCTCTACCAATAAAAAAGAGACCAGGAGATAGAATATAAAATTCTTCCTCTCCATCATCGGGTTCATCTCTACCAACAAAAAAGAGACCAGGATACTCCAATAGGTACATGAGTTTAAACTGTTTCCTTACCCTCAACAGGAAGTTTCTAGAGAATATCACTCAGAATATTCTTAAGGATAACCTGACGGCCTCCTAACGGGTATATGAGGTTAAACTATTTCCCAAAAACTCCAAAAAAAATACATAAGTATAAATTGTGTTCTTATGAAGACTGATACAGTGATAAAGAATCCAGTATCAATTTGGTGACAAAAGCTGAACTCACAAGTACAAATTCCAGGTTCGATTCAAGATCTCGACAATGGTCAAGCGATAAACGTAGTACCGGATGAATCTTAACTATTATACAAAGCACTGGATAGATTGAGAGATAAAGAGGTCAAGAGTTGAAACCATTTACGGGCCCCTCTCCACGATCTACTCAACCAAGTATTAAAGGGACTGTGAGTCAGACCTATCTTATCCAAAGTGTCCCAGACTCCTCTATAAAAGAATAAGTCTGGAATACTTTGGAGGGGGTATCTGTAGGTGTTAAAAAATACTGAAAGATATCCAAATACAGCTTAAGAGGAGATCATCCAAAGATCAAAAGAACACAAGAAACAAGTGTTGTATGTCTCGCACATCCAGACAGTGTTTGCTGTCCGGGATGCACAGACAATGTTTGCTGTCCGGGACGCGCAGACAGTGTTTGCTGTCCGGGACGCCCAGACAGTGTTTGTTGTCCGGGACGCCCAGACAGTGTTTGCTGTCTCACACGCCCAGACAATATTTTTTGTCTCGCACGCCCAGACAGTGTTTGTTGTCTCGCATGCGAGACAGTCCTGAGGAGTTTAGAAACCGCCAAGACACGTGGTCATTCACTGTTAAAGAACGTGGGAGACAGTTACTAACTGATATAGGCCCACTAACCTCATAAAAATATGGCATTTAAGTGGTGGGATGGCGGTTACAAAAGGGGGCTGAGCATTTTTAGAACAATTCCAAGGAAAGAGAGCAGAGAGGCTATTACTTGAGCAATTGGGCAGAGATTTTTAAAAGACTTTGGGAGAATTTCAAGAGTTCATCTCCTTCCAATAATTAGGAGGTTCCTTAAGATCTAAGCTTTGACTTGATCTTGAGAAGAGTGTTCATCTTACTTCGATAAGATATTCACTGAAACTATTCTTGCTTCTAAACGAAGGAAAAATCTCCAAAGCCTTCACGATTCAATTAGAATTCATGATTCGGTGGTCCACGGGCTAACGCACGCCCGGTACAGGCAAAGATCCCGTGCAAGCAGCAATCCAAACAACGATCTTGCGTTTGTTTCTAAGGAGCTTGTAATTTAATTTTTGTTATAAAGAGTAGTTTTACAAAGTACGAAGCTCACTCTTTTGTATTCATTGTAATCGATAAACAGTTATAATGAATTCTACAACAGAACTTATTCCTGACGCAAACATCTGCGCCAGGACGATAGGCGGGTTCTCAATCTTCTAGGGCAGTGAATACACGACTACTCCCGTCAGGCCTAATTTTTCTTATCTCTTATTTATTTTGATTTTGGATTTATTTCATGCTATAATATTAATTTATTTGATATATTTCTAACAATCTAGAAGATTGAGACAGTTTTATAGCTTTTAATTTAAATCCAAAAAAAATTTATGTTAAAAGTTACTACTCATTTGCAAATTTTTCAAAATTTGGAAAAGGGGAAAAATTATTTGTAACTGTTACTGTTCATTCTGAAAATAAACTTTTTCCTGTTCATCAGAAATTAAAAAAAAATATTGCTACTAAATTGCTTATCTATTAATTAAAAAAAACAGTTTTGGTTACTGTTCACGCAGAAATTTGTAATTAAATATTTCTGTTAAATTTAATTAATTGTTGTTATTTAAGTTGTAATAATTACTACTAATTAATTCTAACAGTTACTTACAATTAATTGTAATTAATTGTTTTAATTGCTTTTATTGCTTTAATTGCTGTTTTAAGATGTTACAAGTGGGCTCTTTGCCTTCCAGTACCTCACGAGTCTGAAGTTCAAGCTCTTCCACAAATTAAATTGTTCTCAGCCTTGATGTTCAAAGCTTGCTGGGGCGAGCCGGAGTTGTTCTGACAAACCCCACAAAACAAAATTTACTCTCACGACATGTAAATCATGAGGTTCGAACATCAAAAGGTAAAACCCTCCTCGGCCTTATCCAACATATGTTTGCAGTATAGTTTCTAGGTAAATTAAATGCTTGCAGGAAATATTTTAAAGTTTCTATATACTGTTAAGGAACAAAAACTCATTGAGTGAACAAATTCAAGTTTTCTTGGATTAGTTGGTGTCTAAGGTAAGGATTAGGGGTTGCGTAACGCGCTCTGCAAGGAACGAGGTACTTAATTGATCTTTGATCAACCTCTATTACTATCCTTACCTGGCTAACTGCCCGGGTAAAACTTTAATCTTTTCGCTTTAGGAGTTTTTGGCTTGGAATAAGAGGACCGGAATTATGAGAAAAATTCATATGCATTTATTTAATTTCGCTTCTTGCATCATATATTGTCTAATGATAAATGATCAATATATGAGCGAACCAAATCAAAGAGGTGCATCTTTTAAAATTCTATTTTATATGATGGATTATATTTCGAATCTTCAAATGTAAAGTTCATCTCCTTTATTGCATCATGATGGATATTGCAATAAATGTTCATATGTCTTTTTAGATAACTTACATTTGTTACATGATTAATTACAAGGTTTTATACAAGAATGCACTTGTAAAAATTTAAAGCACGTATGTACAATTATTATTATTATTATTATTATTATTATTTAAAATTTTAAGCACGTAATTATTATTATTATTATTATTATTATTATTATGTGTTTAAAAGGTGGTACTAGAAAATGGCAACATAAATTTGGAAGGTCTCTTTTGAAGGCAACCAATTTAAATTTGGAAGGTCTTATTTGTAGGCAACCGATTTAAATTTGGATGGTCCCTTTGAAGGCAACCAAATTTGCAACCTCTTATAATAAAAAAATTTAAAAAAAAATTGTGCATATGTAGTGAAATATATTTTAAGATACGAAATCCTATTATAAGGTTCTCTTTAATGTTTTGCATGTATCTATTAGTAATGTTATTCTTATATGTGCATACGCATGCATGTGAAGATATAACTAAAGTATTTTAGTTTTCTTTAATGCAGTTACATTTTCAGACATAGAATACGATCTTTTATGCTCATAAACCATGACCTTTTATGCTTACATGTTGCATTCAAAAATGCTGTTTAATTTTTTTTTTGTTGCTAAATTGATTCCTCTATCTTTTGAACTCTAAAGGTTCTATTAGCAATGTTGGGTTTTAGTTCTTTAAATGTACAACATATTGTGTTTCCAAAGAACCCGGAAGTTATGGCAAACCCTTTGTGCTTTTGTTTTCTATTCCTTCATTGATAATATTTGATCATTACAATTTCTACTTGATATGAACGCATATCAAAATTTGTTTAGACACGTAAAATGAAAATGTCTAATTATTACTATCCATTGTTTCTTGATAAGAGACATCAATAACTATGCTAACATGTTTTGATAGTGACTAGAAAGAATCATTTTATCGCTCTTCATTTGACTACATGTATAATGCTTTCTCTTGAGATTTCAGGAAATGATTAGAATTGATATAAATATGATCTGTCAATTAATATGTCTAGTTACAGAAGATGTGATAAATCAATGTCCTGAAAAATCAAATCAAGAGGTATATCTTATAACTTCTTTCTATATGATGAATAAAAGTTCAAAATCATTGAATTATATTCAAATTAGTCCATCAAATAAAATAAAATAAAAATTACTATTAGGCTTATCCTTATAAGTTGTTTGAAATTAATATATCCTCATACTTCTTGTACTCCTTACTGGAGAGACTAATTTTAAATAACTTAACAAGAAGATGACCTAATGTCAATTTCAAACAATATGAAGGACTAATTATAAAATAATTTAAGAACTTGATAAATAAATACAACACCTGATAGGCAAAGTTGTGATCTTAGACTTTGTAAAGTCTGAGAAAAATATTGCTGACCCTTTGACTAAGGGATTATCCAGGAATGTGGTTCTGGATTCATCGAAGGAGATGGGGTTAAGCCCATAGATGAGGTCACTGACAGCGGCAACCCAACCCTTATTTAGAGACATAGTCCTAATGTTAGTTCAATATGGTAGAAACAAGCTGGACAAGTGACTCTCGTGTGGAGCATCGACCTAGATATATTTATATATCATTATGTTGTATTTGTTACTACCCCTTCTCTATGATGACGATGCTCTTATGATACAGCTGGCTAGGCCAAGTTTTACTCTTAATAAGTCTAACGTGTGTATTATGGGGGGTATTAAATAAGCAGCTATAGTACCCTTTGAGGACTTACCTATGTGAGTGGAACCGTGATGGCTGCGGTTGGGGGGGGGGGGGGGGGGGGGTAGAAACTCTCATGAGTCGGTTTATTGTGAGCATGGCCTTTAACGCTCAACCCGCTTTGCTCAATAGATGAAGCGTATTGTGTGTGTTTTCATCAATACCTGATTAAAGGGGCCTAATTCAAGGCCTAGTCCATTATGTCCCTCAGGTGGCGATGAACTCACTAAGAAAAGGTTCAAAGCCGAAAGCTACCTCTCCCGAATTAACAATACGTAAGGTTACCCAACCTATTTTCTTTTTGTGATTTATTGATTTGTTTATTGATTTTGAGTTTTCAGTCATTATTGCCTTTTGGGGGGACTGTTGGATATTTTGTTGGAGAAAAGGAAATTTTGCCTTAATGAATACTAATAAATTTTGTAATTAAAATATGCTTTAATTAGAATTTAAAATGAGCATAATGGCTATACATTATGATAAACGTTACAGAATTAATTACGGGTTTTGTAACGTTTTTTCCAACCCTATATATATATATATATCCATATGTTGAGCTCAAAATAATAAGAAAAATATACAACAAGTTTCTCTTGTTTTTCCTTCTCTCCCCTACATATTACTTTCATCTACATCTTAGTTTTATTTTATGGGCAACTTTCTTCATCTGAGCTGAAGCTCTGCATTCTCGCCCAAGTGCAGAGGTCGGCCATTTCCGGGGGCTTTTACCGCTAAGGGAAGGGAACCATCTGCGCCAGGGCGATAGGCGAGTTCTCAATCTTCTAGGGCAGTGAATACACGACTGCTCCCGTCAGGCCTAATTTTTCTTATCTCTCATTTATTTTTGATTTCGGACTTATTTCATGCTATAATATTAATTTATTTGATATATTTCCAACAGATTTGTTGTCATCACATCACTAGTGGTGTCCGCAGGCATAAAAACAAAAGCACTGATTCAGAGGGTTCACACTTCCCATCTTTTAAGGAAAATATTCTCTTTTTAATGTAGTGACACACACTACATTCCACTAGCATGGATCTCACTGCAGTTCCAAATACATGTGTACAAAACCTACACATCGCTGGAAACAAGACGAGAACAAAAATGATCTGGAACGAAACATGCACATGAGTTGACATTATGACTGACTGGACGAGTCGGAACAGTGGTGTTGACTCGAAGGGATCTCGACCGACTGACTCGAGATGACACACTCTTGTGTCGACTCTAAAGTTGACGATTCAACTGACCAGACGAGACGACACAGAGGTGTCGACTTGAAAGGCGATGTGAGTTGGCTCGAAGCCCGACCGAACGAGACGAGGCAAAATCAGTCGAGACGAGCCCAGATGAGACGAGATCATACGAGTGTCGACTCGAAGGGCGGTACGAGTCGACACGAAGCTCGACCGAACGAGATGACAACGTGGTGTCGACTCAATGAGCAGTGCGAGTTGACACGAAGCTCGATCGAATGAGACGACAACCTGGTGTCGACTTGAAAGGCAGATCTAGCCAACTCGAGTATGCTAGCCTCTCTATTCTGAGTCTGATACACTAATATATACATTACTTATATATATACATCGAATTGATCTCAAATCAATTCCTAACATACTCAAACATCAAAATATATCATTTATCACAATCCAACACATTTATATAAAAATTTTCGGGGTTTTACTAGAACCAAGTGTATCATGCCCGAACAAAGCACATTGATGTCAAGTTCTATTTTGTGCGAGATGTCTTGGATGATGGAGACATTACATTAGAGAAGATTCACACAAAGGACAAACTGGCAGATATGTTAACCAAAGTTGTCACTAGGGTGAAATTTGGTCGTTGTTTGGAGTTGTTGAATATTCTTCGTTGTTGAGGGCCTTTGGAGACCATTTGGGTGAACTACGTGAGGCTTGATTCCTTGAAAGTGGATACATAGGCAGTCAGTTTGATGAGTTAATATCGACACGGTAGAGATTGCTAGAGCTCTCATTTGGGTTCCCGACTTGTTGTGGATTGAGTCCGTTGTTGTGAATTGATTCCACTTCATATTGGACGTAACAAGTGGGATGGTTGGTATTAGGGTCAGCTCAGTTTTATTAGAAAACTTCATCGAGATGGAGATTTGTGGAGACCCCATAAAAATCAATTTTTAGTGTCATGAGTCGACTCATGACAGTCATGAGTCGACTCACGCATGTCATGAGTCGACTCATGATTTGATGAGTCAACTCATGAAGTGCCCTGGAATCTTGATTTCGGCTCTGACCAGTCGACTCATAGATGCATGAGTCAACTGATATCGGGTTTTTAGGCATGTTTGTGTTTCCTGTTCGTTTTCTGATTGTTTTGATATAAATAGGAAATGTGTTGTTTTCTAGGGTTACGAGAGACGGTTTTGAGTAGACATTGAGAGAGTTTTGAGCATCTTTTGAGAGAGAATTTGTGAGGATTTGAGAGTTTATATTTGTGAGATTTTTGACTGATTGTAATATTTATTTGTACTCTCTCTCTCTCTCTTTATTAGTGAAATCTCCCCCCTCCTTGCCCCGTGAACGTAGGCACATTGTCGAACCACGTAAATTTGATGTCTTAATTGTGTGGTTCTTGTTTTGGTTGTTGATTTGTGCTCCTATCTCGTTTGTGTTCTTGTTCTTCGATTCTTTTGTGCACGACAAGTCGGTTAATTAATTTTAGCATTTACTCTTTCTATCTACAGTGCAGACCGTCTTATTCCTATACAGATAGTTCTGATATGATCATTATTTAGATTTGAAAGAGTCGACAGTAGTTTCAACAAGTTGAGGGATTAATTTTAAAATATAAAAGATTTAAGGAACCATTACCGAAAGAACCCTATAGATTTGTTAAAGCATTTCTAAAACTAGGTGAGTCTAATTCCATTAGAAAGAATACAAATATAATTTTAAATCAAAATAAACCACTGTAGAAACTTTTCCCTTCGCTTAGTTCGCACCTTATTTTTGGAGGATTTGACAGAAAAAAACGTCCCAGTGGGGAGAGAAACGAGAACAACGGTAAGTTTGAAATGCCTCAGTCCTTCATCCATTCGAGATGCGAATGGAAGACGACCTGGTGACGCTGTGACAAAAGAACTTTACACATACCCCCCCAGATGCATCGGCAAAAATGCCAGACTCTTAAAAGAAGTACCGTAGTGTGAAATGCCAATGTGTGGATGTGTTTAAGATTTCATAATAGTGTTGATTTTGGGTCATTGTGCATTTTGTTTAAAATCATGGGGCAGGTGATGTTAAAGATTCAAATGTTTACCTTGTTTCATCATAGTTATTTGTTTTATTTCTGAGAGTAATTTTTCATCATAGTAATTACAGAATATCTCCTTATCTTCATCCTCCCTTCTCTTATATTTAGAGTCCTGTCCAGTATATAGCGAGTTCAGAGCCTCGACATTGTTGGATGCTTTGTTCATGAAAAGGCAATTTTGCCTTTGTGAATAGTCCCACATTGAAAAATGAGATGAATAGTATATTGTATATAATGGTTCTCTCCTTATTGGGCTTTGAATAGTGTTTTGAGTTTTGTGGGCTTTGCATATCTACCACACACGCCGCATCGCACATGCACACATTTTTGCTTCTCAAAGCTTTTATTTTTGCACGTTTTACACGTTCTGTAACGGCTGCATGCGGGGAACGGAAGCAAGATTTGTGGGTAACGGTCCCTTGGATTCAGCGGGGGTTACACTTCTCCTCACCTATATAAGCAGGCTTGGAGCTCATTCAGAAGCACACCAACGAAGAGAAGAACTTCTAAGCTCTCTTCTTTCTCTACTCTCATTTTCTCCAAGAAATTTCGGCTACATATTTATATTCATTTTTTGGGCAACCGTTTTCGTTTGAGCATAAGCTTTGTGACTCACGCCCGAGTGCAGAGGCCGGCCGATTCCGGGGGTTTTTACCGCTAGGGAAGAGGGGACAAATTGTGCCAGGGTAATAGACGGGTCCTTAATCTTTTAGGGCAGCGACATCACGACTGCTCCCGATCAGGCCTGAATTTTCTAACTTTTTAATTTGGATTTTATATTATTATATTCCTGTTTTGACAGCAATCTAGAAGATTAAATAAAATTTCTTGCTGTTAAGTTAATTAGTTAAAAAAATAAAAAAATCTACTGTTCATCAGGATTATTGTTCACCCGAATCTTCATATATTGTAATTACTTGTTGTATTAGTTAATTGTTTTAATTTGTTGCATCTAAATTAGTTTAAAAAAATTATATTTATTTCTTTGCTGCTTTCTGTACTCAATTTCTACACCTGTCACTTTTCATATATATATAGTAAAGAAACAAAAAATATTTAAGTGAACCGGTTCAAGTTTTCTTGGATTAGTTGGTGTCTAAGGTAAGGTTTAAGGGTTGCGTCAAGCGCTCTGCAAGAAACGAGGTACTTAATAGATCTTTGATCAACCTCTAGTACTATCCTTACCTGGCCAAACTACCCGAGTAAAACTTTAATCTTTTCACTTTTAGAGTTTTTGGTTAAGAGCAGGTTTAATTTAAATTTCTGGTCTAGTAGTATTGACAAAATCCTTTATTATATCAGATTCCATCTACCTAGACTAGTAAACTTGAATTGGACTTATGGCAATTCCTGATCATTCAAAAAGTGTCAAACCTGATAAGTTCACCGGTGTTGACTATAAACGGTGGGCTAATCAGATGAAATACTGGCTCACTATCTTAGGTCTTTTATCTGCTATTGACACTTCTGAGTCATCTACTAGTGGTTCTCAACCTTTGACTCCTGATCCTGCTCAGCCTGCTCCTTCCACTTCTGGTTCTGGTACTAGCTCCTTTTCTAGTTCTATGAAACCAGAAGAAATCAACTATCATTGTTGTCATAGGATTCTTAGTGCACTTGCGGACAACCTTTATGACACATACTATGAGTTCAAAAGTGCAAAAGACCTATGGAATGCTCTTGAAGCAGAATATGGCTATGATGATGCCGGAATTCTGCGCTTCACCTCCTCCTCCTTCAATAAGTTCATCAAGCCCATTAATGAACAAATTCATGAATTCCTAGATTTCCTCCGTCATCTCCAATCAAAAGGAAACACTTTTACTGACGATTATAAAGTTTCCTGTTTGATTGATAAACTCCCTCCCTCCTGGTCTAGATTTGCTGGAGATCTCCGACATAAGCAAGAAGATCTAACCTTAACTGAAGCCCTCAAGGCTATTCGTATTGAAGACCAGCATAGGCAAAATTCCAAAACCAAGAATGAATCAAAAGCTAAAGTAAACTTTGTAGAGGATAAGCCTAAATCTAAGAATTTCAAACCCAAAGGGAAGAAATTCAAGAAAAACAAACAATCTTTCAACAAATCCTCCTTCAAATCAAATCTCAATTCTTCCAGCCATAAGTCTGATGAGAAGTTCTGTTTTGTCTATGGTAGAACCAACCACATGGCTCACAACTGTTTCTTTCGAAAGAAGGAACCGGCCAAACCTGCCCCTAAAGGAAATGGATCCAACAAAGTTAATATGATTGAAATGAATCCAACCTCCTTCAGGTTAGCCTCTTCATCTCATCTTGTAAATTCTCTAACTTCTTCCACTGATTGGTATTTGGATTCCGGAGCAAATATACACGTCTGTAATGATCGCTCTTGGTTTTCAAATTATCAGGAATCACGTGGAGGAAGCATAAGCTTAGCAGATGACTCCACTAAATCAATAATAGGAAGTGAAAGTATAGAGCTTTCCATGACTTCTGGAAAATCTCTTCATCTGCAAGGTGTTTATCATGTTCCTTCTCTCCGTCGCAATCTGATTAGTGAATCTCTTCTTCTTAGAGCTGGTTATAGGATTGTAAAAGAATCCAATAAATTTGTGATTACAAAGAGTAATGTTTTCATAGGAAAAGGTTTTATCTGTAATGGCCTTTTCAAACTCAATGTAATCAATTCCAGTTCTAATGAAATTTCTGAGTCTTCTGTTATTCAAATTGTTGAGTCTTGTGATGTTTGGCATGGACGACTTGGACATGTCAATTTCCAAACCTTGCAGAGAATGAGTAAATTAAACCTCATTCCTAAATCTTCTCATGATCCCTCATCTAAATGTGAAATCTGTGTTCAAGGGAAACACACTAAAAAACCCTTCAAGTCTATAACTAGAAACTCTGAACCCCTCGAATTAATTCATAGTGATGTGTGTGACTCTAACCGAGTTCTCACCCGAGGGGGTAGGAGATATTTTGTGACTTTTATAGACGATCACTCCAGATATTGTTACACCTATCTTCTCAAAACTAAAGATGAAGTCTTAGATAGGTTTAAGGTGTTCAAAGCTGAATCTGAGAACCAACTTGACAGGAAGATCAAGATTCTAAGATCTGATCGTGGGGGGGAGTATACCTCAAATCATATGACTGAATATTGCCAAGAACACGGTATTATTCATGAGGTTACTGCTTCCTATACATCACAGTCTAACGGGGTAGCTGAACGAAAGAATAGAACCCTAATGGACATGGTGAACTGTATGTTACTCAGTTCAGGAGCACCTGAAAATCTCTAGGGTGAAGCTCTTCTTTCTTCTTGCTTCATTCTCAATAGGATTTCCCAGAAAAATTCTGATACAACTCCTTATGAATATTGGAAGGGGAGATCTCCTAATCTGAATTTCTTCCGGGTTTGGGGTTGCTTGGCTAAAGTAGCTATTCCCAAACCTAAGAAGAGAAAAATTGGTTCTAAGACTGTAGATGCTGCTTTTATTGGATATGTACTAGATATCAATGTTAACAGATTTCTAGTCATCAACTCTGAAATCAGTGACATATCCAACAATACCATCATTGAAGCAAGAGATGTAGTCTACTTTGAAAACATCTTTCCTTTCAAATCTAAAATCTCAGAAAATCCCAGATCATCCATTCCTTCTGATCTTCCATCTTCCAGTTCTTCTCAACCTCTTGATATTGAACCTCGAAGAAGCAAAAGAGGTAGAATCGAAAAGGATTTTGGAGAAGACTTTCTTACCTTTCTTGTTGAAGGTGATCCAAGTTCATTCCAAGAAGCAATGGATTCACCTGAATCTCCTTTCTGGAAAGAAGCCATTGATAATGAAATTAAATCTATCATGGAAAACCATACTTGGATACTCACCGACTTACCTCCAGGTTGTAAACCTATTGGTTGTAAGTGGATATTCAAGAAAAAACTCAGAGCTGATGGTTCCATAGATAAATTTAAAGCTAGATTAGTAGCTAAAGGCTATACTCAACAAAAGGGTATTGATTATTTTGATACATATTCTCCTGTAGCCCGAATCTCAACTATCCGAGTATTATTAGCCTTTGCTATTGATTATTTTGATACATATTCTCCTGTAGCCCGAATCTCAACTATCCGAGTATTATTAGCCTTTGCTACTATCTATAAGCTAATCATACATCAGATGGATGTCAAGACTGCTTTCATGAATGGTGATTTAAATGAAGAGATCTATATGTTAGGTCTCAAGTTATGAGCCTACATCTTCTAATCTTGTTTTGATGATTACAAACAATTCCTAATATTGTTTGTCTAGTGTTTATGTTTCCTATTAGGTATTCTAGACAAACAATATAGTTGGAGGTTGGATGGATTGAGCCTACACGATCACATCAAATAGAGGTTGGCGGAATATCGGTATGAAGCTATGCAAATTCAAGTTGAAGATCCAAGTTCAAGCTTCATCCGCAAGTTTACCAAGTCGAGCTCATTGAAGTACACACACATATATATTTGTGATTTTCGTAAATATAGGTGTTTTTATGAAAAATATGTTTTGGACTATATATACATCATAAACATCTTTTATTATGTCCATACAAATATTTTACAAAGTTTCAAAACTTGGTTTATGTCAAAACATCAAAATTCAAGTATCTCATGTTTACATGTTTTGGACATTTTTGTAATATGACAAGTTTTCACAAATGATAAGTGAAATTCCAAAAATTCCTTTTGTAACATGTTCATCAACATGTTTATTAATATTTTTCAAAGTTTTATATTTTTTAGAATTTATTTGTTATTTTTAAAGGCACTTTAAAAATCAGATTTTCAGCATGAATAGTGTTTGTGCATGTTTATAAGTCGACTTATAAACCCTGACAAGTCGACTTATGAACTCCTCTAGAAAGTGCATTTTCTCCTCTGCTAAGTCGACTTATAAAGCAAGGCAAGTCGACTTATAGTAAGTCGACTTATACAAGTCGACTTATGAAGTGTTGCACAGTTATGTATTTTCGACCAGTTTACAAAATAAATTATTTCTCTCAAATAGGAAATGATATTTAAGAAATTCTTTCTGTAACATGTTCATATACATGTTTAGAAACTTCCCACAAAATTTTATAATTTTTAGAGTTGATTTACTATTTTTAATTGATTTTACAAAACCAGATACGCAAAATTTCAGACTCTGCCGAAAACCTGTACTGTCTGTTAAGTCGACTTGAAGTCGACTTATAAGCTGAAAATTTGGCTGTAACGGCTAGTTATAAGTCGACTTATCACTGTAACAAGTCGACTTATTACTGCATAACGGCTAGATTTCCAGACTACTTGTTTTTCGGGGTTTTTGTCCTTTTGCTGGGTTTTTCTTATGTTTTGGGTCTCCTATATATACCCCCTTATACCCAGCTCTATAATTATCCAAGAAGAGTTTTAAAGAGAGTTTTAAACAAGTTTTAAAGGAGATTAAAAGTTTATTTAGTTTGGGGTTTGTGTTTACAAAGGAGGAAGCTCACGTTGTCAATTGAGGGATTCATCCTCAATCTTCTTCATCCTCTCTTTGTGTTTATAGAGAAGTTTTCCTAACTCTATTCTCTAGCAATTCGTTTTTATTTTCATATTATCATTTATTGCTAGTTTGTTAATTGAGTTAGATTTTATTTATACTCATTTTATCACACACACCCTATTTGAGCTTGTAGCATTTCATACATTATATATTGGGTTGTGGGATTGTGATTTGTGAGATTGAGCTTACATTGTGTTCTCACCTATTATAGAGAATAATTTATTTGTATTGTGCTTATTGTGAGTTACACATTGTAATACACTTGTACACCGAGAGGAGTGTGTGGTGAGAGACGGGGTTGTCCCAAGAGGAGTGGTGTCGGTAATAAAAGCCTAGAGAGAGGTAGTAAATCCGAGCACTTGAGGGAAACACAGGCTAGAGACCAACACTTAGAGGGTGTAGAGTGTGAGTGCAATTGTGTGTGTTGTAAAGTTTTTGGTGAACTAGAAAACCGAATTGTCAGGTGTAAACGTTGTTCGGGTGAGCGTAGAAAACCCGGTTGTGATAGTGGAGTTCTCCCCGGGAGTGGGGAGCGGAGACGTAGGACGGAAGGTCCGAACTCCGTGATCATATTGTTTGTTTGAGTTTGGCTTGGCGCACTATCACTTGTTTATTTACTCTTGTTCATATATCCTTGCATATATCAAATTGAATATTAATATTATTAGGATATATTTGTTAATTAATTTTAATCGGCATTAATATCTAATAAGATTAGCAATAACCCTATTCACCACCCCCCTCCTCTAGGGTACTTTCACTATATGCACCAACCTGAAGGCCTCGTTGCCATAGGTCAGGAAAACAAAATCTGTAAGCTTGTTAAATCTTTGTATGGTCTTAAACAAGCTCCTAAATAATGGCACCAGAAATTTGACAACGTCATTGCACAATATGGCTTCACTGTGAATGAACACGATAAATGTGTCTATTCTAAAGTGATAAACAATGACTAT
Organism: Asparagus officinalis; assembly: GCF_001876935.1. Taxonomy (NCBI): domain Eukaryota; kingdom Viridiplantae; phylum Streptophyta; class Magnoliopsida; order Asparagales; family Asparagaceae; genus Asparagus; species Asparagus officinalis. Next base: position 87,797,261 of record NC_033794.1, on the reverse strand, counting down.
GTCATTCTCTGTCTCTATATTGATGATATCCTTATCTTTGGAACAACACTTGAATTAATTTCAAAGGTTAAGGATTATCTTTCCAAAAACTTTGATATGAAAGACTTAGGTCTTGCTGATATGATACTTGGAATGAAAATCTCTAGAGATACTAGAGGAATATCTTTGAGTCTTTCCCATAGCATTGATAAAATGCTAATCAAATTCAACTTTCATAACTCTAAACCTGTTTCCACACCTTATGATTCTTCTATATCCTTGAAGAAGAATGAAGGTGAACCTGTCTCCCAGTTGAAATATTCTCAGATGATTGGATCTTTTCTTTACATATCCAACCGAACTAGACCCGATATAGCTTATGCTGTAGGGAGACTGAGTCGGTATACTAGCAACCTTAGTAAAGATCATTGGACTGCCTTAGAAAGAGTATTCAAATATCTGAAAGGCACAATTGACTATTGCTTGACTTACACTGGTTACCCTGATGCTATATAAGGGTATAGTGACGCCAACTGGGTCACGGATTCCAAAAGTGTAAAGTCTACATCTGGATATGTATTTCTTTTTGGTGGTGTTGCTGTATCCTGGAAATCATATAAGCAAAAGTAATTGCCAGGAGCACAATAGAATCTGAGCTGATTGCTCTTGATACTACTTGCACAGAAGTCGAATGGTTAAAAGATCTTCTCTCTGAACTTCCTTTGGTCCCTAAACCCTCTCCTTCTATTTCCATTCACTCTGATTCTAGATCTACCATAGAGCTTCTAAAGCAAGTACATGTAAATAAAAAATATAACAGACATATTCAAATAAGATATAAGTCTGTACAACACCTATTAGGCAAAGTTGTGATCTTGGACTTTGTAAAGTCTGAGAAAAATCTTGCTGACCCTTTGACTAAGGGATTATCCAGGAGTGTGGTTCTGGATTCATCGAGGGAGATGGGGTTAAGCCCATAAATGAGGTCACTGATAGCGGCAACCCAACCCTTATTTAGAGACGTAGTCCCAATGTTGGTTCAATGTGGTAGAAACAAGCTGGACAAGTGACTCTCGTGTGGAGCATCGACCTAGATATATTTATATATCATTATGTAGTATTTGCTACTACCCCTTCTCTATGATGACGATACTCTTATGATACAGCTGGCTAGGCTGAGTTTTACTCTTAATAAGTCCAATGTGTGTATTGTGGGGGGTATTAAATAAACATCTGTAGTACCCTTTGAGGACTTACCTACGTGAGAGGAACCGTGATGGCCGCGGTTGGAGGGGGGGCAGGGCTGACCCCTAGAAACTCTCATGAGTCGGTTTTTTTTTAGCATGGCCTTTAACGCTCAATCCGCTTAGCTTAATAGATGAAAACGTATTGTGTGTGTTTTTATTAATACCTGGTCCAAGGGGCCTAATTCAAGGCCTAGTCCATTATGTCTCTCAGGTAGCGATGAACTCACTAAGGAAAGGTTCAAAGCCGAAAGCTACCTCTCCCGAATTCACGATACGAAAGGTTGCCCAACCTACATTTATTTTGTGATTTATTTATTGATTTATTATTTTGAATTTTTAGTCAATATTGCCTTTTGGGGGGGACTGTTGGATGCTTTATTCATGAAAAGGCAATTTTGCCTTTGTGAATAGTCCCACATTGGAAAATGAGATGAATATTATAGGGTATATAATGGTTCTCTCCTTATTGGGCTTTGAATAGTGTTTTGGGTTTTGTGGGCTTTGCATATCTACCACACGCGCGCGCGCACGCATGGCACGCCTCGCACGCGTGCGCCACGCCATGCCGCACCGCACACGCACACATTTTTGCTTCTCAAAGCTTTTATTTTTGCACGTTTTACACGTTCTGTAACGGCTGCATACGGGTAACGAAAGCAAGATTTGTGCGTAACGGTCCCTTGGATTCAGCGGGGGTTACACTTCTCCTCACCTATATAAGCAGGCTTGGAGCTCATTCAGAAGCACACCAACGAAGAGAAGAACTTCTAAGCTCTCTTCTTTCTCTACTCTCATTTTCTCCAAGAAATTTCGGCTACATATTTATATTTATTTTTTGGGCAACCATTTTCGTCTGAGCATAAGCTCTGTGACTCACGCCTGAGTGCAGAGGCCGGCCGATTCCGGGGGTTTTTACCGCTAGGGGAGATGGGACAAATTGCGCCAGGGCGATAGGCGGGTCCTTAATCTTCTAGGACTGTGACATCATGGCTGCTCCCGATTAGGCCTGAATTTTTTAACTTTTTAATTTGGATTTCATATTATTATATTCCTGTTTTGACAGCAGACATTACCTGCTCCTGAATTTGGCATGTGAAGAGATGAGCTGAGACCTACGTTGATTAATATGTGAGTATAGTCCCACATCGGATAAGATAAGAAAGAGTGATGAGTTTAAATAGGAGTTTGGGTCAATATCTGATAGCTATAGCTGCAAATTTACATATACTGGTATATAACAATTTCTAAACATAGTTACCTAGATGTGTATGTTTTGAAACTCGAGGTATTTTTGTGCGCAAGCAGATGCATGTTTTTATCCTCTTCTTGGAAACTTCCTAAATTCTTTGTGTTTTAGCCAACCTTTTTACTCCTCGGCTTATGTCCCTTTTTCCCAATTTAATCAACTTAAAAACTTTTTTCTATTATTTTATCTCTCGTAAATATTTCAGAAACAAGTTCCAGCATATTTTCTCGCATCCGCTAGATGCATAATACTGATTTCATACGGAATACGGACTTCTTGAAATTTGTAGCATTTTGGTTAGGTCATAATTCCATGTTTATGGTTAATTAGGGGATTATGGTTAATTAGGGGAAGATCTATGAACTGTATGCTGAGATTGAACAGAAAGAGCTTGATTTGGCAATGACTATCGGTCGTTTTGATAAATTCAGACGGGTAAAATTGCATAATTTCTGTTAAACATCGCAACATAAATTATGTTCTTATTCCTTCAGCAAATTTGTTTCTGGATCATTTGTCCTTTCTCCATACTGTCGAAATATTGTTTTGTTTGCAGCAGCGCATCTCCGAACAAAGAATCACAGAATCGAAGTGCTCATCCGATTATGTCTATCATATATATCTTGTAAGTGATAGAGTTACCATAGAATAACTTTACAGACTAATTCTCCAGTATCAATATCTAATTTTACATGCATATGACTGTCCAAGGGTTTACGGCGCTATCAGTGAGACAAATGCTCTCTCCATGTTATGTAAGTACTGGCAAAAGAAGTATCCAAATTCATTTTATAGGCCACTCTCAGGCCATATCCATCATAACCTCAGCAATTGCATCAGGTGGTTATTTCTCCCTAATTTTTTTTTAAAATTTTCTCCCTTTAGGTGATTAGTTCTATCCCTATCCTTTGGTGCTAGTTGTCTCCTTGCCATGATTGCCTCTGTCCTATATGGTTATAAGATGGAAGTTACTTCTTTTTTCCCCCTCCCCTAGGGCAATGAATTTTGCCATCTTACCTAGTTGGAGGAAGAATATGATATGGTTTGATGCTTGGAATGTTGAAAATTGTGGTTAAATCTGGATTAAAATAGAGAAATTTTGATGTGCTGTAATTTAAAACTTTTTCAGTTCACTGCTGTACGTTTGAGAAACGTTGTGCTTAAAGTAATATTTGACCTAATCCGGTGCAAGGATCCCAAGACCAAACTGCTTCCAGGAACAGTAGTACAGTACTCTGGTGTGCACTAACTCAGTACTGTCAAGATCTCCTCGATCTATAAGACCTTTCGGTCAAGGCAAAGATCTCCTCGATCTCAGAACCTTTCGGTTCAAAACCTTTCGGTTTCAGGGCAAGTTCCTACAGGCACAGTTTCTGCAGTAGCAGCACAACAGCAGCAATAATGTCGATCCGACATTCATTTTCTAAGCTCGACGTTCGTTTTCAAGCTCGCGTGTATATTTTTCAAGAGCTGCCCAAGGGCGCTATTTATAGGCCTCTAAGGTCAGCTCACTTGCAATTAATGTGACTATTACAATTCTCAATGGAAATTAAGATTGTAACATCAATGCATTAAATTGCTCTAAATGTTATTGTAACTGCTGCATGCAGTAACTCCTGAATACGAGGCAACCAATGGACCCGTTGCTACAAAACGCGAGGGTCACGTCTCAACAAATCAGATGAACCTTGTCAAACAGGCGAACCTCGTATGATAGACGAACCTCGTCGAACGAGCGAACATTGTCAAACAGGCGAACCTCGTATGACAGACGAACCTCGTCGAACAAGCGAACATTGTCAAACAGGCGAACCTTGTACGACAGATGAACCTCGTCGAACGAGCGAACATTGTCAAACAGGCGAACCTCGTATGACGAGCGAATCTCGTATGACGAGCGAACCTCGTCTGATCTTATGAATCAGACGAACCTCGTCGAACAAGTGGAACCTTGTCAACCAATTGACGAACCTCGTCTGATTTCGAGAACGCTAGGGTCACACCCTCGTGCGAATGCGTAGCTCGTCCGCATGCTGCGAAGCAGCCTGCAAGGCCACCTTCATGGCAACCATAGTGGCAGCCAACGTGGCGCCAAACAGCGCCACCTCGCCCTGATGCCTCTGTACGAAGTGCGCCTAACAAAGCGCCACTTAGCACCTCAGTTCGATTAGCCCCGATCCCCGACCCATTGGCCCATGGCCCATGACCCACGACCCACTAGAACTTATGAGGGATTAATTCAAATAAAATACTTCTCAGCTTGTCATTGGTATGCCTCGAACAATGGACCTTTTGAAACACCAAAACATAAACTTTTCACTAGGCTACTAAGCATTTATGAAAATATATATATATATATATATATATATAGTTTGAAAACTCATTTTGGAAAGCGGTTTTGACCAAAAAATCTAACAATCCCCCACAAGTTTTTAAACTAGTGTCATGTTATGGTGTCGTCGTTTTAATCGTTGTGCATAAGGTAGATGTCGCAAGGACTTGAATCCTCCTTAGACCAACTGAATAGAAGATAGATGCATGGTGTCGTAGAGATTTGAACCAACACATATCTAAAATCTAGCGATCACACAAGATCAAACTCATCTGTGGTAGTTTTCACTTTGAACCACACTTGTCTTTGCTTTTACACATTTATGGCCATGTGCTTGTCCTGGTTTCTGCTAGGGCTCTAGGTATCTTTCCATAAGATACCATAGGAGACGACCAAATCTCCACTCAGGCATAAGTGAGTTCTTTAGGCATGTTTCCTATCAAACATCATGCATCCGAAATGCTTTGAACTCATTAAGGCTTAAGAGTCATCCTCTCTCATGATAGGATTCTAGGTGAGTCTTTTAGGCATGTTTCCTATCTAACATCCCGCATCCAAAATGCTTTGGACCCATTAAGGCTTAACAGCCAACCCATTTACATGATAGGATTATCGGTGAGTCCTTTAGGCATGTTACCTATCCAATATCCCGCATCCAAAATGCTTTGGACTCATTAAGGCTTAATAGCCAACCTCTTTACATGATAGGATTTTACTTGTAGATCTTACTTAACTTTTGAACCAATCATCTTGTTATTAGTAGTGTAAGCTTTGAACTAATAACTTAATGAAATGGTAAGTGTTTGTAAGACTCACCAAACTTTGCAAATCTTACTTTACTTTTGAACCATTTATCTTTATTGTTAGTAGCGTAAGCTTTGAACTAATAATTGGATGAACATGATAAGTATTTGCAAGACTCACAAAACTTTAAGACCCATTACAGCAGACGTCCTTTCAACTGTGTCCTTTTTCAGACCTTTAGTCAAAGGATCAGCCACATTCTCTAAAGACCGAACGTCAATCACTGAGATGACTCCTTAGTAAATGAGTTCTCTTAAATAGCCATGCTTCAGATGAATGGTCCGCTTCTTTCCATTGAACAACGAATTCGCTACCATAACACCCGTTGCCTGATTATCATAATAGATTGTAATTATGCCTTGCAATTCTATCAATGGAAGGTCTCATAGAATACAACTGAGCCACTCAGCTTCATCTCCTGCAGCACAAAGTACGAAGAACTCAGATTCCATCGATGACTATGCAATCATAGTTTACTTCTTAGATTTCCACGAGATGGCAGCTCCGCCCATGGTGAAGACAAAACCTCCAGTAGATCTATACTCATCTGGTTCTGAGCACCAGCTCGCATCTAAATAGCCTTCGATTACAGCCGAATATCCAGTATAGAATAAGCCCAAACCTATAGTTCCTTTCAAGTATCTCATCAATCTCTGGACAGCATCCCAGTGAAGCTTTCCAGGATTACTTGTGAACCTACTAAGCATTCCTACAACGAATGCTATATCTGGCCTTATGCAGCTCATCGCATACATAAGACTTACAATTATCTTTGACTATCTTAGTTGCTCTACTTGTCTTCTAGTGTTCGGTCGAAGCTTATTGTTGTAATCATACGGCACTGACAGTTTTGGCAAGTCGTAGTAGCCATACTTCCTTAGCATGCTCTTGACATAATAAGATTAGGATAATCCAATACCCTCTTCAGAGTATATGATTTTGATTTCGAGAATCATGTCCGCATTTCCAAGATCCTTCATGCTGAATTGTGCCGAGAGAAATTTCTTGGTAGATGTTACTATCTCAAAATCACTCCCGATGATGAGCATATCATCCACATAGAGGCATATAACCACCACCTTTCCTTCAGCAACCTTGATGTATAGGCACTTGTCAGACTCACTGACTTGATACCTATTGTTGCGAACAACCCCATCGAACTTCTCATATCAGAGTTTCGGTGCCTGCTTAAGTCCATATAGAAACTTAATAAGTTTACAAACTTTACCAGCTGGAGCATCAAATCCTTCTGGTTTCTCTCTTCTATGAGGTCTCCATTAAGAAAGACAGTCTTCACATCCATCTGATGTAGGACGAACCTTTTTATCGTCGCCCATATGATAAGCACTCTGATGGTAGTGATCCTGCAAACTGGTGCATAGATGTTAAAGAAATCTATTCCTTCTCTCTGAGAGAATCCTTTTGTCACCAGTGTTGCTTTGTACTTCTAAATAGTACCATCAGGACGAAGCTTTTTCTTAAAGATCCACTTGCAACTGATAGGCCTAGCACCTTCAGGTACATCCACCAGCTCCCACGTGTGATTTTGGATCCATGAATCCATCTCATCATCTATAGATTCTTTCCATAGGAGAGCATCTGTTGACTGCATTGCTTCTTGAAAATTCTGTGGATCTCCTTTCATATTATAGGTGATGAAATCATCTTCAAAATCTTTCTGTCTCCTGACACGCTTGGAAGATGGTTTAGTAACTCCTTCATCACTGACACTTTCAGTTTCTCGCGAAACTGGCTCCTCTGGTGCATTTGACGTACTAGCATTCCCTGATATATCTTTGAGCAATAATCTTTTATCTTTGATAAACTTATCCTCAAAGAATTCTGCATCTCGAACTTCGATGATGGAGTTGGTTCTAAGATCAAGGAACCTGCAAGCATCACTATCTTCAGCAAAGCCAAGAAACACACATCTGTTAGCCTTTGGTCCGAGCTTAGGCCTTCTGATATCTAGAACTCGAACATATGCGAGACACCCACACACTTTAAGACTATCCAAAGTATCTGGATATCCCAACCATAACTGATGAGGAGTACTATCAATTTTAAAATAGGGTACTCTGTTCATAATCCAGTTTGTCATCAGCAAAGCCTCTCCCCAATAGCAGGTAGGTAGACTGGATGTGATTACCATCGAATTCACCATCTCGGTCAATGTGCGATTCTTTCTTTCTATAATTCCATTAGATTACGGAGAATACGGAGCAGTAGTTTCAGCAATGATTTCATGCTCCTTGAAGTATGTCTCTGACTCCTTAGATCGGTACTCTCCTCCTTTGTCACTCCTAAGTCTTTTCACCTAAAGTCCAAGTTGTTTCTCCACTCGAGTCCAAAACTCGACAAACTTGCTGAAGGCTTCATCTTTAGATTTCTACAGGTAGATGTGGCAGAAGCGAGAGTGGTCATCAATGAAGGTGATGAAGTACTTCATGACGTCCCGAGTGATGAAGCTCTTAAAATCACAAGTATCTGAGTGAATCAGATCCAATAGGTTGGTGCTCCTTATGACACTTGGAAATGGCTTCCTTGTCAGCTTCACTTGTACACAGACTTCACACTTATCAGGTTTGTTACCCCCCACATTTCAGAAGTAATCCTAACTTCTCCATGCTAGATAGCTTTTTATAATTTACATGTCCTAGCCTATTGTACCATAATACAAAGGAGTGAGCAGAAGATGATACTTCATTTACAACTGAGTTGGGTACAATAGTACTGATTTTATACATGACATAAGTACGATATGCAATATCAAAATACATTTTCTTAAAAGATAACACAGTCTTTTCTCCTTGAAAATCCAGCCTCATACCGACGTCACACAGCAGGCTTCCAGAGACTAAGTTTTTGGCAATTGAGGGAACATGTTTCACATCCTTCAATGTGATTCTTCCCTGAAGAAAGAGTCAGCACCACAGTCCCATTTCTAAGAACAGGAACTACCGAATGATCAGCCATTGATATATTCTCTTTGGCAGCAATATAGGAAGAGAGCATATCTCTATTAGAGCATGACAGGTAGCACATGTATCTAACCACCAACCAGAGACGTTATTGGGAGTTGTCACTTGAAAGAGCATAGTCACACAATTGTCAAGTTGATTAACATTGTGTGTTGTTCCCTTCTTTGGTGCTTTGCAATCCTTATCAAAATTCCCTTGCTTCCCACAGTTGAAGCATTTGTTGCTCTTCTTAAAATCTTTCTTCTGAACATCCAGGTTCTTCGGATTATGATTCTTCTTTTTGTTAAAAGACTTTTTTTCTTAGAAGAAGAACTTTTGTACCCTTCTCAGAGTTAGAAGCCACCATGTTAGTAGACGCCTTCTGCTTAGCAAGGAGCTCATTCTTCGTACGAGTCCAAATCTCATCCTCAATCCGAATGAACCTCTTCAAATCAGATAAAGTCACCTATTTTTTCCTTCTTCGAATGTCCGGGGAGAACGACATTCAAGATGGAGGAAGCTTATTGATAATTGCACCAGAAATGAAGGTTTGACAAAAACTGATCTTTTCATCCTTCAGCTTCATAACAAACTTTTCGAGTTCTTTAACTTGAGGCAAAAACTCAGTGTCATCTTCGAACATGAAGTCCAGAAATTTATCAATGATGTGAGACTTGGAAAGCTTTTCCTCATCCTTGTATTGCTCCTCTAGAGCATTCCAGATTTTTTTTTGCAGAGGGCTTGTTGGTGTAAGCATCTATCAGATGATCAGCTAAACAATTAAGGAGATAACTCCTGCAGAAATGATCATTTTTAGCCCAAGAGGCTTCAGACTCAGAATCTTCTTCAAATTCAGGTTTCTCCTCAGAAACTACATAGTAGATTTTCAGGAGTTGCATCCCGAAAATCACTTTCCGACGCTATGCGTTAAAATTAGATTCGTCAAAATTCTCTAACTTGAGATAGTCTACTCCAAGAGTCCTTGCAGGATCAATTAGTAGTTCAGAAATATTGCTTTAAGATTATTGAAAATTATGGTTAAATCTAGATTAAAATAGAAAATTGTGCTATAATTTAAAACTTTTTCAGCTCACTACTGTGCCTTTGAGAAACGTTGTGCTTAAAGTAATATTTGACCTACTCCGGTGCAAGGATCCCAAGACCAAACTGCTTCCAGGAATAGTAGTACAGTACTCTGGTGTGCACTAACCCAGTACTGTCAAGATCTCCTTGAACTATAAGACCTTTCGGTCAAGCAAAGATCTCCTCGATCTCAGAACATTTCGGTTCAAAACCTTTCGGTTTCAGGGCAAGTTCCGGCAGACACAGTTTCTGCAGCAGCAGCACAACAACAGCAATAATGTCGATCCGATGCTCGTTTTCCAAGCTCGACGTTCGTTTTCAAACTCGCGTGTATATTTTTCAAGAGCTGCCCAATGGCGCTATTTATAGGCCTCTAAGGCCAGCTCAAGAGTCACTTGCAATTAATGTGACTGTTATAATTCTTAATGGTAATTAAGATTGTAACATCAATGTATTAAATTGCTCTAAATGTTATTATAACTGCTGCATGCAGTAACTCCTGAATACGAGGCAACCAACAGACGTGTTGCTACGAAACGCGAGGGTCACATCTCAGCAAATTAGACGAACCTTATTTGACAAACGAACCTCGTCAAACAGGCGAGCCTCGTATGACAGACGAACCTCGTTAAACGAGCGAACATTGTCAATCAGGCGAACCTCGTATGATAGACGAGCCTCGTCGAACGAGCGAACAGTGTCAAACAGGCGAACCTTGTATGACGAGCGAACCTCGTCTGATCTTGTGAATCAGACGAACCTCATCGAACAAGTGGAACCTTGTCAACCAATTGACGAACCTCTCTGATTTCGAGATCGCTAGGGTCACACCCTTATGCGAATGCGTAGCTTGTCTGCATGTCGCGAAGCAGCCTGTGAGGACACCTTCGTGGCAACCATAGTGGCAGCCAACGTGGCACCAAACAGCGCCACCTCGCCCCGATGCCTCCGTACGAAGTGCGCCTAACAAAGCGTCACTTAGCACCTCAGCCCGATTAGCCCCGATCTCCGACCCATGGGCCCCCGGCCCCCGGCCCACTAGAACTTATGTGAGATTAATTCAAATAAAACACTTATCGGCTTGTCGTTGGCAAGCCTTAAACAAGGGCCCTTTTGAAATACTAAAACATAAACTTTCTACTAGCCTACTAAGCATTTATGAAAATACTTGTAGTTAATATATATATAGTTTGAAAACTCATTTTGGAAAGCGGTTTTGACCAAAAAATCCAACATGGAATTACTGTCATCTGTCTGTTGTAGTTCTATCGTAGAAGGAAAAGTGATATATAAACCAATGTTTCTTCTCTAAGTGGGTATTTGTTTCAAATCCTATAATTTTAGGATATGGATTTCACCATGAGATTTAAAATCCATAGGTGTTTTGTTATGAGTTGGGATTTCTAAAATATGGTTTGTTTCACTAATATTTTGGGATTTGAAATACTATAATTTGTAAAAAAAAATTTGTTTTAAGCTGAAATTGTAGCATTACCAAATGTCAAAATTTTGTAATATGATAAATATGCTATCTTGGTAAGGTTACCTTCACAAAAAGATAAATTTGAGATTTGTTAAATCATCTCCAATTGAGAGGTAAGCACACTCATTTATGGAATTTGTCAAAATCCTCTCCGATTGAGAGGATTTGGCAAATTCTGAAAATTAGGCACTTTTTATACTTTTGAATTCAATATTCTAATTTTTTTTAAAACAAACACCATATATGGAATCCCAAAACACAAAAAAAAAAACTCATTTTTTGATCCCAAAACGTGTAATCCATGCCAAATGCCAAAATTTTTGGTGAAACAAACACCCCCTAATAGCATTTGTGCATGGTACATTTAACACACTTGCAGGCTCTTTCTTCGTAATAAGGCAAAGGATCTGCATAATGAATTTTATTTCTGCTAAGAAGGATTTGCTCTGTATTTGGTAAAAACAATTCATGGAATTTTAACCAGGCAATAAAACACCCATTAACTACTTACCAAAATATGAACCGACCCATTAATTTATATGACAAAAGAGGCTTAACTCATGGATTATAATGCCCGTTTTCAAATGAAATTGAAGCGACCAATTATTTATTTAGTAGACTAGTATACCATACGTGCATTGCACGTGATGCATATTAAGAAACTACATGAGTTTAAATATTTGTACACCAAGTAATTTTTACTCACCAAATTATGAATTCCACATAACTATTTAAAACATACTTTGTTAAAACTCAAAATTAACAAACGCCTGAATAAAATAACAAATCCAAATAAAAATGAAAGAAGAACATTAATTTTCTATTAAAAACTGAAAACATTAACACTACAGACTTAACGCCAAAGTTAAATGATACCACAACTTGACAAAAGCATGCAAGTAATAGATGATTGCAAAAATCAGTGAACCTCACATAAACTCATTGCAAATAAAAAAGTGATCAATAAAGCTAATGCCAAGTTGCAGGTTGATGGCTTCCCAATTGAAGAAAAGAGCAAATTACCAGAAAAATTTTCATTGTCAATATCCTCGACATAATAGTTTAAATAAACATAATTAAGTGTATTCATCATAATGCTATAAATGTTGTATCACTTCTCACTTTCTATTTTAATATTTTTATTATTCATGAACTTTCTTTTGTTCATATCTTTTTTCAGGCTTGTCATACTCTTTCGCTTCAGTGAAATGTCCTTTGAATCTTCATCTTCATCACATTCTATTGGTTCGAAATTGTTTGGGCTGCATATTTCTTGAGCGGTTATTCTTCCTTCAATTCTTTTCTCTTCATCTTTCCTGTTCATTTTTACCAAGAAAAGATATTCTTTGTCGCAACAGCTCATCATTTTCTGGTACATAGGTAATAAGTGCTCCTGCATTATATTTATGGTCATTTTTCTATTTTACTAATTTACTAATTTTATGGAAAAAAACTTTTATATATTTGAAGTAAATAATGTTATATTACCTTTCCTTCTTCATCAAATGAATCTACATATTCTTCAGCTGAACAACCAGTTAGAAACCGAGCTTCATCGAAAATTGTAACATATGCCTTGTCGATATGATCTTTAACTTCCAATCGCATAAGGTACCTTGATGTGAAAATTTAATGTTATTTTTTTTTTATAAATAAAATTTAAAACTTACTTTATTTCCCATTCTGCATCTTCAGTATTGCAATTGTTGCATTTAGCTATGTTGTCTTTAACAAAAACCTTTCTTTGACAACTCTTGCATGCGGTGTAACAAGGTGATTCTTAATTGATTATTGCTGATATCTCCGCTTTAAAGTAGGAATAAATATTCTAAAAAAATAGCAATCAAGTTATAAATTCAAAATTTATTATTATTTATCTTGTTAATATCTTAACCAATATAATAAAATACATGTTTTATAGCTGTTGATGATGTGATGATATCACCAAGCATAACCTTCTTAGACCTTCTCATTAGCTTCGATGGGGACTGCTGCATCAGTTTCTCATAATTTTTCCCCTTCCCTGCCATCCTATATTTAAGGCATGTATTATTTTTTTTTCAAAATTATATTAGGAAGGATTTTATTTGCATAAGCATTACCATTCTTTAAGAGTGTGTGCTTCAGTAATGTTTGGGTCTATCAAAAATATTGTTGCAGGCTTTGATGATAGTTGCGGAACTCCTGTATTCATTATATGCCCATATATCTATTTGTAGTAACATTAATTATTGCTATAGTTGGTTTTTGTTTTTTCTTGTCTTCGAATACTTGACCTTCTTTCTCTGCATGCTCTCCCCATAATGTTAATACCAATGGATCCATCCTGTGTCAATTAAAAAAATTGTTAAATGGATATGTTAGTATTTTAATATTTGTTAATGAAAAATTTATTTCTTATTTAAAAACACTTACGCTTCATTCATTATTGTGATCTCCCTTCTAACTGATGTATTTGTTGTGTACAACGGTCTCACTGAAGTGATGAATCCTAACACATCTGTATAAAGATTAAAATTTTTGTGCTTAAATTTTTAATTTTCTATTACAAATGCTATGTTATTAAGATTAAAAATTTAGCATACCGAAAAATATATTTTTATTATTTGTCTTTGTCACCTCTTCGAATCGCTTGAATGAAAATGGTAGGGTAACGATATTGATTTCATTTTCGGATACTGTAATTTTTGTGTTTTGTCCAAAAGCAAGCTCAAAATTTGGATTCATCGATGCATATTTCCTATTTATAGGCCTGACTATACCATTCTTGATGATAATGGTGTTGCTGAGATGGATGTATTCCTCAAATGTTGCTATTGTAGAATTGAATAGTGTGGCTTGAATCTTTGTTCCCTGTATTTATTTGTTGTTACTTAAACTTTAAAATAAATTACCAGTTAAGTAAAAATTTAATGAAATTCAAATGTAATAATAAATATTTCATTTGAAGAGTTGTACTTACCTCTTCGTCAATCACAATAATCTTTTGAACATGACCTGAACCTTTTGACGATGAGAATTGCTCCAAGGAAACTTTTAGTATAAGCACTTTGATTGAGAAAGATTCTTGATATAACTTCAAATCCTTAATGAAGCTGTATTCACCTTTATGTTGTCTTTCAGCAGTCATCTTCCCTGTAACCATAGTAAATATTAGAAATATCAAATAAAGTAAAATTTACAAATTATAATAATGATATTTATTTTTTTCACCATCTTCTTATTGCAATATTTATTGCTATAAAATAATTAAATTTAATTTTGATATTTTTGGTATTGACATTTATTTAAAATAAATAAGTTAGTCATTTAAATGTTTTTTCTAACCTTTCTCTGGATAGAACTTCTTTGTAGACGATATTTTTGGTGTATGTATATCCTTTCTTTTGTTTTCTTTCGCCTTTAACCAGCACTCTTGTATTGTTTGTTGATACACCACGAGATAAAGCGACGTATAATTGTCCATGTGAAAAAACATGGCACTCTTGTATTGTTTGTTGATACACCACGAGATAAAGCGACGTATAATTGTCCATGTGAAAAAACATGTTATGGTAAATAAATACCCACTGTGTGAATTGTTTGTCCCTGTGCTTTGTTTATTGTCATTGCGAAGCATAACCTTATAGGAAATTGTTTTCATTGAAATTTGAAAGGGTAATTTTCATTTTCAGCTGGTAATAATGGTATCCTTGGAATCATGACTTCTTGACCCGCATGATGACTTTTTGTTATTTCTGCTTTAATAACATTTTTATCAAATTCTTTGCAAACCATTCTAGTTCCATTGCAAAGTCCATTTGATGGGTCAAGATTTCTAAGCAACATTATCAGGCAATTCTGCTTTAGCTTTAGCTTGTGCGGTGGAAGACCATTAGGCATCAACTTGTTTAAAAATTCTTCTTGGTAGTAGTTATAGCTTGTGCGGTGGAAGACCATTAGGCATCAACTTGTTTAAAAATTCTTCTTGGTAGTAGTTATTTGGATCATCAATAGCCTTGTCAAAACTATGGAAACAACTTGTTTAAAAATTCTTCTTGGTAGTAGTTATTTGGATCATCAATAGCCTTGTCAAAACTATGGAACATAATCTCATCACCAGGAAATTTATCAAAAAGCTTGTCATTGAGCTTATCTACATATTCATTTTTTGTCGCAAGAATAGCTCGTTCTGTCATATATTCAGCTGAATTTGCATTTTGTTCAATTGATGGAAATACTTTGTTTAACAATTCAACTTCCGATTGTCCATTTTTGCTATCTTCAATCACAATACTTTCAGGAAGTCTAATAAGTTCATCTTTAGTTGTTTTTTCTGTTCCATTTCCAACACGCAGCAAGAATTTACTGAATTCTTCATCATTTTTTGCTCGCATGTTTATTTTTAATGTTATCTTTTCCATCTTCTCCCACAAATAAGACTTTACTAAGCTGGCATTAACTGTTTGGCTCCTTGTTCCTCTTGGAATAACTGGCAACACTTGACGAAAATCTCCTCCAAAAACTACTACTTTACCACCAAACAATTCTTTTGTACTCAATAGGTCTTGCATTGTACGATCTACACTTTCAATTGTTACTCTTTTTGCCATTGCTACTCGTTTTGCCATAGGTGCTTCATCCCAAATAATTAGTGCTGCTTTTCTAATCAAATGTACAGTACCTTCCTGTTTAGATATATTGCAAACTGTTGTCTCAGTGGCATTAATAGGTATCTTAAAACGTGAATGTGATGTGCGCCCACCAGGTAGTCAAGATGCTGCTAATCCTGAAGTTGTAGTTGCTATTGCAATCATTCCTTTTGATCTGACATTGGCAAGTATAGTTTTGTACAAGAATGTTTTTCCCGTCCCTCCAGGACCATCTATGAAAAAAACTCCTCCCTTATTCATATTAACTCTGTCCATTATTATTTCAAAAGCTTTTCTTTGATCTTCGTTTAATTTGTACTTACCATCTATATCTTCCTGACAGACTTTAACATCTATCTCATCCTGTATGATTCGTAGATTGCATGATGGATTATCTATTTCATCCTCTTTAAATTTAGGTAAATCAAAATCTTGTATTGTCTTCCCCATGCTCTCTAGGAAATAATTAACTCCCTCTAATGCCCATGCAGTTTGTTCTACATCTGTCGCTATAGATCTTTGAACGAAATCTTCAGACATTGCTGGTCTATATCTCTCCCATAATAATCTGACATTTGTTGGTTGACAATAAACCAGAATAGTTGCAAATAATCTTCTTAATGCGTATGGCATCTTGAAATTTACTGCTTCATCCAAGCATTCGACTATACTATCGTCGGATTCTAAGAGTCCTCTTTTCTGTGCAGACTCTTTAAAAGTCTTCATAAGTAATCCATCAACAATTAGTAGGTCATCCCAAGAAGTAGGACCTTTAACATGATTCAATAAAAACCTTAAATAATATCTCTCCCCCTCTATAGGATTTGCTGAATTTATTCGTCCAATCACGGCCTTTTTTTCCTCTCATTCTAACATTTCTTTACTACTACCCACACATAATGTTCAGGAAATTCTTTGTACAGCAACATCCTTGCTTTTTGATCTGAAGCACGTTTTCTAAAGTATTCTGTAAGCATTGTCTTAGCTGTGTGCTCTCACGTCATAATATTTCGAAGATCTTCATTATTCCAATAATAAACATTTTGCTTCTTTGGAAGATGTAATTGGAGGTTAATAACAGGGGGTTGTATATCATTCATCTTAAATTCAAAAATTCGCCAAATTGCTTCTTATGCTGATACCCATCTCACATCTTGGTATTGTTTGATCTCATCTACTGAATATGTTGCCTCATTTGACGCAATGCACACAGCTGCTTTGTCATGCCCTTTGTATATATATATTTATAAAGATATTTTACAACCTTAAGTCCAGAGCATACTTCAACATTGACATGACAATTATACCTACTTAATAGGTAAGGATTGTATGGAACAATCCATTGATTGTCTAAAATTGTGTTACGTACAAAAATTTTCTTTCCATCATTCCTTCGCATATATATTGGATAACCATCACCCCCTAAACTTGTCTTTGAACAAAAAGGACGTGGGTAGTGATATTTACATTTTCCGTCAACCATGCATGGACTTGTTTTCCTCAACGATCCACAAGGGCCATGAACCATATGTTTTACCACATTCGCATGCAACATTGGAAATAGTGATTGATCTGGTAATTCTGCCAATATAAATTTATCAAAATGATCTGGGCTCATTAGCTTATATTCATATTTTAAAATTAATAATATATGAGCATGTGGAAGTCCCCTTTTCTGAAATTCAATGACATAGACACGTGCAACTAATTTACCAAATACTTCTTTCTTAAATAGCTGGTCTTTAAGATCCTCTATTTTCCCTCTAAAAACTCTAGAAGAAAGATCTGGTCTATCCTGTGCTGTTTGTCCATTTAGAAGCTCATTCCTTATTTCATCCCAATCTGGATTACATGTTATTGTAATGAAGAGATCTGGTTTACCGTATCTTTGAACAAGAGCCATAGCGTCCATATAACGACGCCTCATATCTCTTGGTCCTCCAATGAAAGATGGTGGTAAAACAACTCTATGTCCAACTTGATCTCCACGTGTTTCCCTAGCAGTAACACTATCAACAATTCCTTGATACAATTCTGCTCTTATATTCGATTGTTGTTTTCTAAAGAAATCAAGTCGCGTTGTCTCTAACTTCACATACATGTCCACAGCAAACTGTTGAAATAGTCGTCCAGCAAGTAGCAGAATTGATTTTATTGGATTCCGAATTTGAAGCTTGTAGCAATAATACTCCCTACAAGAAACATATTGCCCTCCTTGTCTTTCGATATCTGTTATAAGCTTAAAAATTTTTAGAAATTGATAAGATATGATATATTTTACTTATGAGATTAAAATTTGGCGTTGGTTTTACCTTGTGATTCCTCCTTATTAAGCTGTCTAGTTAAATCCAATGTCTGACTTTCTTCGATCATATTTAATTGTATTCTTTCGTTCCGACCTCTGTAGATAAACTGTTGCCACCCACTCTCACCATTTGGAAATAAAATTGGATATTGTAGAGGATCATAACAACTATAATAATGTTTGACTTGATGCTTTTGTCCAGAGTGCTCTTGTATTATAATATCTCTATTTAACGGTTCATTTGGATTGTATCCTTCTATCCAAATTGCTGCCACTTGCTCTGTTGTTGGGGAGTTATAAATCCTTTGGTCAAGATTGGTGTTCTTAGATATACAAATTTGTAATTCTCTCAACGTTGGTACATCTTTAAGCCTCCGTAGAATTTTCGCATAAGGATTGTCTTCTAGGATTTTCATTATAGTCTTCATTGTATTTTCTGATAATTTCCCTTCTTGTAAAACATTCATCCTATTTTACAATTCATTATCTGTGTCATAAAAATATAACTGGAAGAAGCGAGGTCTATCATCTTGTGGTATCAATCCAGGCAAACTATGGTAAATCTGACCTTACGCTCTAAAAGTGTATATTCCATCCCTTGAAGATGCCAAGTTTTAATCAATTGCTACCCCAAATGAGGTGAAAGAGAAAATACTATTGTATGCTCTAATGTTTCTCCTAAACTCAACACCCTCATTACAATCCGATGTTAGCAAGTTATATAATTCATCTGGGATACAAGGTTCCACAAGTACTGTTTCTCCATTATTACAGCAAAAAGATGGACTCTCATATTCAAATTTCATTGTTCCACAATGGTTGCAACTTGCTATCTTTCCAAGCTTGTATAGTTCTGAACAAGACGACCTTGATATATTTGTTCCTATACGATTGTAATATGTTATTAGTTAATTCTGTATACTATAGAAACTTAAATTATTATATTTATAAACTTATCAAAGCTCACTGTTGCATTCAACTTGGTAATTGGATGCTCGTTCTAGCCAACGTGCACTTCTTTTCATTGATTGATCTTCTGCATTTGGACTACTATCCATAGTCCTCTTTATTCTCTTATTTCGACACATCCTTCCAAATATAAGCTTCTCTTTCCTTAGTAGTTAATGCATTGTAGTAAAATTTCCTCTTCATTTTCTTTGATGTTGTTGATAAATTTATATGAATATATTAGAATTATTTGTTATTGATTATCTGGAGGATGCATTAGAAAAATTAAATTTGTTCAACTAACCTTCATTTGTTCCATTTGTTTTTCCAATTGTTTTTCACGCAAACTTGTGAGAATATTATTTGAACTGCAAAAGAATTGAACATTAATTTATTTTTCATATTAATCTAGTACATACATATAATAAACTTAAATTTTAAATTTTATATGTTTTGAATTCATTTATTATGTGTGAAATTTCATAATGTACTTAAATTCAATTAGTTAACATAGTAATTGCACACTAATAAAACTAATGTTATAATTAATATACGAATCATATAAAGCATTACTTTTGAAAAGGAAATGTACCTTGTTTTCCTTGCTATAATTGTTGTTTGATCTTAATCTTGCATTCTAAAAAAATATCGAAAATAAAAAGTTAGTACAACCATATATGAAAATAAATTTCTTTGGTTTAATTATTATTACGAGGCGTATTGTTGTTCGGCGTCAAATATCGTGCAGTCCATTATCCCATACTTTATTAATTTCTGCTGAATCTTAAATGTTGTGTAATTTTGGTTATTAAAAAGTCAACCATGGAAGCATATCGGAAACTAAATCCTACCCTCGTTTGTGGAAACCCATAGGAAATGGTAGTTTGTATGGGGAAGGATGTCAACAATGACTGATAAACAGCCATTTATTTAACATTAATTTACGTAAGGTTTTAATATAATACTCAATGTTGGTTTTAATAATCAAACATAAGGGATGGGTAGTATCATACAATAACGTGTTTCACTTTAATAAAATAATCAAGTAAGATGAATTGATAAGCTGCTTTATTGTCATATGATCTTGGGCTAGGAATAAAATATTCCACTTGAATAAAATAATTAAGTAAAGTGAAAAGGATGAGCTGCGCCTTAAGTAAGTAACATCAACATAAATATGAGTATGAATATATTCTAAATGTAAATGATCCACATCCATCCTATAATAATACATAATAGTACAGACTCTCATAGTAATGACATATTTTAGTTCATACATTTACTCATATAATCTCACTAAATGAGTCATTTTCATTGTTACAATTCCCGTTTTAAAATGCTTTTACTCTTAAGGAAAAAAATCTCTTTTGAATATCATATGTTCTAAAGAGAATTGAGAACAGATAGAAAGTATGAGCTAATGAAGATATGGAAATATATAATTCAAAGAAGGCATAATTAGATTATGAATGGATGGGATCGATTCAAGTAACTAATAGTAATAAACAACCATTTATTTTGCATAAATTTACAGAAGGTTTTCTGCTTTGATGATATCTGGTGAAGCTGTTGCAAGTACAAACTATATAAAGTATTATTTTTGTAAAGGAAATGTACCTTATTTTCCTTGTTGTAGTTGTTGGTTGTTTTAATCTTTAGACCTAGCTTTATACCTAGATAAAAAAAAGAAAATTAAAAGTTAGTATTATATCTTATGCATTGGTTCAATGTATCAATTGTTCAATTTTATATTGAATACCTACAAAAGGTCATAACATTTCATCCATAAAGAAACCTTGTGAAGCTCTAAAGATGAACTAATAACTTTGAAAACCATATCTTATCATAATCGTAATCATAAATCATAAATCATAAATCATAAATGGCTAAAATTGAAGTATCATTAATACTTCACACAAAACCATATCATTCATAAACCTGACGGTAAAGAAATATAAAGAGGTAAACATAAGTTTTTCCACATAACTTAAGCTAATTAAAACAACTGAAATTTATAAAATTTTCCAACATGATTCTCAAACTCATAGACCTTGATTTATTTTATTGACTTGACATTTATTTTTCTAATACTTTTCTCAACTCATTTTTTCTTCTCCTGGCGAAATTTCCATATAGCTGCTAGAATTTCCATAGCTTTAGCAAACAATTTTTCTGCTTCTTCTTCATCTTTGATTTTAACAGCAAAAGGGACATTAACTTCAGGAGTAGCAGGAGCATCTTCGCTAGGTACATAATCAGTATCTGAAATTTTAACCTTCACTTTTTTGTTAACTTCAAAAGAACTCTCCTCATCATCATCATTATAATACTCCTCAATGGAAGGTTCTTCTTCATCATCATTTGATGAAATTTCTATAATTTCATTGTCATTAACAAACTTTTTAAATTCATATTGTTTAGGAACTGATTTCCAGGCAGTGCGTTTCAACAACATCTGTTATGAAACCATGAAAGGAATTATTAATATAACTATAATATAAGTCTTGACATTATAGAGATCATATTAGGCTGCCACAAACACTATAATAACATGATAAAGCAAGGAAGTTTTGAAATAAAACAAATATTAAGTATAAATGTTCAAGCTTGAACTTTTGCAGTTTAAAGCAATGAAACACAATAGACCGAAGCTGATTCTGAATGGGACGTAATAGACACTGTGATTGTGCAAGTTCAATGTGTTAAGTAGAAGTTGAACATATTTTGGTTAGTTAAAGAAGATATGTGGAACTTGTGTTTATGTAGTAAAGAATGTGGCTCATTGGACCTGAAGATATCTCTAGTTAGCAAAACTTGGTTTATGAGCAAAACTTGGTAATGGACCTGAAGATATCATGTTCATGAATTTAGCAAAACTTGGTTTATGAGCATAAATATAACTAATGATTGTTTTTTCTATCTGTTCGCTAGTGTTTGCATATGTGGTTCATTGAAGCTATTTTTTTCGCATTCATAAAACATACAAACAAATATTATGTCCATAGGTAAACAAATCTAGAAAACCATTATCAAAAATTTTGTATACCCAAATTACCCCCTTCAAATTTTGTAATTCTAATTTTATCCAAAATATACACTTTCCCCTTTTAATCCCCTTGATACAATAAAGAGAACCCCTCCGGAGGGGGTGTTGGTTGGTTGAGGGGTCGGAAACATCACTGGAGGTTAGCATGGCTTTAGGAGGTTGAGAGATGTCAGACAAGGTAATGAGACTTCAGGTAAACTTGAGGAGGCTTCAACAGGGCTATGTGTGATAGAATATAATCTTTGACAATATCCTTGTAAATACTCTAAATATTAGATTGATATTATTTACCTAATTTAGTTAAGCAAATATTCTCTGTCAAAGATATCCCCTGTAATTAGGCAAAGATATCCCTTGTAATTAGGCTAATATCATGCTCATAAATCCCTTGTAATTAGGCTAATATCATGCTCATAACCTTGTATATATATCACGGATGAATTGAGGAATACACAGGGGGATTCAATCATCTTTCATGGTATCAGAGCCTTAAGTTCTCCTTCCATTATCTTTTCCTCTCACAATTTTCTTCTCATCTTCCTCCTCTCCACTCATGGCAGACTCTAAGTTCCATTCTGCCCATGGCGTCAACAACATAAAAAATGCCATCCCTCTCATCCTAGACCACGAAACCTGCCAATACACCAACTGGTCTACCCTATGGTTGATCCACGCCCGTGCTCACGATGTTATCGACCATATTCTACCTCCTAAACCCGATGACAAAACGCCAGCACCGGACTCCTCGACCAAAACCGAAGCCGAACGTCTTGCGGAGAAGGCCCTATGGATTCGGCTCGACAATCTTGTCCTTCAATGGATATATAGCACGGTCTCACCCGATATTCTCAACCAAATAATCAATCCCAATGACACAGCTGCCCAAGCTTGGAATAAAGTGGCGAATTTATTCCAAAATAACAAGACAACTCGAGCTCTTCATCTCGAAAATGAACTCACGAATACGTACCTTCATGATTTTCCTAATGTCAAGGCGTATTGTCAACGATTAAAGACTCTCATGGACCAACTAGCCAACGTTGGTGTTACAGTTTCGGATGAAAGAATGACTTTGAAATTGTTACAAGGTCTCACCCATGCTTATGGGAATTTTGTCACTGTAATTCAACACACTCATCCTTTTCCTACATTTGCGGAAGCACAGACCAAGCTTGATTTGGAGGAAGCAACTCAGAAAGATCGAGCAAAACACGAAGGTAATGATTCTTCTTTGCTAATGGACACCTCTAATGATGATGCTACTGTTTCTAATTCTCAGTCCAAACGTGACAATTATGCTCATAATCGGAATTATAATGGTGGCCGTGGGAAGAAGAATTACAACCGGGGTCGTGGCAGCAACAACCGTGGCCGAGGAGGAGGTCGTGGTAGTAACGACAACTCCTCCTAACCGCAACCTCAGCTGCGAGGTGCAGCCCAGCAGCATTGGCCTTCTTAGCGAGGTGCAGCCCAGCAGCCTTGGCTTCCTCCACCTTATTGGGCCTATCAGCCTTGGGCCTACCAGCAGCGAGGTGCAGCCCAGCAGCCTTGGCTTCCTCCACCTTATTGGGCCTATCAGCCTTGGGCCTACCAGCAACAGTGGGCCACACCGCCCTGCCCTCACCCAACAGTTCAGTGGCAGCCCCGTCCTTCCCCAAACCAGCAGGGGCTGCTTGGGCAGCGTCCTCCTCAGGCTTTCTACTCGGCCCAATCCACTCCTAGCACGGGTTATGCCCCTACCAACATTGAAAGTGCAATGCATACCTTATCGCTAAATCAACCCGATGATAATTGGTACATGGACACGGGTGCAACATCACACATGACCGCGAATTCAGGTACTCTCTCGTCTTATTTTCATTTGAGCAAAAACAATGGTATCATTGTCGGCAATGGCAACACAATTCCGATTCATGGTTATGGTAATACTTCCATTCCCCACAACAAACCACCCCTGGCTTTACATAATGTGCTACATGCCCCTAAACTTATCAAAAATCTTATTTCAGTACGGAAGTTTACATCTGATAATTCCGTTTCCGTTGAATTTGACCCTTTTGGCTTTTCTGTGAAGGATTTCAAGACGGGGAAACGCCTCCTGAGATGTGAGAGCTCAGGCGATCTCTACCCCTTCACCACCAAATATCGGGCACTCCAACCATCATTTTCTAATTCTGCTTTTACTGCTTTACCTTTGGATTTATGGCACTCCCGTTTAGGGCACCCAGGAAATGTTGTTTTAGACTCTCTTCGTAAAGACAATTTTATTTCTTGTAATAAATCCCGGACTTTTTGCCATGCTTGTCCTCTTGGGAAATTAATTAAGTTACCTTTCTATGACTCTATGACTACTACTTCTATGCCATTTGACATCGTTCACAGTGATGTGTGGACATCTCCTACTTTAAGTTCATCAGGCCATCGTTATTATGCTCTCTTTCTAGATGATTATTCTAACTTCTTATGGACCTTCCCCATCTCCCAAAAATCCCAAATCTATTCCATATTTCTATCTTTTACAGCATACATTAAAACACAATTCGAAAGGGAAATTAAAAATTTCCAATGTGACAATGGTCCTGAATATGACAATGGCCCACTTCAAAAATTTTGTGAACAAAATGGCATGCACTTCCGTTTCTCTTGTCCACACACATCTCCTCAAAATGGGAAAGCCGAACGGAAAATCAAAACTATAAATAATATTACCCGTACCTTGCTTGCCCATTCTTCGGTTCCACATACCTTTTGGCACCATGCCCTAGCCATGGCAACCTATTTATTAAACATCCTCCCCACCAAAGTCCTAGGGTTTCTTTCTCCGACTCAAGTTCTTTACAAGAAAAATCCCGAATACTCCCACTTACGTGTTTTTGGATGCCTATGCTTCCCTCTCTTCCCTTCAACCACTATCAATAAACTTCAAGAACGTTCGACACCATGTATCTTCTTGGGCTATCCCTCCAACCATAGAGGCTACAAATGCAATGACTTATCTAGCAGAAAAATCATTATTTCCCGACACGTGATCTTTGATGAAACGCAATTTCCCTTCACAAAAATTCATGAAGCATCTCCTACTTCTTATGATTTCCTAAATGATTTTTCTCCATATATTCGACATCATCATCAGCTTTCTAGTCCACCATCTACGCCAAACTCTCCATCACAGCAAACTAATGAGTCTGGCCCACAGTCACAGGCCCAATCCACCCCCCGACACTCCTTTCTCCAAGTCTAGCACACACCAATTCTCCCAGTCCACCTCCAGAACCGTCCCATCCGCCAGCCACAGTTCACCGTATGGCCACCCGAAGCCAACACGGGATTTTTAAGCCCAACAGAAAATTCCACAACTTAAGTGTCGTGTCTCCCTTCACTGCTTCCATCTCTCCTCTCCCTCGGAATCCAGTGAGTGCACTTCATGACCCGAATTGGAAAAATGCCATGCAAGATGAATTTAATGCTCTCATTGAAAATAAGACGTGGGATTTAGTACCTCGTCCTCCTAATGTTAATTTAATTCGGTCAATGTGGATTTTTCGACATAAAAAGAAGTCTGATGGTTCTTTTGAGCGGCATAAAGCCCGTCTTGTAGGTGATGGCAGGTCTCAAAAAGCTGGAATTGATTGTGCTGAAACTTTTAGCCCAGTTGTCAAACCGGCAACTATTCGGACCGTTTTGAGTATTGCTTTAACAAAATCATGGCCCATTCATCAGTTGGATGTTAAGAATGCATTCCATGTTGCAAAGTTAGGCTTCACTCACAGCTCCTCGGATCACTCTCTTTTTATTTACACTCAGGGATCGGATATTGCTTATATTCTATTATATGTTGATGACATTATTCTTACTGCCACTTCAGATGCTCTTCGAATTTCCATCATGAAACTTCTTGCTGCAGAATTTTCTATGAAGGACTTGGGTCCTCTCAGTTACTTTCTTGGCATAGCTGTCACCCGTAATGCCAACAGTCTTTTTCTGTCTCAGAAGACCTATGCCGAGGACATTCTCGAAAGAGCAGGTATGACAGGCTGTAAACCGTGTCCCACACCCGTTGACACGAAAGGCAAACTTAGTGCATCGGAGGGTGCACCACATGATGATCCTACTAAATACAGACAACTGGCAGGTGCTCTACAATATCTCACCTTTACTCGGCCTGACATATCCTATGCGGTTCAACAAATTTGCTTACATATGCATGATCCAAAAACCGCACATATGGAAGCTCTTAAACGTATCCTTCGATACGTTAAGGGTACTATAACCCACGGCCTGTACCTCTACAAATCAAAAATTGATTCTCTTGTTTCATATACGGATGCCGACTGGGGTGGGTGTCCGGACACACGCCGTTCTACATTCGGGTATTGTGTATTTCTCGGGGATAATCTGCTCTCATGGTCATCTAAACGACAACCTACATTGTCAAAATCTAGTGCCGAAGCAGAATACCGTGGGGTGGCTAATGTAGTCTCTGAGTCGTGCTGGATTCGTAATTTGCTACTTGAGTTACAATGCTCGGTTATTAAAGCCACGTTGGTATATTGTGATAATGTTAGTGCCATTTATTTATCAGGTAACCTGGTACAACACCAGTGTACCAAACACATTGAAATGGACATTCATTTTGTTCGGGAAAAGGTCCAACGTGGCGAAGTACGTGTTCTACATGTCCCTTCACAATACCAAATTGCAGACATCTTCACCAAAGGACTTCCGCGCGTATTATTCGATGATTTTCGGGACAGTCTAAGCGTACGGCTACCTCCCGCTACGACTGCGGGGGTGTGATAGAATATAATCTTTGACAATATCCTTGTAAATACTCTAAATATTAGATTGATATTATTTACCTAATTTAGTTAAGCAAATATTCTCTGTCAAAGATATCCCCTGTAATTAGGCAAAGATATCCCTTGTAATTAGGCTAATATCATGCTCATAAATCCCTTGTAATTAGGCTAATATCATGCTCATAACCTTGTATATATATCACGGATGAATTGAGGAATACACAGGGGGATTCAATCATCTTTCAATGTGAGCCTTAGTGAGGGTCAATAATGTCGTACAAAGGTTGTCGTACGTCTTTTTGAGTCTCAGGTAAGGGTTCAGGAGGCTTCCTCAAAACTCAGTAATAATGTGATGGCCTGTTGGTGAGTGTCGACAAAGTTCTAAAAGGATTGGCGATAGCCTGTTTGATGTTTAGCATAAAGCTGAGAGAATGGATGATTAAGGCAAAGAAATTTGAGATCGAACCAATTGAGGGAATTGATGTAAAATAAACCCTGACCTGTTGGATGTCTAGCAAGTTATAATTGTGAAGTGAATACTCAATTCAGAACTCGAATAAAAGCCAATAATCCAAGTCAAAAGCTGGTATAGATATACTGCCTGGTGTGTGGGGCGTATCTGTCATGCAATAAACTAAACAAATCACAATATTTTCACCCGACTAATCCTGTCATGCAGCTAGTGTTTTTCTTTAATGTTTTATCGTATCATATGATACATCTTGCCTAACGTAAAGCATTAACAACTATGGAGTAAAGCAAGTTTAGCTGTACGGGGCCTGTATTTGGTTTGTAGAAATGCTTCGGAATACAAATGACAATCATATCATATGTGTACTGACAACTATGCAGTAAGGCAAGTTTAGCAGTAAGGGACCAATATTTGCTTTGTACAAATGCATTGGAAAACAAACTGTAATTAAAAACAGGAAAATTGGTGGGTTTGGTGTTTTTTTTTTGGTGGGGGGGGGGGGGGGCATAC
>NC_033794.1:87768364-87769406 GCF_001876935.1 Asparagus officinalis | reverse complement strand
ATAGCGCTTGCTTAGAAATTTTGAATTACATAATTCTTTTACCCATTACACACTTCATAAGTGGAACCAAGATTAGATGTTGAGATCACCTATTAGGTGGTAATATGTTAGCTTGGTGTGCTGGAACAGCTGAGCCCTACCCATGCATGTTGTTTCCAATTAAAAGGCAATAGTTTTTGAATCAACTGCTTGACTCGGTATAGTTAAAGGAGAGAATTTAATATCTATGAATTCTAGTTTAATGCTTTTTAATAAGCAGCTGCTAGTGACAGGTAACTGCAAGCTCTGTTCGATTAGTCAGTTCGACATCTCGGGAGCTGTTAGATGAGTGGACTGCTCCTTCTGGATTTTCTGTCAACGTTGCAACTGCAAATGCTAGCAAGGTTCATTGCTAACTTTTTCCATTACTTTTTTCATATATAATTTGAGCATAGAAGTACAGATGCTATATGGATTTTTAGTAGCTTGATCTTTTCGAAACTTGACTAAAATTGAAAGTGTATGGCTCTAATTTGATTGATAAAAATGTTATAATTACTTTGTGAGACAAAGTTATTGGGAAATCTAAATTGTAGAATTTAAAGATTGAATAAGTTGCATGCATACTGGTGCTGATACAGGTACAGGACAAGAAAAATTTGTCAAAGATAGGGTGCGGGTGTTAACGTATCAGCATCAGATTGTGCAATATATTTGGGATTGCTCATTGATTCCCCATTGATTGCCCATTGATTTTCTTCCTTTTTATTTCTTACCTTTATAGCTCGTTGATGTATATATATATAGACGTGTAATCTCATTATAAAATAACAAAGCAAAGGAATATAATTTTGCTCTCATCAAACATGGTATCAGAGCTCTGCTCTTAGAACAGATCACCGCCTCCATCTTCTCTCTCTCTCTCACGTTTCCAGCGTCGACGACCACACCAGACCCGTGCTCCCTCCTCCGGCCAGAGCTTCGCCGCCATCCCGTCGCCGGCGAACACCTTCCCGTTCGCATCCCTGCCCTCCCCGACAAACCCAGATCCGAACCGCCATCC
>NC_033794.1:87762042-87768336 GCF_001876935.1 Asparagus officinalis | reverse complement strand
CGCCCAGAACCGACCAGATCCGCCGCCCAGAACCCGCCGCCCAGAACAGAGCTTTCTCCTCCAGCCAGAGCTTCGCTGCTCAGCCGGTCGCCAGCGAACTCCTCCGGCCAGATCCGCGCCTCCTGTCGCCCAGAACCGACCAGATCCGCTCTTCTTCTCAGCTGTCATACATAAAAGTGTGATTTTTGTGGGTTTGGTTCTCTTATGTTTGGTCCTTTTGGAATTGCTGATATGGAGAAATCTGAAATCTTTCGTCCTATTACTGTTATTTTGGATGGCTCTAATTATACTCTATGGTCTCAACGAATGAAAAGCTTCTTAATTGGACGCAAGCTTTGGCGCATTATTACTGGCGATGTTGTTGAACCAGTCCGAGATGCTGATGAAAACAATACCAAGTATGCAGAACGTCTTGAAGATTGGGATAGCAAAAATCATCAGATAATTACCTGGTTCTGTAACACCTCTATTTCATCCATTCATATCCAGTTTGCTGATTTTGATACTGCAAAAGAAATTTGGGATTTCTTGTCCAATCAGTACAAAACTACAGTTCTTGCACACTATTATCAACTGCTCACAACTCTTGCCAGTCTTAAACAAGACTCTGGACAATCTGTTAATGACTTCCTTGCTGTCATTCAGCCTATATGGAATCAATTAGCACAAGCTAATATCAGTGATGATCATCTTCGCCTTATTCAGGTTCTCATGGCTCTACGTCCTGAATATGAATCTGTTCGTGCTGCTCTGTTGCATCGTGATCCTTTACCCTCTTTGGATGCTGCTGTTAAAGAAATCTTATTTGAGGAAACACGTCTTGGTTTGATTAAATCTCCTTCACCGGAAGTTGCTCTTGCTATCACTCGGCCACGCTCTGCATCTGGCTCATCCTTGTGCAAGAATTGTAGAAATACTGGACATACATTTGCAAATTGCCCTACTATTGAGTGCAGATACTGTCACAAACATGGTCATATTTTGGAAAATTGTCCAACCCGTCCACTTCGTCCTCAAGGCACTTCAACAAAATCTAAGTTTTTATCGAAGGCTAGTTCTTCTGCTGCTGCTGTTACTACTCCTTCTGATGAGTCCCCTTCCTCTGTTCTTACTGTTAGCGATCTCGAAGCTCTTCTCAAACAGGTGATATCCTCCAATCCTTCATCTTCCACTGCATTAGCTGTCACTGCAGGTGATTCTTGGCTTCTTGACTCTGCTTGTTGCAATCATATGACTTCTCAAATGTCTCTCTTATCTAATAAAACTTCTAGCAAATTTCTGCCACCCATTCAAACTGCTGATGGTAATTGTATGTCTATTACCCATATTGGAACAGCAGCTACCTCTAATTTAAACCTTCCTGATACTTATTGTGTCCCTAAATTATCCCTAAACTTAGCCTCGGTTGGTCAATTATGTGATCTTGGTCTAACTGTTCTTTTCTCTCCCCATGGTTGTCAGGTTCAGGATCTTCAAACGGGACAGATAATTGGCACGGGGCGCAAGGTGAGACGATTATTTGAGCTCACATCTCTTAAAGTTTCTGCTCCCAGATCGATTTCTGCTTCCACCACCATTCCGTTAATATACCAGTGGCATCTTCGTCTTGGTCATGCATCCGCTAGTAAACTTCGTTCTTTAGTTTCTAGTGGAACTTTAGGTCTTTCCAAATTTGAGTCTTTTGATTGTTTACATTGTCAACTTGCAAAACAGTCTGCCTTATCTTTTAGTCATAATAACTCTAAATGTGATACTCCTTTTGGCTCGATTCATTCTGATATTTGGGGTCCTGCTCCTACTCCTACTGTGAATGGTTATAAATATTTTGTTTTATTCATTGATGACTATTCTAGATTTACATGGATATATTTTCTTAAGCATAGATCTGAATTATCTCAAATCTATATTAATTTTGCTACTATGATTACAACTCAATTTTCTTGCTGTATCAAAATTTTTCGTACTGATAATGCCATGGAATATCAAGATTCTATTCTTCTTCAGTTTCTCAAATAGCAGGGAACTATTGTTCAGAGATCATGTCCTTATACCTCCCAACAAAATGGTCGTGCAGAACGTAAACATCGTCACATTTTAGATTCTGTTCGTGCTCAACTTCTTTCAGCATCCTGTCCTGAAAAATTTTGGAGTGAGGCTGCACTTACCTCTGTTTACACCATTAATCGTCTTCCTACTCCGATCCTTCAGAATCTGTCTCCTTTTGAACAATTATATGGTAAACCACCTGATTACTCAAATCTTAGAGCTTTTGGTTGTGCTTGTTTTGTTCTTCTTAACCCCCATGAACATACTAAACTTGAACCGCGGGCTCGTCTTTGTTGTTTTCTTGGATATGGATAAGAACATAAAGGATATCGATGTTGGGATCCTATTTCCGGTCGGTTACGAATTTCTCGTCATGTCACTTTTTGGGAGCATACCATGTTCTCCACTCTGTCTAAATTTCATAGTTCTTTTTCCGCCTCTCAACCGTTCTTCACTGACCCTTCAATTGAGTTGTTCCCTTCCTCTGATACAGAATCTTTAGCTGAGCTTGATAATTCTCCTTCCACCTTTGCACCCACATCTACAGCATCTGTCTCCACTGATGATCCTGAACCTCCTCTTCGTCGCTCTAATCGGATAAGAGAATCTCCTCGTCATCTTCAAGATTATCATTTTTTTTCTGCTATTGTTTCTTTACAAGAGCCACGTTCTTACCGTGAGGCTAGTACTGATCCTCTCTGGCAGCAAGCAATGTCTGAGGAACTTCATGCCTTAGAGAAAACACATACTTGGGATTTAGTGGATCTTCCTTCAGGCAAAACTCCTATCGGATGCAAGTGGGTTTACAAGATTAAAACTCATTCTAATGGTTCTGTCGAGCGTTATAAAGCTCGTTTAGTTGCTAAAGGCTATACTCAGGAATATGGCATTGATTATGAAGAAACATTTGCTCCTGTTGCTCGTTTAACCTCTGTTCGTAGTCTTTTAGCTGTTGCTGCAGTAAAACATTGGCCCCTTCTTCAGATGGATGTTAAAAATGCTTTTCTCAACGGCGATTTGGATGAGGAAGTTTACATGCATCCTCCTCCTGGTTATTCTCATCCTCCACAAAAAGTTTGTCTTCTTCGGAGAGCTTTATATGGTCTTAAGCAAGCTCCGAGAGCATGGTTTGCAAAATTCAGTTCCACTATTGCACGTTTTGGTTTTGCTTCTAGCCCTCATGATTCAGCCTTATTTATCCGTCGTACTGAGAAGGGTATTGTTCTGTTGTTACTTTATGTGGATGATATGATCATTACAGGTGATGATTCTGTGGCCATCTCTGACTTACAAAACTATCTCAGTCAACAGTTTGAGATGAAAAATTTGGGGCCACTCAGTTATTTTCTCGAGCTTGAAGTCTCTTCTTGTTCAGATGGCTGCTATTTGTCTCAAGCCAAATATGCTTCTGATTTGCTTTCCAGATCTGGTCTCACTGATTCAAATACTACCTCAACACCATTGGATACCAATGTTAAGCTAACTCCATTTGATGGCACACCTCTTCCTGATCCTACTTTATATAGACAACTTGTTGGTAGTCTTGTTTATCTAACCGTGACTCGTCCTGATATCGCCTATGCTGTGCATGTTGTCAGTCAGTTCATGGCTGCTCCTCGGTCTATCCACTTTACTGCTGTTCTTCGTATTCTAAGATATGTCAAAGGCACTCTTCTTCATGGACTTCATTTTTCTTCTCATTCGTCCTTAATTTTAACTGGCTATTCTGATGCTGATTGGGCTGGTGATCCTACTGATCGTCGCTCCACAACTGGTTATTGCTTCTTCTTGGGTGACTCGCTCATTTCATGGAGAAGTAAAAAGCAAACTGTCACATCTCGATCAAGTACTGAATCTGAATATCGGGCCCTAGCTGATACTACTTCTGAATTACTTTGGCTCCGTTGGTTACTTGAGGATATGGGAGTTCCACAGTCCTCTGCTACCATTCTCCATTGTGACAATCGAAGTGCAATTCAAATTGCTCATAATGATGTTTTCCACGAACGCACCAAGCACATTGAGAATGATTGTCATTTTGTTCGTCAACATCTTCAGCATGGCACCTTACAACTTCTTCCTATATCTTCAATAGATCAGCCTGCAGATATTTTCACTAAAGCTCATCTTCCTGGCCGGTTCTATCATTTACTTAACAAACTCAAGCTGGCCTCTACTAACCCATCTTGAGTTTGAGGGGGGGGGGGACATGTCGGGTACGGGTACAGGTACGATTTCGTAATATAAGTAGTCTAAAGTATCACACAACATAGAATTGAGACCTTGTGCATTGACATTTCAAACAACAAGAAGCACACACTTGATGTGCTCAGTAGATTAGTGAGAACAGGCTGTCAGAAAAAATAATATCTCGTTTTGGTAAAAATACGCACGATGTAGGGATAGTTGTTTGCCATAACCTTATTTCTTGGTAAAATGATCTTTTCTCTACAAAAAATTGTGTAAGCAATGTGACTGACATTTTGTGTAAGCAATGTGATAAAATAAAACAAATATTAAGTATAAATGATCAAGCTTGAACTTTTGCAGTTTAAAACAATGAAACACAATAGACCGAAGCTGATTCTGAATGGGACGTAATAGACACTGTGATTGTGCAAGTTCAATGTGTTAAGTAGAAGTTGAACATATTTTGGTTAGTTAAAGAAGATATGTGGAACTTGTGTTTATGTAGTAAAGAATGTGGCTCGTTGGACCTAAAGATATCTCTAGTTAGCAAAACTTGGTTTATGAGCAAAACTTGGTAATGGACCTGAAGATATCATGTTCATGAATTTAGCAAAACTTGGTTTATGAGCATAAATATAACTAATGATTGTTTTTTCTATCTGTTCGCTAGTGTTTGCATATGTGGTTCATTGAAGCTATTTTTTCGCATTCATAAAACATACAAACAAATATTATGTCCACAGGTAAACAAATTTATACTAAAATTCCGTCACTGGCCATCGCTTGAACTTTGCAAGTAGCCAGATTCTTGAGCAATGTCGTTTATTGACTTCACACGATAACCTCTATAGAAGCTACAGCCTGCAAAAATATACTAAAATTCCGTCACTGGCCATCGCTTGAACTTTGCAAGTAGCCAGATTCTTGAGCAATGTCGTTTATTGACTTCACACGATAACCTCTATAGAAGCTACATGAGGGAATGTGGGCTTCATAAAGCCTAACATCTAATTGGCAGTTTGAAGGAATGATCAGAGAGTTCAAATTCATGCGAATGAGCAGGAAATCCATATAGTTTTTCAAGAGTAAACAGCACAGAGGGAAGTGTGTATTTTCTGAAGGCCATTCTTTTCACAGAATCATATGCAGAAGATCTAACCTGATACACTTTGAAGTTTCTGAATGCCAAAAAAATAGCTTATAATGTAAAAGGACATCATGCATGTATATTATAAAGTTTTGAGTATATATAATAAAGGTAGCCTGAACACAAAAACACATTACAGATTTTAATTTTGTAAGGAAGTAGTGAACTATTTCTTAAAATGAGATAAAGAGATTGGCTTCAAACACATTGGGATTAAGTACCCCTTTCCCAGAAAAAGTTATTTTTCAGCAAGCAATCATCTTCTAAGAACATGATGTTGCTTCATAGATATTCAACATAGCACGTACCTTTTACAGTCACCAGTTCGGGATGAAAATTTGTAACAAAATTAGAACAAAAGAAAATTAATTCTAGGTATATCATCCTATTGTTTGTTGCGAACTGAAGTTTGATTTAGAATTTGGATATTAGGTGGTCATCCCACTAATCCCCTTGATTTTGATGCTAGAGTATGCAGAAAATGTTAGAAAAACAAAACAATTATGTACCAGATAATAATTAGATACAGATGTTTCTCCTTCATTCTGAACTCTCATAAATAACTACAAGTAGAAAATTATTTTTACAAAATGATAGAATTGTGAGAGAAAAATCATAGAAATCATAGAAATAAAATAAAATTTTGATTTACCTTGATTGATAGCTTTCTACTCCTCCAATCAATCTCAGTCACCTAACAGCAACAATCAAATAAAGATAATCCATCAAAAAATCAAACTGGTAATTACAATTACAAGAATTACAAAAAGGTAATAAGAATAACCAATATCCATATCCATACTTACAATTGGAAGAAAACCCCTTCGTTGTTCCATCATGTGAGCGGGTGGAGCCCACCCACGTGACAGCGCCGCCCGCCCCCTGCTTCTTTGCGCGCGCACGCAAGGCCC
>NC_033794.1:87740900-87762020 GCF_001876935.1 Asparagus officinalis | reverse complement strand
TTCCACGTCCACGACGTGGACTGCTCGAGCACGCGCGTCGTCTGATCGAGTTTCGTGCGCCCCAGGTCCGTGCGTTGAGCACGAGCGCGGGTGTTTTCCCGCGCAAGTTTCGTTCCCGCGCTTCTTCATCCGCCAAATTGCTTCAGTCTCCCCCCTTTTGTTTCCTATAAATAGGGGAGGGGTGGAGTTTTAGAGTGTGGGGAAATTAGTGGGAAAAATCTCAAATGGAGTTTTTGAGAGAAAAGAAAGAGAGGAAGAGAGAACTTGTATAAGTTTGGTATTTTTCCTCCATAGTGAAACCCCCTCCCGTGGACGTAGGCTAGTTTGCTGAACCACGTAAAAATCCCGTGTTTGTATTTGTCTTATTTGTGATTTGCCATAGCTTGTAGGTTCCCTCGATATTTCAGTCCTTGAACTGATGAGAGGAAGAGTGTATATTTCACTTTGATGAAATATATCACTTTCGATTCTTGTTTCCTTTGAGAAATAAAAATTTCACTATCCATTCTAGTTTCCTTTGAGAAACAAGAATATAGAGGTTGACTTGTGCTTTTGTGACAACAATAGCCAGGGCTATCTCTCAGGTGATATCGCTTCCGCGGCGGTGGACGTGACTCCGCCCCAACAATTGGTATCAGAGCCCTTATTCAGACTGGAGGTGGTAAAATTTCTGATCTGAGGTGGTGGTTGAATATTGTGTGGTAAAACACAAAGAAATTGTTAAAAATTCCTGAGAGAAGCGGATTGACATAATACAAGCGAAAAATGGCTTCTACAAGTAAAACAAGTAAAGTTGGAAAATACGAGATTGAAAAATTTAATGGGAAAAATATTTTTTCCTATTGGAGGATGCAGATGAAAAATTCGCTGATTTCGTAAAAATTGCACAAGGCTTTGGCCGGAAAAGAGAAGAACAAAAATATGTCTGATGAGGATTGGGAGGAGCTAGATCTGGAAGCACGGGCATCGATTATCCTTTGTCTTAAAAGGGATGTAGCTTTCTTGGTAGACGGGGAGGAAACGGCTGCGGGCGTGTGGTTGAAGTTAGAAAGCACCTTCATGACGAAGAGTCTAACGAACCGGATCTATTTAAAATCCAAATTGTATACTTGCAAGATGGAGGAGGGCTCGTCAATTCGGGAGTACATCAACAAGTTCAATAGGATCATATCGGATTTGAAAGACATTGAGGTGACAGTGAAAGACGAAGATCAGACTCTTCTACTACTTCTATCTCTGCCGAAGTCTTATGAGAACCTAGTGCAAACACTGATGCTTGTGGGTGAAAATTTATCGATGGATGACACTAGAACGGCGCTTCTAGCGGATGATCTTCGAAAAATTGCAACTAGTGATATGGCCACTGGTGGTAACAAAGAACAAGCGCAGGGACTGTTTGCCAGAGGAAGAGGCAATGAGCGAGGAAAAGGCAAGGGAGGAAAGTCTAGATCTAAATTGAGACCTCTTGCGGGACGAGCGTGTTTCAAATGCGGTGAAGTTGGGCATTTCAAGGTTGATTGTCCTAACAAGAGAGTAGGTGGGAAAAAGAACAACAACAAGACTGAAAGACGAGAAGGCAAGGAAGAGGCGAGCTACGCTTCAGGGGATGGGAGCGATAAGGAATGTTATGTCGTCACGGATGGAGAAGATACCTCCGGGAAGTGGATTCTTGATTCTGGTTGCTCTTACCACATGTGTCCAAACAGGAAGTGGTTTACTACCTACAGGAGCATTGATGGTAGAACCGTATTAATGGGGAACAACCATGCTTGTAAAACGGTGGGGCTAGGTGATATCAAAATCAAGATGCATGATGGAGTGGTTCGAACCCTGACGGACGTACGATACGTTCCCGGCTTGCGGAAGAATCTCATCTCAGTCGGAGCTTTGGACTCCGGGGGTTGCAAGATTATAACAGAAAACGGAGTGAAGAGGGTTGTTCGGGGTTCCTTAACAGTGATGAAGGGTGTTCGTCACGGTAATCTATATACTCTCTCGGGTACGACGGTGACGGGAGATGCAGTAGTTGGAGATGAAGGAAGTGGTGGAGACCCATGTGAGCACACACGGTTATGGCATAGGCGGCTTGGGCACATGTCAGAGAAGGGTCTGGATCTGCTTGGTAAGGAGGGTTTGCTGAAGAATCTGAAGAAGCCTTGCATGGATTTTCGCGAGGACTGTGTGTATGGAAAGGCGCACAGGGTTCAATTCCTGAGAAGCAATCACAAAAGCAGAGGGATACTAGATTATGTGCACACGGATGTTTGGGGTCCGGCTTCGACAACTTCCAAGGGTGGTTCTAAATATTTTGTCTCATTCATAGATGATCATTCGAGGTATGCTTGGGTTTATTTCCTGAATCATAAGAATGAGGTATTTGAGACATTCAAGAAGTGGAAGGCGATGGTTGAGAACAGGACGGGCAAGAAATTGAAGACACTGAGATTTGATAACGGTACGGAGTATACAGACGGTGCTTTCAAGGAGTTCTGTGATCAGAAAGGGATTGCTAGACACTGGACAGTTAGATCTACACCACAGCAAAATGGGGTCGCGGAAAGACTGAACTGAACACTGTGGGAGAAAGCAGTGAGTATGCGATCATATGCTGGTTTGGGTAAAGAATGGTGGGCAGAATCGATTGCTATAGCTTGCTATATAGTGAATCGATCTCCACATTCGACATTGGACGGTGATACACCCTATCGGGTGTGGTCAGGGGAGCATGCAGATTATGAGAGGCTTCGGATTTTTGGATGTACCGCCTACTATCACGTCAATAAGGGAAAGCTTGACGCGAGGGCCAAGAAGGCAATTTTCTCAGGGTATGCAAAGGGCGTAAAAGGCTACCGCCTTTGGTGTACAGAAGATTTGAAGTTCGTGATCAGCAGGGACGTTACCTTTGATGAGAAGTCCAACCCCTGAAGCACTATGGGCATGTTAATTTGGTTGAGTACGCACTCTCGGTGGAGGAAGATGAGCCGGTCTCCTTCAAGGAAGCTATTTGAGACAAGAATAGTGAGAGTTGGTTGGCTACGATGGAGGAGGAGATGGAATCTCTCCGGAAGAACCAAACATGGGAGGTGATCCCATTGCCCATAGGAAGAAAAGCTATTGATTGTAAGTAGGTGTATAAGAAAAAGGAAAATCCTTCAGAGCTCGATGGTACGAGGCTAGTGGCTAAGGGGTTTGCACAAAGAGAGGGTGTGGATTACAATGAGATATTTTCTCCGGTGGTGAAACACACTTCTATTCGGGTGCTACTGAGTATTGTTGCTCATGGTGATCTTGAGCTGGAACAACTCGATGTCAAGACGGCCTTCTTGCACGGAGACTTGGATAAAGAGATCTATATGCATCAACCTGAGGGATACAAGGTTGAGGACAAGGAGAATCATGTATGTCGTTTGAGGAAGTCACTTTACGGATTGAAGCAATCTCCATGACAGTGGTACAAGCGATTTGACTCCTTCATGCTGAAACATGGGTTTTCTCGAAGCGACTATGATTGTTGTGTTTACATTCGGAAGCTTCGTAGAGGTGATTATATCTATCCCCTGTTGTATGTGGATGACATGCTTATTGCATCGAAAAACAAGGTGGAGATAGATAAGCTAAAATCTCAACTTAGCAATGAGTTCGAGATGAAGGACATGGGCGCTGCTAGGAAAATACTGGGTATGGAGATTAGAAGAGAGCGGGCGAATCGGTGATTGTTCTTGAGTCAGAAGGGCTACATAGAGCGGGTGATCGCGAGTTTCGGGATGCAAAGTGCAAAGTCAGTGGTGACCCCATTGGCTCCACACTTTAGGCTCTCAGGTAAACAATCTCCCACTACAGCGGAAGATAAGACACACATGGAGCATGTTCCCTATGCTAGTGCAGTTGGCAGTTTGATGTATGCAATGGTGTGTACATGCCCTGATATTTCACAGGCGGTTAGTGTGGTTAGTAGATTCATGGCGAATCCGGGAAAGACGCACTGGGAAGCGGTGAAATGGGTCCTGAGGTACTTGAAAGGTACCACGGATACGGGTCTGTGTTTTGGTGGAGATACATGTCAGATCGACGGGTATGTGGACTCAGATTATGCAGGCGATCTAGATAGACGACGATCTACTACTGGTTATGTATTCAGAATACATGGAGCTCCAGTTAGTTGGCGATCGATGTTGCAGGCTACAGTGGTACTTTCTACAACAGAGGCCGAGTACATGGCTATGGCGGAGGGAGTGAATGAAGCATTGTGGCTGTGGGGTCTTCAAGATGACTTGGGGATTGAACAGGAGAGCGTGAACCTATGGTACGACAGTCAAAGTGCGATTCACTTGGCGAAGAATCAAGTTCACCATGCTCGTACCAAGCATATCGATGTCAGGTATCATTTTGTGCGGGATGTCATAGAGGAAGGCGATATTTCCCTCATGAAGGTGCATACGAATGAGAATCCCGCGGACATGTTAACTAAGGT
The DNA here is from genome assembly GCF_001876935.1 of Asparagus officinalis. NCBI lineage: Eukaryota > Viridiplantae > Streptophyta > Magnoliopsida > Asparagales > Asparagaceae > Asparagus > Asparagus officinalis. The sequence continues at coordinate 87,757,549 of NC_033794.1, read as the reverse complement.
GGTCACAGGCAGCAAGTTCCAGCATTGCCTGGACTTGCTTCATATCAGCCCGTGTTGATTTGCCCGAGAGGGCATGGCCCTTTGGAGCGGTGATGGAGGTGTGGTGGAGACTATGTTGGAGAATAATTACAGAACTACGGTTAGCTTGATCCCGGTGGAGGGTACGTAGGCAGTCACAGTATAGTGACGCAGCTGGTTTGGCCTGGTTTGGCCTGAGTCTCTCTGGTGTAGTTCGTGGGGTTCTTCAGGTGTTCGTCCAAAATTTGAGGTCTATCAAATGATGTACGAGGTGGAGAATTGTGAGCGGGTGGAGCCCACCCACGTGATAACGCCGCCCGCCCCCTGCTTCCCCTGCGGCCGCGCACGCAGGCCCCACTCATCCGCTCGTTTCCACGTCCATGACGTGGACTGCTCGAGCACGCGCGCCGTCTGCTCGGGTTTCGTGCGCCCCAGGTCCGTGCGTTGAGCACGAGCGCGGGTGTTTTCCCGCGCAAGTTTTGTTCCCGCACTTTTTCACCCGCCAAATTGCTTCAGTCTCCCCCCCTTTTGTTTCCTATAAATAGGGGAGGGGTTGAGGAGTTTTAGAGTGTGGGGAAATTAGTGGGAAAAATCTCAAGTGGAGTTTTTGAGAGAAAAGAAAGAGAGGAAGAGAGAACTTGTATAAGTTTGGTATTTTTCCTCCATAGTAAAACCCCCTCCCGTGGACGTAGGCTAGTTTGCCGAACCACGTAAAAATCTCGTGTTTGTATTTGTCTTATCTGTGATTTGCCATAGCTTGTAGGTTCCCTCGATATTTCAGTCCTTGAACTGATGAGATGAAGAGTGTATATTTCACTTTGATGAAATATATCACTTTCGATTCTTGTTTCCTTTGAGAAATAAGAATTTCACTATCTATTCTAGTTTCCTTTGAGAAACAAGAATATAGAGGTTGACTTGTGCTTTTGTGACAACAATAGCCAGGGCTATCTCTCAGGTGATATCGCTTCCGCGGCGGTGGGCATGATTCCGCCCCAACACATCAAAATTGCAGCGGAAGGTATTTATAGAATCACCAAATGGAAGGGGGGAGTAGGTGAGAGGTAGAGGGAAACTGACGGAATTCTGAACGTCGAAATAATTTAGAGACGGGGAGAGGGAGAGGGACAGGGGTAAGCAAGGATAACGGAGGTAATAAAGGGATTTGGGCGTTTTCAAAGAGAGAGGGATAGGGGAAGGGGAGAGGTCGTGTCGGTGTAGAGAAACAGCAGAAGAAGAGAGATGAAGAGGCGGTTGCGAAGGGGATTAAAAGGGGAAAGTGTATATTTTGGATAAAATTAGAATTACAAAATTTGAAGGGGGTAATTTGGGTATACAAAAGTTTTGACAATGGTTTTCTCTTTTATAAGTAGTATAGATATATAGAAGGGAACGATATATGAAGGTCTTCGCCTGCATCTCCGCCGCTTTCCTCCTCCTTAGCATGTACTCAGTAGGGGCCACCCTTGAAGCAACATGCAAGCAAGTAACATCTCCACCAGTACATGGTTTTGACTTCGATTTCTGTAAGACAAGTCTTCAGGTTGTTCCAGGAAGTGAAAAAGCCGACACTCTAGGTACTTTAATTAATTCTTTATCGTACGCTTATCTTTTTTTTAGAGGCGCTACAGGCACACTCTAAGGCACACCACCAATCACACTCCCTCTCTCTACAGTGCAGGGGGGCCCACATGTGATTTTTTTTAAAAATCACATGTGGGGCCCCCTGCACTGTAGAGAGAGAGAGTGTGGTTGGTGGTGTGCCTTAGAGTGTGCCTCTATCATTTTTTTTTAAGGTTCGCTTTTTCCCTTTATTTTTTGCGTTAATTTCATAAGATCGCCCTTACGTTGTTTTGTTCAAACTTATAAGGTGGGCGGCTAAAAAAACAACTGAGTTATAGCTAGCACAAACTAGAGAGGTCGATTAACGGGCAGGTACCCCTATGATTTATATCAAATTATGATCTTTTTTTTCTCCTTCAGGTCTTTCCCTTATAGCAGCAAGCTTAGCGCTCGCCAACTTCATGCACAACCAGGCCAAGGCCACGGAGCTGCTGCGGGACAAGAATTTGTCCAAGCCGACCAGAAATATTCTCACCGACTGCCAAAGATTCTACAGCGACGACGCCGATGACCTTAAGAGGGCCATCGAAGCGCTCAAGTCCGGCAAGTTTAATCTCTCGGACATTAAAACTTATTTGGTTAATGCATCGGACGATGTCGAGACGTGCATTGAGAGCTGGGAGGATTTGGACCAAAAGTCACTGATGCCTAAAGAAGAAGACGATGCCGAGAAAATCAGCAGGCTTGCGCTCGCTGTTACCGCTTTGCTTCGTCCATGACCGTTTGGTTTTCCTTTTGCTGGTTTTAAGTTTACGATGTAGAATTGTGTGAGGAAAAATAAATCGTACATGCCGTGTTTGGTTTCTATGGACCTGTTTATGGATAATAAAAGTTTTTACATTTGGGTTGAGTTTGGGAAACTAGATGTAGATTTCAAATCAAAGGATTTGAAATTTACAAATTGAAATTCATAGATTTTGTTGCAGTAGGGGGCTTCACAGACACAGAAGATGTCTATACAAGAGTGCAGAATAACAATACTAAATAAACACAGTGAAGACAAATAAAACAGCACACAAGAATTTAACGTGGTTCGGTCAGTATGACCTACGTCCATGGGCGAGAACAGTAGAGAACTTCACTAATCACAAAAGAAAAGATTACAAAGGAGAGATCAGTCTCTAACCTCACTAGAGAACCACACAAAGAAAGAGATTTCTCTTTCTATCTCTCTCTTCTCTCTAACTCTCGTTGTCCCGATCGCACCTAAACCCTTCACCACTACCCTCTATTTATAGCCTTCAAGGTGTATGCATCTAAAAATACCTATAGGTGTCCGCACGCAGCTCGAGAAGAAGATAAGACGATGAACGTCATCATCTGAGTCAAGAAGGATTATCCAAGTGACTCAACGCACTCGTCAGTCAGCCCGCCCGGCGTCAGTCAACTCCAAGTGACCGGACGTACTAGTCAGTTGGCCCGCACGCGTTGGTCAGCTCCAAGTGACTCAACGCTCTCGTCAGTCAGCCCACGCGCGTCAGTGATCAACTCCAAGTGACCGGACGCATTAGTCATCAGCTCGCGCGCGTCGGTCAGCTCCAAGTGACCGAACGCGCTCATCAGTCAGCTCACGCGCGTCGGTCAGCTCCAAGTGACCGAACACGCTCTTCAGCCAGCTCGCGCTCATCAATCAGCGAAGCGTACAAGTCAACAAGACAACCAAATACACAAATCGGCAGAAAGTATAAGTCCGGAAAAGTCGGGAAATAACGAAAGAACTCAAACAAGGCTCGGAACTTGTGTGGCGCACGGGTCACCTCTTGGTGACCCACGGCCGCGCGAGTCACCTAGGGGTGACCCGCGGTGTGATCCGTCCCCCGCCTAAAGTTGTCCAGAACATCCAAAACGTATTTTTTGTTCGTTCCAGAGCATCTCAACTGATTGGATATCATCCACAAACATGGTTAGGCCATTGTCAACTGAAGATATGGCCAAATCTCTCATTCTTTTCTAAATACCTCGCATCTGGAGCCCTATAAATACAAGCCTAGGGTCTCCTTTCACGGGGGCGAATTATTATCAAGACGAGGAGGTGCTGCCGAACTTCAGAGCCAAGAGCCACGAATTTCAGCAAGGGCTAGCGAGGTCCTTGTAGGCATCAAAAAATGTTTATAGACATCTAAATACAGCTCAAGACTAAGAAAAGAACAATGTGCATGCCCGTGATAAAATACACTGACGCGTGTTAACATAACAACAGATGATGACGCGCATAGGCGCGGCAGCCTATGGTGACGCGCATAGGCGCGGCAGCCTATGGTGATGTGCATAGGCACGGCAGCGAAGGGTGACGCACGTATGCGCGGCGGCGAAGTGTGACGCGCATATGCGCGGCAGGGTATGGTGACGAGCAAATAGCAGGGTAATCTTCTATGTGTTTTGCTGACAGTTTTTAATATCTTTTGAGAGTCCATGTGGCGGTATACCAGAAGAAGAACGTGTGCTAACGTGGAGGGATGGTTATAGGCCAAGAAAAGTGGTATTTCGTGGGTTTAAAGTCGTGGGGAAACGGTTATAAACATGACTGAACGTGGCAGAAACTGCCTCCTTAGCCGCACCAGCCTACACTGACGCGCTAATGGCCACGACAGTGAAGACTGACGCGCCCAAAGAAGATGCGGTGTGTTGGTTATTTTGCTTCCATTTCCACTGTTATGCACCCTATCCCTATAAATACCTCTTTACACACGAAATCAAGGATAGAGAACAGATTAGAGCAGATAATCTTGGGCATTTGATTAACTTTGAGCAAGAGAGAGAGTCTTAATTCCTCAAAAAACACTTCCAAGAATCTTTGATTCCTAGAGATCTAAGCTCAGACTTGATCTTTGGAAGAGTGAACATCTTACACTGATAAGATATTCGCTTCAAATTCTAACTTTGATAAACGAAGAAAGAATCCCCAAAGCCTTTACAGTTCAATCAGAATCTTGTGAATCGGTGGTCCACGAGTTAACGCACTCCCGGCACAGGTAAAGTCCCACAAAAGCAGAAACCAATAAACGATTTTTGTATTATTTTCTAGAAAGTTATAATTTTCTTATTTTTTTATTGTAATTCGCTGTAAGCGACTGAAGTTTTAATGGATTCCACAATGAAACCAACTTTCGAAGAAAATAGTCCCGGTGAACTTCAGCATAAAGAAGGAGTCTTTCGAAGGGTCTGAAGCCCGTTTCCACCTTTCCTTGAGATTAGGCTTAGTCTTAATCTCGAGAAGAGTACTAATTTCGCTTGGTCGATATCAGTACTTCAACGAATACTTCCTTTGTGAAGTAGGAGCTCTGATCAAATACTTTTGTCAACCAGATCCGATTCGTAGGTGGTCCACGGATATCAACGTCTCTGACACAGGCGAAGATCCCACGATAACAGTGGGTGATAAACACTCGTTGTGTTTGTTTTGACGAGAGTTGTAATTTTTATTTTTATTGTGTAAGAGTCTTATAAAAAAACTATTTTTTTTTTCATTGTAACGACTGAAGTTGTAATGAATACCTCAATGAAGAAACCAACTTTCACCGTAAACACAAGGGTTGGTGGAATAGTGCATTTTGGGATTGGTGGAATAGTGAAGGGGGTAGGTGGAATGGTAAAGTTATGTGAACTTTATTTTTACATATGCAAAGTCAAAAATATACAACAGATTTTGTAATCACTTGTTTGGATGCTTTTATTTAATGAGAGTATTAGTACCTTTGTTTTGATGATGATTTACAAACAATCTCTAATATTATTTGTCTAGTATTTGTATTTGCCTATTAGGTATTCTAGACAAACAACATGTCGGAGGTTGGTTAGATTGAGCCTACACGATCATACCCATTGGAGGATGGAAGGAACATAGATTGAAGTCGTCACAATTCAAGTCAAGATTTATATCGCTTCATCTCCGCAAACCAAGATCCAGCTTAATGAAGACTTTCATCTTGGATACATTAGTTTAGGTTTATATTATATGTGTTAATACTTTAAAGCTCAAACTACACACATACACGTTTCGTTTTTATCGTATTATACATTTTTGAGAAAATAACTTGTTTATGGATTAAAGACTAAATTACACCATTTTATATCTTTTCCTAAGTCCATTAATCCATTTAAAATAAATATGCAAGTTTGTTTGTCAAAAACATGTGTTGTTAAGTTTTCATGTTTTTGGACTATTTTGTAAAATGAAGAGATTTCTCAATTGGGAAGTGAAAATTAAAAAATTCTTTTTGTAACATGTTTATTTTCATGTTTATAAACATTTCCCAAAGTTTTATATTTTTTTAGAATTTATTTATTATTTTGAAGGCACTTCAAAAATTAGATTTCATACATGAACAGTGTCTGTGCATGTTCATGAGTCGACTTATAAGCTCTGATACCAAATGAAATTACCCTAGAAATAATGAATAGGGGAATGTGCTAATCTAATCCAATTAAATTCTAATTTAAAAACTTATTAATAATTTATTTTTGTAAGTATGATATACAACTAATTATGAGCAAGAATATGCAATATAAATAAAGGGCGATATAAACATAAACTAAAATGCAAATATGATAGTGTGCAAATAATCAATACAAACACACAAAGATTATCACAGAGTTCAGTCCTTCCAACCTACGTCTCCGCTCCCCACTCCTGGGGAGAATCCACTATCACAATGGGTTTTCAACGTTCACCTAAAACATTTACACCTCACAATCTTGATTTTCTAGCTCACCGAAAACATTCATAACTCACACTCTTGCAATCACACTCTACATCCTCTAAGTGTTGGCCTAGACCATTTCACCTTCCTCAATGCTCAGATTTACAACCTCTCCCTAGGCTTTACTACTGACGCCACTCCTTTTGGAATCAACCCGTCTCTCACCATACACTCTTCTCGGTGTACAAGTGTATTACAAAGTGTATCTCACAATAAAAGCTCAATACAAGGTTTTTTCTCTACAATGGATGAGAACTCTATTAAACCAACTCTCAAAGTTACAATCCACAACCCAATTATACAATATGTGTAAAAATACTAAAGCTCAATGGTTGTGTGTGTAAACAATGAGAAATAATAAAATCAAACTCAAATTGATCTAGAAAATATAAATATAACAAATGAAGGATAAACAAGCTAGAAAATTGAGTTAGAAAAACTTCTCAATAACAAGAGTGAGAGATTGGCAAATTAAAAGCCCAAACGAATTTGATCTCCTCTTGTGAAACTTTCTTTACACGAAAACTTTTGAGAAACAAACTTAAAACACCCTTAAAAACTTTGTAAACCTCTTTTAAAACATTCTTGATAGATGGAAATGTTAAATGCAAGGGGGTATATATATGGTAAAAGAACTCAGCCCAAGAAAACAGCAAAAACCCATAAAAACAATAAAATAAATAAAATCTGGAAAATAGCTATAACTGTGCAACGGCTAGTTTATAAGTCGACTTATGAAAGGGTATAAGTCGACATATGTCTTATGAGTCGACTTGTACAAGTTATAAGGCGACTCAGCAGACGAAAACAACAAACTTGGTGCTCTTTGATTTGTGGCTTAACCGCCTTGAGTTAAAGATCATTGTTCTTATATTTTTGCTAATCTAGTTTTGATAATTTTCATCTTGCTTGCATAATATATTATGGATATGCTTAGTACACCTTGTTTTATATATATATATATATATATATCATGGATATGCACGGTGCACCTAGCTTATGTTATGTCATTAATGTTGCTCCTAGATTAGATGGTTTCCCCTATGCCCAATGGTGTGTTAGATTTAAACTTTTTGTTCGATCTAGACAATTCAATTTATGAAAAATTATCTATTATGCTTATATTACGCCCACATTGGAGAAATCCAAGTGGAGCAATCATGATAAGAAAATGTTTATAACGAATAATCTCTTGTTAGAATTTTTGCTTAACGCTTTTGACTCATCATTTTCTAACAAGCTTGATTTATTTGATAGTGCTTATACATTATAGAAATTTATAGAAGCACATCAAGGGAACTTAGAGGAGATCTGACGAGCTTTGACGACTTCCTCTTCAAGTTCTATTGGAACATCATCATCATGCATACGGCCGCTAGGCGATAGCCCTAGCGAGGTATGTGATTCGGGTTCCAAAAGTGAACTCGTATGTGCATATGATAGGTTAATGCATGCCTACACTAAGTTGCATAATAGTTTTATTGATTTAAAAGGCAAGCATATTAGTTTAAAATCCTATCATGAGAAGGTAGAATCCAAATTTGATATTATTGTTAAAGAAAATGAGGTTCTTAAAGATAATAATGATAAATTAAAGTTGGATATGGCTATCTTATCTCATGAAAAGAATAATATCATGCTAGAAGTAGAAAATACTAAAAATAAATTTACTTCTTTCATAAATAATTATGTTTCATCTACTTCTATTGCCAGTGCAAATGTGACAAATAATAAGTTGAATAATGTTAAAGACTGCATTTCTTCCTTAGATTCAGCTCTTACAAAATGCATTGGCAACCATAAGAAGCTTGTGAATATGTGTGCTAAGTCAAATACAAATAATTCAAAATCAACCACTGACTATGCACACATATATAGCAAAATTTACAAGTGTACAATTTACGGCCGTAAAGGTCATTTAGCTAAATTTTGCTATGATGCACACAAACCTAAGTGTTAGACCCTAGAGGGGGAGGTGATTAGGGTCTTATACTAATCTAATCCGATTTTATGCCAATTAAAACTAATTAACAAGTTATCCTAGCAAGTATAAAATACAACAAGATATGTGAGCTAGGATAAGTGATATACATAAGGGTAAACAAAATAAACAAGATAGTGGATGATATAAATAATGAGCAATAGACAATGACGACAAGAAATATAAACATAAGATAAGTGTGTCAAAGCAAACTCAAACACATGATATGATCACGGAGTTCAGACCTTCCGTCCTACGTCTCCGCTCCCCACTCCCGGGGAGAAATTCACTATCATAACCGGGTTTTCTATGCTCACTCATATAACGTTTACACCTTACAATGTCGGTTTTCAACGCTCACTGATCAACGTTCACAAACACTCACAATGTCGGTTTTCAACGTTCACCGATCAACGTCTACACTCCACACCTCACAATAACAACAAATGATTTGTTCTTTAATACAAGACGAGAACTCAATTAAAGCTCACACTCAATTGTTACAACTCTCACCAACCCAAATATACTATGTATGAAAATACAATAAGCTCAAGTGGGTGTGTGTAAACAATAAGTGAAATCAAATCAAATCAAACTAAACTCAAATATAAATACTAGCTTAATAGAATGATAATCAAACAATACAAAATGTAAAGTTAGATAGAGTTTAGAAAACTTTTTCAATAAATGACAAGAGAGAGAGAGATGGATTGAAGCTCAAATATCAATGAATTGATCTCCACTTCCTCTTGTGGAATTCTTCACAAACCAAACCCTTAAACAAACTTAAACCCTTATTAAACTCTTGTTTAAAAACTTCTTGGGTTATTGAAAGATGAGAGCAAGGGGGTATATATAGCCTCCCAAAATCTCAGCCAAAACCCCAAAGGAAATGACCAAAAAGCCCATAGAGAAACAGCTGAGGAACTACCCGTTGGAACCCAACGATCAGTTCGACGGTCGATCGTGGAAAACTCACGATGTCAGGTTTGGCTCTGGACAAACAGACGGTCGACCATGGCATTCGGACACGAAACTCTCATCAAAAAAAACATACTGGGTCTCTGGACTCAAGGCGGTCGACCGCAAACTGACACAAGAAAAATTCAAGTTTAAAACAGTTTTTTGATTTTGAAACCTTGTTTAAAAATATCAAATAAATTCTAAAAATATAAAACTTTGGGATATGATTGTAGACATGATAATAAACATGCTACAAAGACTGGTTTTTAAAAGGACCTCCCAAATAAAAAACATCATCATTTTATAAAATAGTCCAAAACATGGAAATATAAACATATGAGTTTTGACATTTTAGCTTAACCATGTTTTGAAATATTACAAAATGATTATATAGGAGTTTTGACATTTTAGCTTAACCATGTTTTGAAATATTACAAAATGATTATATAGACTTAATAAAAGAAGTATATGGTTATTGTTAAGTCCAAAAACTAAGAATACAATATTTTTATAAATACAATAGAATATGAAACATATGAGTATGTATATGAATATATATTTGTTTCATATCTATGAAATTAAACCAAACCAACTTATCCACGCAAAAACAAACATGTATGAATATAAATATTTATTTATATGCTTTGTGGATAAACCAAAAGCCAGAATGTGTATATATATAACTATATATATATATATAGAAACCAATAAAATGTGTGTGTGTATGATATTGAGTTTAAAGTACTTATCCACTATTCCGCCAACCTCCATTGGATATGATCGTGAAAGCTTGATTCCATCCATCCTCCAATATGTTGTTTATCTATAATAAATAGAATTATACAAACACTAGACAAATAATATTAGAAGTAAATTGTTTATTAAACATCATCAAAACAAGAAGGCCAACAATCTCCCCCTTTTGAATGATGACAAACAATTTTCAAAAAGGATATATGCATGAAAGGAAATGAATATACAATATTATAATTATCATGTATATAAACAAAAAGAATATACTCACGATATTTCTCCTCTTTTGACAACATCAAAAAAGGGGACAAAGGGATGAAGAGAGCAAAAGCTCCCCCTATCAATATGCATGAGTGAGTATAAAAACAATAATAAAAAAGGCAAGACTCCCCCTATCAAAATGCATTATGGAATATATGCAATAATGATCAAGGCACACATATGTGAGTAAGAATAGATGAATATGCTAAATATCACTCACATATTATAAGATAATGAGAACACATAGGGATGCACCATTGAAATAATGTGTCTCAAAACATAAACATAAAAAAATGTATAAAAATAGATTTATGAAATCAAAAGAAAAGGAACATGAAAATCATGCAAAATGTTTTCAAATGAAAACAAATTAATTAATAAAATCATAAATCAAATTTTATATCCAAAAACGATGTTTGATCAATAAAAAAAAATTTCTTTGAAGAACTTGATCAAACCACTCATAGAATACATTATAAAGCATATGAAATTTGAATCATCTATTTGTGCTTATATAATGAATTCAAAAGAATAAATCAAAGCAAAAATTTCATAGTTCATACAAGAGTCATGAACTATGGATTTTAAAAACTAAAAATCATCTTTAAGAGTATAAAACCAAACCATCATTGATTTTCATAAATGAGAGAGGTAACCATATCAAGCTCTTGAGCTTGTTCCAACCCATATAAGGACTTTTAGTACCCGGTAAACAAGATTTGAGAATAAACACCCAATAAATCCGGGGGGTTATATAAATATAAATCTCTCATCAAAACAAAATCAATAATCATGAAAACAAAAGAATTTGATCAATAAAAAGAATTGTTTTCATGTTCAAAAATTTAAAACAAAACCAAGAAAAGGAAAAAGAAAAACACTAAAATACTTGGTTTAAAGATCAAATTTATTTTGGTACCCAAGAATTCTTGATACCAAGAGATTTAGGGACATGACCCCTATCTTTCAAGCTCAAAGCCCTAGGGTTATGAACCTGTTTGGGCGCATGTGGTGCACTAACACGATCAAAGCAATATTCACTCAAATGACCCTTCCGATTGCAATTTGTGCAATGAAAGATATCCATTTATTTTTTTGAACCATTACCTCATGCACGGGAATCATTTGTAAATAAATATTATCTTTTAGAAATATTTTGCAAATGGGAAACATCATTAAACAAAGGTGGTCTTTTTGGAGCAAATTGCAAATTTGGAGCATTTTGCAAATCAAAACAAAATTTAGCAAGATGTCCAAACCTACCATAAATATCACATTTAAACACATGTGGTCTACTAAAAACATTTGACAAATGTAATTTTTTTTTAAATCAAAACAATATTTGGCCAAATGACCAAAACGACCACAATGATCACATTTATATACATGAGCATGCTTATGATGAATAATGAGTGCATGTATATATACATGTGATGAAGAAGCTACATGAGATTCACAAGGAGCATTGACATTTTTATGTTTGTGTGCATCATAGCAAAATTTAACTAAATGGCCTTTACGGCCGCAAATAGAGCACTTGTAAACTTTGCTATATATGTGTGCATAATGAGTGGATGATTGTAAACTTTGCTATATATGTGTGCATAATGAGTGGATGATTTAGACTTGGCACACATATCCATAAGCTTCTTATGATTATTAATGCATGTATTAAGAGTTGAGTCCAAGGATGAAATGTGATTTTGAACAACATTCAACTCATCATTTGGCACATATGCATTAACATTAGAAGTCGAACATAAATAGTTATTTATAAAAAAAGCAGTATTATTTTTTATGTTCTCTACTTCTAATGTGACATTATCTTTTTCATAAGATAAGCTAGTTATAGATTTGGTTAATTTTTTATTTTCCAAAATTAACATGTCATTGTTTTCTTTAAGCATGGTGTTTTCTTTTACGATGACATCCAATTTTGACACTTGCTCCTCATGATCGGATTCTAAATTATCATGCTTGTTGTTTAAATCAATAAAATCTTTATGCAATTTGTTATAGGCATGCAATAATTTTTTACTAGCACAAGCAAGTTCATCACTAGATAAATCATTAATGGATTCGAACTCGAAAACCTTACTAGGGCTATCTCCTAGTGTCCATGTGCATGATGCTCCATATGAACTTGAAGCGGAATCCTCCAAAGGTTGTCGGATCGCCTCCAAGTCCCCTTGATGTGCTTCAATAAATTTCCATAAGGTGTAAGCATTATCAAAATGAACAAACTTGTTAGACATAGACGAATCAAAAGTATTTAGCAAATATTCTAACAAAATCTTGTTCATTATAAACATACGATGATCATTTTTATTCCACTTGGATTTCTCTGTAGTGAGCACAATGTAAGCATCATCTATAATTTCCCATAAATCAAAGTGTTTAGATTGAACAAAAAGTTTAAATCTAACACACCATTGGGCATAGGGAAAATTATCTAATCTAGGAGCAATATTGATGGCATAACCTAAACAAGATGCATCGTTCATATCCATAATGTATATATGTGATGCGGCATAAATATGTACCAAAGGTTGCAAGTGCACAACTAATCAAGTTATAGTATAAAAAGTTATCGATCCCGTGAGGAAGGTGTATTGTAGGAGAAAATTAGATTCGATTCTTATGTTGTGTGCGTGATAATTAGGAGTAATGAGTGAATGTGATTATGGAGAGATAAAGAGCGTGAAAGTGATAGTGTGTAAATCGGCACAAAATGTAAGTGAGAGTGGATGTGACAAAGAATGAATGATTTTCACAAGGAAAGATGAATAAAATCAAGAATCAAAAAGGAGAATTAAGAATGAAAATAAAATTCAAGAAAGTAAAGATGACGAATTCAATTAAAGATATGGGTAATCTAGAATTGAATCCACTTTTTAGAAAAGGGTGATTCCCTAGAGGGTTCTAGCCTAAAGGTGAATCAAAAAAATAAAAAAAATAAAAAAAACTAAACCCAATAGGGTTCTAGCCTCAATGTGAATAGTACAATAAATTAAAATCTAACTACAAAATAAATTACAAAATCTAAACTATAAGAATTAAATATAAGAAAATAAATCTACTCTATAAGCATGAAATAAATCTAATCTATAAGTATAAAATAAATCTAAGGCAATTAAATCTAATCTATAAGTATAAAATAAATCTAAGGCAAGAGGGTTCTAGCCTCTTGGCTATTTAAACAAGAAAATAAAATCTAACTACAAGCATGGAAATAAATCTAAACTAATAAGCAATAAAAGAGAAATAAAAGAGAAAATAAGAAAAACAATCCTCCAAATTAATCTTCATCTCCATCTTCATCATCCAACAAAGAGAAAAAAATTTAAAGTGGTGAAAAAAATTATTTTATTAATTGTAATAAAAAGTTACAAATTTAAAAGGTCTTCTCAATTAAGAGTAACCCTCCTCTCCAAATGGAGATACAAAAATTTTCACACCCTCAACCCTCACTCTCTACCCATATTTATAGTAAACAATAATGAATGAGAGCCCTTAGATGAAGACTTAAGCCCTAAGAAATCATTTTTAGCCTTTGAGCTTTTGGGCTTGGATTCTTTGGTCTTTTGCTTGTTTTCTTTATTAATTCAATGGGCTTTTGTTGAAATAAGAGATCTTGGGCTTTATTCTTCATTAACCTTCAAATTCTTCCCATAATTACTTCTCTAGCACATAAATTCATATTAAGCTTCTTTGTACGAATATTTGTTCATGATATGTTCCAATTTCAGAGATATCATAAATACAAAAGTTATAGATCTCGTTCTCATCTTTCCAGAGAATGTTTATTCAGCCGATTCTGAGTTGATACGAGAGAGATATGGCCAAAACACCAAACATTACCGAGATGTCCAGATTGCATGATTTGTTTCATTTTTCACAAAACTTCTTTATTTTTTCTTTGATGGTATATTTATTTTTCTTGGGCTTTTGAGCTTGGACTTTTGGGCTTGTTGCTTGTATTCTTCATTAAATCTTTAGGGCTTTTGTTGAGAGAAGTGATCTTGGGCTTTTATTCTTTATTAACCTGTAATTAAAAGATAAAAATAATTATTAGTGGTATATTTATTTATTAAAAATAGATAATGATGGTATAAAATTAGAATAAAATATGATTATCAAATACCCCCACACCTAAACTTTTTCTAGTCCTCTAGCAAAGAAATAAAAAGAAAATCCTAACTCACTTTCGTAGGAATCACGGTTGTATTTAGCGCATACAACAAGCCTTTAAACCCCTAGGTTACCCTACTGGACGAGTTGTAGTCTCGTGAGGGTTTGTAGTGAATATACCCATAAAATTTGGTCATCTTGCCAAATTAAAGAAGTTAGTAAATAACTAAATTTACTTGATAATTGAAGCTAGTTATTACTCAAGAAAACATTTTATATATAACTCTAAGGTAAATTTCCTAGAAAATCTTCTCATTATAGCAATACAAAACCAAGCCAAACTTTGAAATTTAATTTAAAAGTTTTTAAAAGAACATGCTAACTCTTTGTTTAAAATAATATTCAAGTTGCTTGATCTAAAATATTTTCCAAGACCATATATACAAATATAACTATATATATAAAACATTTATTGGTATTTTTATTTTTTTATTTTTTATATTATTTTTTTAACTCTTTCTTCCTTGGTGATTTTTTTCTACTTTAACGGGTTTTCTAAGCGACCATTTAACGAGTTTTGGGCTAATGGATCCCAACCCAATTGGGCTTAGGTCATTAAATATGAAAATACTCCTTAGACTTAATTACTCGGACAGCTTAGGTTTTATAAGATAGCATCACCTTGAATTCAATAGTTTTTTTCTTTCTTTCTTTCTTTCTCTTTTTTTTCTTTTTGTGCCCATTTTTCGCACTCTTCTTTTACAATTTTTTTTATATGTATATGTATATATATTCTGAAAAATATGTAAGTTAAGACACTTTGAAAAATTATTTTTAACTCTAAGCTAAGCATGCATAAATTCTATTATTTTAAATAAAAATCTAAGTTAAGGCTTAAGTAATGTATACTACTTTGAAAAACATTTCTTAAGAAATTTATTTAGAGTTATCATAAAAGGTAAACTTGAGTAAATAACAAACTAGAGATTAGAAAATTTAAAATTTATCAAATAAATCAATTATTACATAACTCTATCAATTTGGCAAGTGACGATATTTTTATATTTTTTTAGGAAAAGGGGAAAAATGATAAAAATACAACTAAAAATGTAAAATAAAGAGAAAAAATAACTAATTCTCACCCCCACACCTAAATTTTGCATTGTCCTCAATGCAAACTCTATGATACACAAAGTAAAGTAGATAAGAAGTAAAGTACTTACATTTGATCAGTTGATAAAAATCTACAATTACCTTTGGTCTGAGGAGGATAGAATCAAAATTTTATTCTTCTTTTTTTTCTTTTTTTTTATAACTGAACAAGAAACTCTAAAATAAGAGAAGATTTTATTATGCTGAAATAAACAAAATAAATAATGTAGAATGAAATATTCAACATGAAGAGCTCATGTTCTACATTGAATCCTACCTTATTGCTGAAAATTCTTCTCCGGGTCTTAAACAATTTCAAAATAATATAATCAACAATATGCTGAAATTCCAAGCATTCCGGGGTGTTCAATGATTTTTGTGGCAATGGAAGGTAGGTATTATTGGTATCATGCATATTGGACTTATATTCTTGATTTGTGAATGTTTGTTCTCTAACAACCAATTTTTCTTTAACAATTTCCTCAACCCCAAGATTCATGGTTGATGTGTAAAAATTTGGTTGTTTTTTATTTTCCAAAAATCTTAGTTCATCAAGAAAGAGTTCTTCAAAATTTAATTCAAAACAACAATTGTTTAACACAGTTTCCTTAGTTTGACAAATCTGATCTGCTTCTCCTAATATTTTCAACTCCTCACCAAAAATTTCCTCAAAACTTGGATCTGACCCTTCTTCTTCTTCCTCTGGTCTTTCCTGATTTGAGTTATCAGAAGGAGAAGGAATTGGTTCTGGAATAAAAGTTTGAACAAATCTGATCTGCTTCTCCTAATATTTTCAACTCCTCACCAAAAATTTCCTCAAAACTTGGATCTGACCCTTCTTCTTCTTCCTCTGGTCTTTCCTGGATTGAGTTATCAGAAGGAGAATGAATTGGAACAAGAATTTGGCTTAAATGTGTTCTTTCTTGATTATCGACCTGTTTTCCTGACTGTAGTGTATTCATTTGAGTGTCCTTAGGATTGACCACATGTTGACTCAAAATTTCTCCTTCCTCTCATTCACTTATGGTACTAGCTAGTTGATCAATGTGGGTTTCTAATCTAGCTAT
>NC_033794.1:87740338-87740609 GCF_001876935.1 Asparagus officinalis | reverse complement strand
TTGAAGAGGGAGTGTAGTTTTGATTCCATGCAAAGTTTGGGTAATTTTCCCAACCTGGGTTGTAGGTTGGAAAAAATAGATCATTCATCGAATACTGAGATGGGCTCTCTACAAACTCCCGAGCTTCATTGGGGATTTCAATCCTATTGGGATAACATAAATTTTGAAAAACATGTGGATTAGCCATTTGTTCAAAACGAATTTGTCGATGTGTATTGTCCCTAATCCACATTTTGCATGCACCCTAAACAATTTCTTTTTATACTTTTTT
>NC_033794.1:87738750-87739315 GCF_001876935.1 Asparagus officinalis | reverse complement strand
CATCCTCGAACGTTGACTTTTGTTGCAACGCGTTGACTGGCGTTGACCTAGGGTTACGCGTTGACCGGTGTTGACCCTTATGGTTTCGAATCGTCAAACGTTGACTTTTGTTGCAACGCGTTGACTGGCGTTGACCTAGGGTTACGCGTTGACCGGCGTTGACCCTTAGGGTTTTGAATCGTCGAACGTTGACTTTGGTCGCAACGCGTTGACTGGCGTTGACCTAGGGTTACGCGTTGACCGGCGTTGACCCTTAGGGTTTCGAATCGTCAAACGTTGACTTGTGTTACAACGCATTGACTGGGTCGCAACGCGTTGCTTGGCGTTGACCTGGGGTTACGCGTTGACCGGCGTTGACCCTTAGGGTTTTGGATCGTCAAACGTTGACTCTGGTTGCAACGCGTTGACTGATGTTGACCTAGGGTTACGCGTTGACCGGCGTTGACCCTTAGGGTTTCGAATCGTCTGACGTTGACTCTGGTTGCAACGCGTTGACTGGCGTTGACCTAGGGTTACGCGTTGACCGGCGTTGACCCTAGGGTTTCGAACTCGTCGAACGTTGACT
>NC_033794.1:87736338-87738583 GCF_001876935.1 Asparagus officinalis | reverse complement strand
GCATCGAATGTTGATTGGTGTCGATTTTCATCAAGACATCCAATAATCGACGAAAACGGGCGAATTCGGGTCTAACATAGGCGTACGGGGACAAAACGAGACCCGAGACACCCGTGGGTGTCTCAACCTTGGCCGAGACACCCTTGGGTGTCTCGGCCAAGGCCGAGACACCCTAGGGTGTCTCGGTTCTAGGGCCGAGACACCCTTTGCCCCTCTTTCTTTTCTTCTTTTGTTTGTTTCCCTTCTTGTTTTGGCTTTATTGCCTCTTTTGTTTTCCCCCTTCTTTTCAAATTTTCAACTTTCTTGTTTTGGCTTTATTGCCTCTTTTGTTTTCCCCCTTCTTTTCAAATTTTCAAAAGAAAATCCCTCTCAAACTCCTTCTCCTTCCTTTCATCCATACTCCATTGTTTCTCTCTTTCAAGGACTCAAAACCCATTAAAAGTTTTCAGATTTTTTTTTTTTGTTACCCTCTTGGCCGAAATTGATCTCTCCTCTTTGTCTTTTGCTCATGGTCCCCCCCTCTTTTAATTCAAAATTCAAAAGAGAAAACCGAATTCTTTCCCCCTCATTTTCGGTTTTGTGTGTTCTTCTTCCCCAAGCTTTTATCCTCCATTGATTCACTTTCAAGAACCCATTAACCCTTCAAGAGGAGCTCGGATTTTGGGTGCATCCTATTGGCCAAAAGCTTGCTTCTCCAAGTAGGGTTCTCTCCTTCATCTTCAAGCTCAAAGGAAACCCCTTTGATTTGGTAAGTTCTTCTTCGCAATCCTCTTATTTTCTTGTAAAGATTGCATCTTTATTCTTGTAGTAGGCTAAGGGGTTGTGTATGCACAATGCTTTGGGGGGTTTTGTGCAAAAGAGGCAATATGGCCGAATTTTGGGGGGGCTCATTTGCAAAGTTACAATATGGCCGAAAATCTTTGAGGGGTTTTTATGCCAAATTGCAATATGGCCGAAATCTTTGAGGGTTTTTTATGCCAAATTGCAATATGGTTTGAGGGGTTAATTTGCAAAATTGGCTCAATTCTACAAAAGGGCTCATTTGTAAAATTAATCAAAATTGTGGGGTATCGGGGGTGCTATATGATCAGATATGATGACCATGACCCAACTCGAGCGTGTCCTTGACCCGAATTTAGCCTTGAACACGAAGGGTATTTTGGGTATTTCACCAAAATTCACCGCGAAAAATGACAATCATTGTTTCGCATGCACGAAATTTGTAGGTTTAACTAGACTTCAACTATAAAATCCTATTTATACATAGGATTTTAATTAAAGTTCTTAATTTCCCTTTTAAATTTCGTGTATTTATATTTTAGATTGTGCCTGACTTGCTGCTTTTCGTTACAGATTTTCAATGTCTCCACGCCGATCTCGACCTCGTAGGAGTCGTTCTCATTCGCAGCACAGCGAGGAAGAGGTTCCCGCGACATCTTTTCCAGCGGCCTCTTTCTTTGGGGGTGAGAATTTACATTTTCCGTATCCCTGATTGACCTCTTCGCGGGTCATGAAGGAAGAACCGACACCCTCCTTCGCGGGGGTTAAGGTTTCAGACTTGTCTTGCTTGGCCAATTCAAGTATTATGGTATATTGGGGCAATTTTGTGTCGTCCTACACCTTATAGGTCGGTGTATGTTACCACGTTATTTACGTGATGATGCATACCGTTCTTCCAGTGTAGGACACTCAAAATCGTCTCTCCAATTATTCCGTGAATGAGCTTATCATTCTTCTTATGAGATGGATTTTCTGACTCCACCCTTGTGCTTTATTGCAGTAGAGTTTCCTGCGGGCAGCCTTCCTCCTCATGCCAATACTGGTTGTAGCCGGGAGGTCTTCTCTTCAGCTTCTCTCAGGCAGGCCATTAGTCCACTCCCTCGGTTTGACAGAGATCGCTCAGACGAATCTTGTCATTTGATACGGGAAGGAGGGCGTCATTGTTTGCGCCAGCTTATCACGGATTCATTGCTTGCGCCAGCTTATTACGGATGCCTCCTTTACTGCGGATTCTACCTCTACTCAGGCTTTAAAGAAGCCGAGTTTCCTGTTCGGAGATCACGTTGAGGATCCTGCTACGTTGACCCTTACCGAGGAACACTAGCTGACTCTCGACGAAGGAGCTCTCTTGTACATTCTCTCCATTCCACGTCAATATTCTTTCAGTCACTTGAAAGGGCAGGCCGTGGAGCGACAGATGTCTTGGCACCTTACTGATGATGCTGAGCGAGTTCAGTGTGGATAT
>NC_033794.1:87735023-87735338 GCF_001876935.1 Asparagus officinalis | reverse complement strand
TAGATGATTGGTTATTGATTAACCAACAGCATTCGTCTTCTGAAGAAGATTCATACCCTAACCCTCGTCTGTATTTATAATAATCATCGGGTTACCCTTTTGGTACATATGCCGCTTTGGCTGGAGTGCGAGGACCTCGATCGAAGTATAGACCTTTTCCGAGTGTGAAATCGTACCCCTGCTTTTCCATGAGCTTGCGCGGTTCCGAGCTATACTTAGACAGATGCCGACCAGGTTTGTCATCATCCTCTGTTCGCGTGGAAAACTGTTTTCTTTTTCATTGATATGATTGTCATCTTGGGTTACAAAGATCCG
>NC_033794.1:87733652-87734023 GCF_001876935.1 Asparagus officinalis | reverse complement strand
AGGAAACATACTCAAATCTCCAACATAAAGAATAAATACATCATCTCGAATTACATCCGAGTAGCATGCTCTAATATAAGAGGATGTCAAACAAACCAAAACAAATATAACTGCCGTCCATAACGGGTGTGCCAAAATCTTAAAAGAAATACCCTACTCACGGGTAATCTATCATGGATGTAAAACTTACAACTGATCAAATATCTATGTGTGCATCATCTTGTGCTATGGCGATACTCTTGTAATGTTCTTACTCAATCGCTCTGTGATAATAGGATTTATTATCTCCCTATTCTGGATATATGTAATAACGATACTATTGTAATACTCTTACTCAATCATTCTGCGGTAATAGGTTTTATCTTCCTATT
>NC_033794.1:87732265-87732652 GCF_001876935.1 Asparagus officinalis | reverse complement strand
AAGGGTGAAACAAGATATAAACAATATAGTGGATGAAATAAACAATGAGAGAGTGGCAATAAAGATGTTTACAAATATAAGTGCGCCAAGCCAAACTCAAACAAGCAATATGATCATGGAGTTCGGACCTCCCGTCCTACGTCTCCGTTCCCCACTCCCGTGGAGAAATCCACTATCATATCGGGTTTTCAACGATCACCCAAAAACGTTTACACCACACAATATCGGTTTTCAACGCTCACCGATCAACGTTCATAATCACAATGTAACTACACTAACTACCACCTCAAGTGTTGGTCCTCACGTATCAACTCCCTAAAGTGCTCGGAATTATCACCTCTCACTAGGCCACCGATGCCACTCCTCTTGGTATCGACTCCGTCCTCA
>NC_033794.1:87730812-87731265 GCF_001876935.1 Asparagus officinalis | reverse complement strand
ACATAGAATTATAATTCTTTGAGTCTTGATATAGCTTGAGTTGATGAAGCTTCTCATTGCATTTATTGTCCTTGGTTAAACAATGCTTCATCACTATGCCTCCTCCTCCTTTGGATATCATCTTGTAGCTCATATTCCATCCAATCCTCTATGTATGGTACTAACAAGCTTGATACATATATTAACTACAATATCACTCAACAAGCAATTAGTACCGATAATGGTGGTTGTAAAACATCATCAAAACATAAGGGCTAACATGTGGTGTAACTCCTAGTGTACCTTCTAGGGACTCCTCTGTAATAAGTATAGCTGGAATCACTGGTGGTGGAACCACAGGTGCTGGTGCAATTGGTGGAGTCTGGTTTGCCACTCGCTCCTCAAGTGCTGCTAGCCTCGCTTCTATGTGTGGGATGGGGTCAATCAGATACTGTGGAGCTTGTTGTGGCTAGG
>NC_033794.1:87729315-87729812 GCF_001876935.1 Asparagus officinalis | reverse complement strand
TAAAAGAATCCTAAGCCACTGCTGCACTTCACTACACATTCAAGGCTTATAGGATCAATTGTGTTCTTCCTTCAACAAGGTTTTCTCTCGGGTGTGAGAGGGTTAATCTCTTGATTTAGAGATTGGTGTTCAAATTGGCAAGGTGTTTGTCAATTGGTGTTACAATTTGCAGGGACTTGTAAATTGGTTAGGTTTGCGTTTGATTTTGTAAGTTTATTCAAAATCATAGTGAAAACTCTCAAGCGGGATTTGCTTGGGGACTGGATGTATACCGGATTGGTGGAACCAGTATAAAATCCTTGTGTTCGTGATTGTGAATTTCTGAGTTTGTCATTTTCTTTGCAATTTATAATATACTTTGCATTAATTTTAAAAGAACACTATTCACCCCCCCTTTAGTGTTCAAGTATATCTATTTCAGATCCTACAGCATATACTTCTTTTTGTAAATTGTTTGTCATCATCAAAAAGGGGGAGATTGTTGGCCTTCTTGTTTT
>NC_033794.1:87727676-87728315 GCF_001876935.1 Asparagus officinalis | reverse complement strand
GGGGGGGAGGGGGGAGAGTTCTAGGTTTTTGGTTCTTGAGATCTTGAAGAGCTTTTCGATCCCTCAGAGCCTTGTCAAACTCTTACTCTCCACACACAGTATCTTCGTATCGTTTCATAGCAAAGATAGTTACTCTTCAATTGGTCTTCATCATCGTTCCTCATCAAGCTTCACTTACATCTTTCAAAGGATGGTTTGTTTTATCGAAAGGGCTATAAGATCATTTTAATTTTGAACATAATTAATATTTGATTTTGTATGTTTTTTAACTTCTTTTACGGCATACTCAAGCTAGTTAAATTGAGGATTAAGACTAGCTAGGGCTAGAAGTTTACTCATTGTAGGAATTAAGTTAAACGACTGGTTTCATATAGATACCAAGGTGTGGTCTTGTAAGCCTACTGAATCGGGTGTGTGGTTCAAATAAACTTTTTTCATAATCAGGAACCCCTTCACGAGAAGGGAGAGTAGAAATAGGATTTTTTATCCGAACCACTTTAAGATCCTGTGTGTTCCTTGGTTGATTGCGTTTGTGATTTTATGTTGCTTTGTATATCATTTATCATTTTTATTTGTTATACTCCGCTGCATATTCTATGTTTTGGTGATAAACAGTAGCAATCCTTTTTAACTTTAAAC
>NC_033794.1:87725687-87726676 GCF_001876935.1 Asparagus officinalis | reverse complement strand
GTGGGGGTCTGGGGGGATTCGAACCGGGGCACGACGGACTCCAAAGGGAGTTCAAGTGGAGGCACTGACCGGGGTTCCCTCGACACCAAAAAAAAAAAATGATCAGGTTCTCATTGGCTGAGTCAAGCTTTGAATTTTGAAAAATTCTTTTAGGAAACACCTAAGTTGGTTACCTAAAACTCACTCCTATATAATTATATAAAGCCACACACTTGAAGCCTTTCATCATCAAACTCCTCTCCCTCATTCTTTAAGGTTTTCCCTCCTCATTTTATCAAAGAATTTGAAAGTGTTGAGAAGATGAGTTCAATGAGAATGTGCACTTTGTTCTTCTTCGTCTACTTTTTCTCTGGGCTTATGCATCTCGCCTGCGGTCAAGGGCCGGCACCTTCTCCGATGACGAGTGACGGCATGACGATAGATCAAGGGATAGCTTATGTGTTGATGCTTGTGGCTCTTCTTGTTACCTACTTTGTTCATTGAAGCCAATACAGCTCGCTATGCTTGTGGCTCTTCTTGTTACCTACTTTGTTCATTGAAGCCAATACAGCTCGCTCCTATTTGTTTTGAATTTTTGTATATTTACCTTGAGAGATCTCGCAAAAGAATATAAAGAATATTCTTTTCTACAGACGTGATGCAAAATATGCTAGGAGAGTGAAATGGTTGTAGTGAATTTTGTTAGTACATTCTATGTAAATATTATATATGTCTCCTAAACTATTGAGTATTGATTTTTCTTCAGACGGCTTTTAGCAGCATTATGTTGAGCGTTTTGTAAAACCCAACCAATAATAAAAGTATAAGAACCAACTATAAAATGTCTTCTATGATAATCACTAAGTTCATGTTGCTATGTTGGCTATCTTGTTCATGAAAAGGCAATTTTGCCTTTGTGAATAGTCTCACATTGGAAAATGAGATGAATAGTAAGGGGTTTATATTGCTTCACCTATTGTTGGGCTTTGAGTAGTGTTTTGGGTTTTGTA
>NC_033794.1:87723575-87724687 GCF_001876935.1 Asparagus officinalis | reverse complement strand
TTTGGAGAATATGACTTTTGCTTCCCCATTTTGGAAAAAATTTTAGAGAAGCTGTTGGAGATGCCCTTATATAATTAAAAATTTTAGAACAAGAAACAAATACAATTTATCATGCAACGCATATACATTATACTAGTATATATAAACGGGGGCTAGGGTGTCACTCTAGCCAACTAAATCGGGTGCTGCTGACGTGTCAAAAATCTAATGGTTTAATTAAATTCTATTCTCTAATTATGCAACCACCCCTACGTTAAAGGAAATATTCATTTAGAAAGTCAACAAAATCTCCTAAAACCATTACCCGCTTTCCTGATAGAACAATAAATATCTCTTAATTCCTCTACGATTCATCTATTTATGCTGCCGCCCCCTTGCTTAAGGAAATCTTCATTTATCAATAAATCTCCTAGAATCGATGTGCTAGTGCCTATGTATCTTTATATTCACTGATAGTGTTGGAATTTCATCTCATTTCTATTAATACTGCCAAACATAACTGATGAAAATACTTTATTAATCAATCTTATGCACTGTAAAAATTATTTCAATTCGTACCCAGAGAAGCCAACAACTGAATGATTGTCAAAAATATACTATCTCGTTGCCTGTAATATCTTCTTTGCTAATATGAGCTCCACCTATTTAAATACTTTCCTTTTTCAGTAAACCTTTTAGAGCAATCCAAAAAAAAAACAAAAAACAAAACAAAACAAAATATAAACCATCGACTTAACTTGCATCAATGAACACAGAGGGCACATTCAATCAATTTAATCGGTCTTTCAAGGGCTGATAAGTGAGCACAAGCAATAGCCAAAAAAAAGAGAGCTCACCATAAGTTTGCAATTAGCTGCATAACTATTTGGAGTTTTAAGGATATTGTAAGACCTCTCAAATCTGATTAGTAAACGTGTATACTGCAAATAACTCACTTAAAATTATACTGCAAATAACTCACTTAAAATCAAATGCAACTTTTAATAAGATTTGCTAGTAATAAAGAACAAAAGTCTCAGGTTCAAAATATAAGTAAACAAATATCTTTAAAGCAATAGAAGCTCTAAAAATCATCTCTAAAGCTAGGGCTGTCCAAAAAGTCCGGAGCCCAG
>NC_033794.1:87720977-87722575 GCF_001876935.1 Asparagus officinalis | reverse complement strand
TCCGACACTTAGGGAATTTCCCAAGTGTCCTCATGTCGGCTCCCTTGAGCCTCCTTCATGCGACTTCACATCTCGTCCTTCCGACACTAGGGGTTGCCACTATCGACCTACATGGGATCTCAGAGGACACTTGACTTGCAAATGCACGCCCTACGAGGCTTCCGATGAGGTGGAGCTCCCTGTCACAATTGTCAACATGATAAGGAAGTCCAAGACCTTTGAGCGTGAAGGAATCTAGCAACACGCTCCCACCCGAACGGGGGTGGCCATTCCGTTTGACTACACGCGTCTAGTGTCCGTCTCTAACGACAACGACAATGATTGCTCGGCAGTAGCGACGTCGCAAGCCTCAAGCTCAGTTCAGGGCAAGCACGTAAATGTGCACATGACCGAAATCCCTGACGAGATATCCAGGAGACTCGATGAGTAACAAGCAACCATCAACTCCCTGAAGGAGATGTTGGAGGAGCTTCTGAGCGAGAAGAAGAAGGAGAGAGAGAGGACTTCGCAGGCTTCGTATAAATCCTCGAAGCACAAAGAGCGAATGCCTACTCCTTCTTACTCCTCATCCGAGTCATCTAAAGGAGCATCATCTTCGGATCATAATTCAAGGGACAAAAGGCTCGATGAATTCCAAAGTCAACTCAACGCCTTAAAGCTCCAGAAGCACATAAACAAGCTGGGGGTTGTCAGACCGTATCCAATCGAATGGGATGCAGTCTCCTACCCGGTGAAGTTTCAGCCACTGGACCTCCTACAGTTCGATGGTAAGGGTTCTCCTACCCAGCACATTTATTACTTCCAGATGCAAACTGGACACATAGTGGGGAATGATCCCATTATAACTCGACTGTTTATTGGCACCCTCAAGGGGGTCGCCTTTGAATAGTTTCGTAGATTAGAGCCTGGATCCATCACCTGCTGGAAGGACATGGAAATGCTCTTCATGGCCAGATTCTTCGATGATGACAAAGAAGTATCTGTGACCACTCTGCTAGCTGCAAAGCAGAAGAAGATAGAGTCTGTAAGCAACTTTGTCAAGAGATTTAGGAACCGATCGTTGCATACACGTGATCAAGTTTCTGAGGCCACCCTCATGGAGATGTGCTGGAACAATCTCTCTATTGACATCCTATCTAATATGGGCACAGTCGTAGCTCACTCGTGGAAAGACTTAATCCGCCAAGGAGAACAAGTCGAGAGCTTTCTCAAGCGCATGGATGTTGGAGGCCCATACAAATTTTAAGGGGGTGATGACCAAGAAACCACCTCCTCATCCAAACCCTCGTCAAAACAGAGGGGCGCTGCTTCGAAGCCCACGATGGCATCAACCGAGCTCACCGACTCGGACCCAAACTATAGGGCTGACTGCGAAGACTTGGCTACTATTAGCCAAAGATGATCAGTGACGTTTAAATGCGTCAATCGCTGGAGAGCCTATAGCTGACAGTAACTTCATTACCCATTCATAGTGGAGATGTTCTACTCGAATGGGCAACGTGTCAGCAGATGATTTCATCCAAATCTCTCACCTGGTCAAACCTTCCTACAGTTAGGACCAAAGCCAAGTTCCCTCGCCAACCTTTCTAATGAGGTGG
>NC_033794.1:87717987-87719977 GCF_001876935.1 Asparagus officinalis | reverse complement strand
CTTTTCTCTCAGAAGGAACTCAACCAGAGACAACGACGATGGATTGAGTTTATCAAGGATCATGAGTTCACAATTCAGTACCATCCGAGAAGGGCAAACGTCATAGCGGATGTTTCGAGCAGGAAGCGTCGATACTAGAGTTCGACTTTGAGGTGCCTATTTTGTCAAGATCTTCATACTCTTAACCAGTTTGAATTTAGGCTAAAGATTGGCGGGACCAGCGCATATTTTTTTTAGGAGTTATGCCATTGTAGCCATCTTAGAGTAATAGAGTAGCTAGAGCTCAGTTAGAGGATACTTGAATTCAATCTCGGAAGGAATAGATTTTCGAAGAACCCAACGCCGATTTGGACCGTTGGGGCTGATATAGGACTTCAGATGATAGTCTAATTAGTGATGTTAGCTAATGCATAACAAAAAGGGAATTATTTAATGAGGCACATTGCACCAGATATATAATGCATCTAGACACAACAAAAATGTACAAGGACTTGAAGGGACATTTTTGGTAGAACGACATACTTAGGGAGATTACATAGTATGTAACTAAGAACTCGACTTTCCAGCAAGTGAAGACAGAACATTAGAGGCCAACATGGACCCTACTACATTTACCCATTCCGAAGTGAAAGTGAGCAGTTATTTCTATGAACATCATTAAAGGATTCCCAAGATAGAAGAAGGGGAAACGATTCAGTTTGGGTGATACTTGATCGGTTGACGAAGTCAGCACATTTTATACCAATGGGGACGACTTACATGGAGGAGACTTATGCGAAAAACATTCATTCCAAGAGACCGTAAGATTGCGAGGAGTTCCAGAAACGATTGTATCAGATCGAGGCTCGGTTTTTACTTCACATCTCTGGAGGAGTTTCCAAAATTTCTTTTGGTAACAAATTGTCTTATAGCAGTGTATTTCACCCATAAGCAGATGGGCAGGCGGAGAGAGTAAACCAAATATTGAAGGATATGTTGTGGGCATGTGTTATAGATTTCCATGTTAAGGAATTTAGTGATTTAGTAGACGGGGAAAACTTACCCCGAAATATGTTGGACAATTCAGGATTTTACAGCGTGTTGGAGCAGTTTCACATAAAATAGATCTTTAACATCAATGTCGAGTACACACGATGTTTTTCATGTTTCGATGCTTGAGAAGCATTTACTCGTCGAGGAACAATAACGAGTATTAGACGTGCCGGAGATTTAGCTCCATGATGATTTGACTATGATTGAGATATATGTTCATATTCTCGTTATGAGAAAACAAGAGACTTATAAATAATGTGATTTCATTAGTCAAAGTTCAAGTGAATCGAAAAGGAGCTAAGGAGGCTTCTTGGGAGTATGAAGAGGATATGAAACTACCCACACCTATTTGAATATGTAAATTAATTTGATTATAATTTTCTCATGGTCTATGATATTTTGGATAGTCATATTTATATTTAACACTAGAATGGAGGTATTATCACTTAGCTCCTAATCATTCGGAACATATAGTATATATATGAGGGGTTCCTTGTTTGGATTTTTCACCCAACGTACTAGTTCCGTTTAGTTAGGGGTTAAGTGAGAGTATCCACATTTTAGATTGTTTAGCATAGATATTACTCGTGATTCATATCTAGGGATTAATAGTATGAGATATGTATGGAAGAGTTTCCTTATCTGGGTTATCCCCTCTTAGTGTCTTTCTCATATTACTAATTCTTAAGATACGTTGCGGAATTTCGAGGACGAAATTCTTTTAAGGGGAGAAGAATGTAAAACCCCAAAAATTTGAATATTTTATGATAAATATATCATATGGTGAAGAATAATATATTTTGATATTTTTATATGATAAAAATTGATTTGAGATCAATTCAATATATATTTGTGAATATATATATATATGTGCAAATGTGCAAAACATGCACAAAGGCCAAAAGAGAAATCTGAGAATAATGACTAATTATGAGTTTCTATATTTTACACACTGATA
>NC_033794.1:87714718-87716987 GCF_001876935.1 Asparagus officinalis | reverse complement strand
CGAGACACCGTTCGCATCCTTGTCGACCTCCTCCCCAAGCACCACGCTGTCCTCCCCAACATCCCGTCGTCGCTAGAACCTCCGCCAGCAGCCGCACTCCGCCGTCGAGTCCACCTGAGCCGTCGCGGTAAAATTTAACCATAATTTGATCACCTTGTTGTAATATTTAACCATAATTTTAACCGTGTAATTAAAGTTTGGTCGCGGTAAAATTGTATTTCTTTTGTATTAAAACCCAGGGGCCTCCTCTTTGTTCTGAAGTTATTAAGCATAAAATAATGGTGTAAATGGACCGAGTAGCTTATGTGGAGTCACAAATGTTCAAAAAAATATCAAAAAAGCACAGCGTGATATATAACACAATAATGTGTTATATATTAAATTTAGGTGAATAATAAGTTAACGTCAGCCGTAGATCCCCGTCCAATAATTACTACCAATTATTTAGACCTATAATATAAATGGACGATTCAACTTTGGGTATAAAATTTAAATTTATACCGAAATGGATCGCTTAATTTATATTATAAGTATAAATAATTGGAAAGTAACTATTGGATCTGTCCATTTCGGACGGGTTAGGAATATAGTAGTGCTTACATATAACTTTGAATACTATATGTATTTTCGTTTCTAGAAAATTTCGGTCGCACGTACTTGTTGTTCTCTGGGTACAATAAGCGTATGTTGTTATTGTTAGACCCTAGAGGGGGGGTGATTAGGGTCTTATGCTAATCTAATCCGTTTAAATGCCAATTAAAATTAAATAATACGTTATCCTAGCAAGTATAAAATACAACAATGTATATGACCTAGGATAAGCAATATGAACAACAAGATATATCCTAAGAAAGAGATATATGCAATATATGTGCAAGGATATATAAACTCAAGGGTAAACAATCTAAACTAGATAGTGGGCAATATAATCAACAAGCAATATACAAAGGCGATATAAGATATGAACGTAAAAGAGTGCGCCAATGCAATCACAAACAAACAATATGATTACGGAGTTCGGTCCCCACGACCTACGTCTCCGCTCCTCACCTCGAGGAGATCTCCACTATCTCAAACCGGGTTTTCTACGTTCACCCGAACAACGTTTACACAACACAATACAATCACTATGCAATCACACCTCACACACTAAGTGTTGGTCCTAGCCCGTGTCCTCCTCCTATTTACTACGCAAGGTAATTTAGACGGAGAGAATAGCATACCAGAAAAGTGTTATGATGCAAATAAGATTGTTGGTGCTCTGGGTTTAGATTACAATAAGATCGATGCTTGTCCCAATGATTGTGTCCTTTATTATAAGGATAACGAGAAACTTGAGGAATGTCCAAAGTGTGGAGTGTCTCGATGGAGAAAGAATGCACACACTTCAACACAAAAGTCAAATGAGTCAGTGAATCAGCAGAAGAAAATTCCAGCGAAGGTGCTTCGACATTTTCCCTTAGTGCCTCGGTTACAACGTCTGTATATGACAAAAAATATAGCAAAAGATATGTGGTGGCATAAGGAAAGACGTGTAGATGATGGTAAAGTGAGACATCCAACAGATGCAAAGGCATGGAAGCATGTGGATCAGACTTTTCCCTCATTTGCCACAGAGTGCAGGAATGTCAGACTTGGGCTATCTAGCGACGGATTCAACCCGTTTGGCATTATGAGTTCGGGATGGTCTACTTGGCCAGTTGTGTTAATGCCCTATAATTTATCACCTGGACTTTGTATGAAGCAATCATATATGATTCTTTCATTATTGATACCAGGCAAACATTCACCCGGTAATGACATAGATGTGTTCATGGAGCCGTTAATTGATGAGTTAAAACGTCTCTGGGATGAAGGGGTCCCAACATATGATGCATTTTCTTGTGAGTCTTTTAATCTCCGTGCTATTCTTATGTGGACGATTAATGATTTTCTAGCTTATGGTAATCTCTCTGGTTGGTCTACGAAAGGGAAATTCGCTTGTCCTGTATGTGGTCCGAACTTCGAAGGCTTTTATTTACAACACAGTCTAAAAATGTGTTATTTATTTAACAGAAGATGGTTACGAAAAGGACATAAATTCAGGGGCAAAAAATGGGCAAATAAGTTTGATGGCCAAGAAGAGAAAAGAGGGGAGCCGCGTGAAATGACCGGAGATGAGATTGTGAACTTGTTTGAGGGGTATCCTAAATTCAAGTTTGGAAAGAACCGATTTACAAAAGAGGAAATTCTCGCTCCGAGACGCACTTCTATCATGAAGAGGGAACCT
>NC_033794.1:87711310-87713718 GCF_001876935.1 Asparagus officinalis | reverse complement strand
CCTAAAAAACGTGGTTCTATTTATAACAAAACACAATCCCAAATAGATTAGGATTCTAAAAACGAGTCTACAATACCCTAGTGTGGCATACATCATACTCATGACAAACAGGACAGATTCTGCCACACCAGGGTATGGTAGACACCACTCCCATAGCAAACAGGGCAGATTCTACCACCGGTGTGGCAGACACCACACCAAGGTATGGTGGAGTCTGTTTTTCTTATTCTTCACGTTTTTCTCAATTCCTTCGTCGTTTTCACAGTTCCAACTATATTATGGGTGTTTGGTTGGATATAATTGCAACATGGAAATATTGTTGCGACACCCACATATGTTTAAAATGGGAGTGTTGCGTTTGTGCTCAAATTTTTAGAGTGTTGCAATAATATTTGAGTTGCAACTATATATGGATGCAACAATTTAATTTGCAATTACTTGCAGGTACAACTGCATTTGATGTTATAAGTACTTCTTAACAATGTATTTATTAATGTGTCATTACTCTAATTGTTTAAGTTCGATAAAAAGTACTCTTAATTCATCAGCTATTCACATTTGATTTACATATGAAACACCTATTCACTTAGTACTATTTTTCCATAATTTGCATAGAATCAATTTGGATATTGAAATCATTGTCTTCTTTTTTATAGAGGATATTGAAAATCTATACTACTAATACAAAAGTAGAATATGCACATTTTTGTTATCCATTTAGAGTCCTTTCATTTGTGCTTTGTATTAAAAAAGTAAGATGCACTGGCATCTTAAGATTGGTTCTTTTGTTAGAAAACTATATTGACAATATTCTTTGTCCTTGTTGTCACTTTCAACTTGATGAGATGCTCATCAAGATATATAGCTTCGGCTATGGTATATTCTTCTAGGAAGAACTTGTATACATTTTATTGGATTATTAGTCAACCTTTTTCATTGAACATTGTTAGCATTCCTCTAATAGGGACAAGGAAGAAAAAGCTAATTTCCCCCAAAATTTTGATTTGCCCTTGATATGTAGATTAAAAATTGGTAGGTCACAATCAAATAGATATGATTCTCAGGACCATTTATCCATATATTCGGAAAAATATGTTGTGCTTTAACAATAACAAAAAGATATAGCTATTTCCTTATCCTTACTTTTATTTACTTTATTTTATTTTTATTTTGTTTTATTTGCTTTTAATTTAGAGGGAACCACAATGCTATTGGAAGGTTCTTTTGTGCAACAATATGATTTTATTATTACTATTCAAAAATAATCATGTCAAGAGCATCTAAATTTTGTGTAATGGGTTAGAGATTAAGCAAACATGTGAAGCACACAGAGAATATGAATTGTTTCCTAAGAAAGAAGAAAGGGGAAAAAAGGGAGAAACTTTAGGCTTTCATCAAGAAGCTTTGGACCCAAATGGTGCTCATGGATCTTTCATGTTATCTCCACATCAAGATGTGCTGTTTTAGTTAATGGATCTCCTACCAAAAATTTCAACTGTAAAAGAGGTCTCAAGCAAGGTGATCCTTTATCACCTATGCTTTTTAATATCGCAGTTGATGTTCTTCGTAAGATGATTATGAATAACGTAGAGGAGGGTACCTTATCTTCTCTTGGTGTCAAGGAACCTTTAAATCATATAAGGAGTTTACAATTTGCGGACGACACTATTGTTTTTATTAAAAGCTCCTTCAATGTCATATCTGTTCTAAAGACTATTCTTTATATCTTTGAAGACCTTTCTGGTTTGGGGATCAACTTTTCTAAATCTTCTTTGATCTACTTTGGTAAAAACAAACAAAGAGGAGTTCATTTAGCTTCTGCCATCAATTGTAAAGTTCAATCTCTCCCCATCAAATATCTTGGACTACCTCTTAAATATGGAAAACTATCAAAAACAGATTGGCAACCAGTTCTAGACAATCTTCATAAAAGACTTGCTTCTTGGAAGAGGAATTATCTGTCATTTGGGGGGAGATTGGTTCTCTTGAATTCAGTCCTTTCATCCATTCCTCTTTATTTCATGTCTTTTTACAAATTGCCCAAATGGCTTATCAAGGAAATTGATCAAATCAGGAGAAATTTCCTATGGACAGGAAAAAATGAAACCAAAAAAATTAAATGCCTCGTCAGTTGGAAAAAGGTTTGTTTAAGCAAAATGGAAGGAGGTTTGGGAGTCAAGAACATTGATATCTTCAACAAAACTCTCTTATCAAAATGGTTATGGAAGTGTCTTGACAGAAATTCCTTTGTAGGCACTTTTCTTCATCATTTATATTTAAGCAGAGGTAAAATTCTTCAATCCTTTAGATCGAATCCTCTAAACTCAGCATTCTGGAATGATGTTATGTCTGTCAAAGAGGAATTCTTTCACCATATTATTTGGTCTCTTGGTTCTGGGGATAACATT
>NC_033794.1:87707377-87710310 GCF_001876935.1 Asparagus officinalis | reverse complement strand
GGCTCATTCTTGATATTTCTTATGCTTCTTCTGTGTATATCCAATGTTGCCTATTTCTATTTTGCCTGTTTGTACCTTCACCTATTTATTGTTTCCACTAAAGAGATAGTGATTGTGATGGTGAAACATATCGTAGCATGATGGTTGGTGCTTGGCAGGTTTGACAATCTGGGTTTCACCTGGGACTACAGCCTTATGTGAACCCTGGGGCGTCATATCTGACACCCAAATAAATTCTACTATATATAGAATGTTAATGTATGGTACAATATATAAACAAAACTGTAATACCGAAAGAATGATAGCCTCATTTATAACTTGTGGCTTTACGGGAATCCTTAAAGGATGGTGGGATAATTATTTATCCGTAGATGCTCGAAATGAAATATTAGGAGCTACTAAAATAGAAAATGGTGTTCAACGAGAAGACGTTGTTTATATATTAATGTTATCTATAGATCACCATTTTACTGGTGCTTAACTTGATGAAGATGAAAGAATCAGGACATTATTACAAAATTTTAGTTGTTCATCGTTAACTCATTTTAGGTGGTATAAAGATATCTATTTAAGTAGAGTTATGTCTCTAAGTGATGATAATAGCTCACATTGGAAAGCCAAATTTGTTGATGGCTTACCAACATTATTTGCAGATAAAATTCGGAATAAAATCCTATCAGAATATGGGGGTTATATACCTTATGATAATCTATCATATGGATATTTGTCTAATGCCTGTATTAAAGAAGGCCTAGCTTTATGTAATGATTTAAAGTTGAAAAATCAATTAAAGTCTCAAAAACTTACTAAAAGAAAAGAACTAGGAGAATTCTGTGAACAATTTGCTTATGATCAACCATATAAGGTTGATAAAGAAAGTATTCCTAATAAAGAAAAAACTAAAAAATTATTTAAGAAAAAGAAGAAAAAATTCTTCAAAGAAAAAGAAAGAGATAAGCCAGATAGGGCTAAAACAAAAATTAAAAAAGAGAAAAATAAAATACATTGTTATAAATGTGGCTGTATCGGACACTATGCTAATCGCTGTTATACAAAAAGGAAAATTAAAGAAATAGAAGACGAAGGTCTTAAATGGATGCTATCCAAAATTATGATTAACAGTGATACTGAAGATGAATCATATTCATCAACCTCAGAATCTGAGGGAGAAGGAAATTGTAAATGTACAGTTAATAATTGTAATCAAGAAGCTGACTATTGGAAAGCTATAGTTCAAATGAATGGACTATCGATAAATATGATTAAATCAAATCATGAATTACTAGCAAAGATTCTATCGGAAGATATATCTCCCGAACTAAAAGAAGAATTACTTAAAAACTTAGTAGGTAAAGAAAATAAAGAAAGTCCAAATACGGACAATGTATATAAATTTTCTGAAGTTCAAAGAAGAAGACAAAATATTGCTCATACTTCTAAAGATATATCTTTATCATCTCTTAATAAAGATATACAATAATAAAAAAAAAAGAAGTCAAAGACTTGAAACAAGAGAATAAATATATTCTCTAAAAATTAGATAATTCTAATGCTCTTGTTCAACATAGTGAACATAGTGACAGTGATACTGACACTAATGCATTGTTGCAAATATTGCAACAAGTTACCTTTCAAAAGTGGTATATAAAAATTACTTTGGTTATAGCTGAACAAATGTTCATACCAGATCTTATAGCTCCGATCGATAGTGGTGCAGATTTAAATTGTATAAACGAAGGTATAGTTCCTTCAAAGTTCTTTGAAAAAACTACTCAGACTTTGAGTAGTGAAAATGGTAATCAATTAGAGTTAAAATATAAATTACCACAAGCATATATATGTGTTCAAGGGACTTGTATACCAACTCTCTATATTTTAGTTAAAAATTTATCCCAACATATTATACTTGGGACTCCCTTTTTGCATAATATAATGCCTATTAATCAAATTGACACTACTGGCATACGTGCTAGATATGAGGATAAAGAAATTATATTTAAATTTATTACTGATCCTCGGACAAGAATGCTGAATGAAGTCAAGAATATAATCTTGAAAGAAAATCAAATAAATTTTCTTAAAGAAGTAGTATTTGTTCAAGTTGAAGAACAAATAAACAAACAAAACAACTTAATAAGTCAAATTGAAAATAAATTCAAACTCACTGTATGTAGTGATATATCAAATGCATTTTGGAATAGGAAACAACATATTGTTTCTTTACCTTACATTGATAGTTTCAATGAGAAAAATATTCCGACAAGGTCAAGACCCTGTCAAATGAATCAAGAATATCTTGATCTTTGTAAAAAATAAATACAAACTCTTATAGAGAAAAAAATTAATAAGGAAGTCATATTCTCCTTGGAGCTGCATTGCTTTTTATGTAAATAGTGCAGCAGAAAGAGAAAGAGGTGTTCCTAGATTAGTAATAAACTATAAACCTCTAAACATTGTCCTTAAATGGATTAGATATCCGATTCCTAATAAAAGGGATTTATTAAATCTCATTAATAATGCAAAAATATTTTCTAAGTTTGATTTAAAATCAGGCTATTGACAGATTCAAATAGAAGAAAAAGATAAATATAAGACTACATGTGTTGTCCCCTTAGGACATTATGAATGGAATGTCATGCCATTTGGGCTTAAAAACGCCCCTTCTGAATTTAAAAATATTATGAATAAAATTTTTATTCCTTATACGGATTTTATATTATCATATATAGATGATATCCTTATTTTTCATAAAAATGGGTTAGCCATATCTGCCCCAAAAATAAAACTATTTCAAAATGGGTTAGATATATGTACATATATATACATAGCTCCAAAAATGAAACTATTTAAAAATGGGTTAGATATTCTTATAGTTTTGATCAACATATCAAACACTTAGAATTTTTTAGGAATCTAGCTATAAAAAATACGTT
>NC_033794.1:87702430-87706377 GCF_001876935.1 Asparagus officinalis | reverse complement strand
AATAATATTTGAATTAGTTTTAATTGGCATAAAATCGGATTAGATTAGCATAAGACCCTAATCACCCCATCTAGGGTCTAACACAACTTCTCATGCCAGAGTTTCGGTGCCTGCTTAAGTCCATATAGAAACTTAACAAGTTTATAAACTTTACCAGCTGGAGCATCAAGTCCTTCTGGTTTCTCCATGTAGATCTCTTCTGTGAGGTCTTCATTAAGAAAGGCAGTTTTCACATCCATTTAATGTATAATGAACCTTTTTATCGCTGCCCATGCGATAAGTACTCTAATGGTAGTGATCCTCCAAACTGGTACATAAATATCAAAGAAATCTATTCCTTCTTTCTGAGAGATTTCTTCGCCACCAGTCTTGTTTGTACTTCTTAATAGTACCATCAGGACGAAGCTTCTTCTTAAGGATCCACTTACAACTGATGGGCCTTGCACCTTTAGGTATATCCACCAGCTCCCAAGTATGATTTTGGATCAATGAATCAATCTCATCATCTATAGCTTCTTTCCATAGAAGAACGCCTGTTGACTGCATTTCTTCTTAGGAAGTCTGTGGATCTCCTTCCACATTATAGGTAATGAAGTCATCTCCAAAATCTTTCTATCTTCTGACACGTTTGGAAGATGGTTCAGTAACTTTTCATTATTGATACTTTTAGTTTCTCGCAAAACTGACTTCTCTAGTGCATTTGACATACTAGCATTCTCTGCTATATCTTTGAGTAATAAGCATTTATCTTTGATAAACTTATCCTCAAAGAATTTTATATCCCGAGCTTCAATGATGGAGTTGGTTCTAAGATCCAGGAACCTATAAGCATCACTGTCTTCAGCAAAGCCAAGAAACACACATTTGTTAGCTTTTGGTCCGAGCTTAGGTCTTCTGATATCTGGAACTCGAACATATGCGAGACACCCCACACTTTGAGACTATCCAAAGAATCTGGATATCCCAACCATAACTGATGAGGAATACTATCAGTTTTAGAATATGGTACTCTGTTTAGAATCTAATTTGCCATCAGCAGAGCCTCTCCCCAATAGCAGGTAGGTAGACCAGATGTGATTAGCATCGAATTCACCATCTCGGTCAATGTACGATTCTTCCTTTCTGTAATTCCATTGGATTGCGAAGAATACGGAGCAATAGTTCCAGCAATGATTCCATGCTCATTGAAGTATGCTTCCGACTTCTTAGATCGGTACTCTCCCCCTCTGTCGCTCCTGAGTCTTTTCACCTGAAGTCCAAGCTGATTCTCCACATGAGTTTGAAACTCAATAAACTTACTGAAGACTTCATCTTTAGAATTTAGCAGGTAGATGTGATAGAAGCGAGAATGATCATCAATGAATGTGATGAATTACTTCATGCCACCTCGAGTGACGAAGCTCTTGAAATCACAAGTATCTGAGTGAATCAGATCTAATAGGTTGGTGTTCCTTGTGACACTTAGAAAGGGATTCCTTGTCAGCTTCGCTAGCATGCAAACTTCACACTTCTCAGGTTTGTTACCCCCATATTTTGGAAGTAATCCTAATTTCTCCATGCTAGATAGCTTTCTATAATTTACATATCTCAGCCTATTGTGTTATAATACAGAAGAGTAAGCAGAAGAGGATACTTTATTTATAACTGAGTTGGGTACAATAGTACTGATCTTATACATGCTATCAGTACGATATGCATTACCAAAATACATTTTCTTAAAAGATAACATAGCCTTTCCTCCTTAGAAATCCAGTCTTATACCGGCATCACACAACAGACTTTCAGAGACTAAGTTTTTGATAATTGAGGGAACATGTTTCACATCCTTCAATGTGAGAGTCTTCCCTGAAGAAAGAGTCAGCACCGCAGTCTCAGTTCTAAGAATAAGAACTACATAACAATCAGCCATTGATGTGTTCTCTTTAACAGCAATATAAGAAGAGAACACATCTCTATTGGAGCAGACATGATAGGTAGCACATGTATCTAACCACCAACCAGAGATGTTGCTAGGAGTTGTCACCCGAAAGAGCATAGTCACACAATTGTCAAGTTGATTAACATTGTGTACTGTTCCCTTCTTTGGTGCTTTGAGTCCTTGACAAAATGTCATTGCTTCCCACAGTTGAAGCATTTGCCACTCTTCTTAAAATCTTTCTTTTGAACATTTAGATTCTTCAAATTTTGGTTCTTCTTTTTATTAAATGACTTCTTCTTCTTCTTGGATGAAGAACTAGTACCCTTCTCAGAGTTAGCAGCCACCATGTTAGTAGACACCTTCCAATTAGTAAGGAGCTCATCCTTCGAACGAGTCTGAATCTCGTCCTCAATCTGAATGGACCTCTTCAAATCAGACAAAGTCACCTATCTTTTCCTTCTTCGAATGTTTGTGGAGAATGACATCCAAGATGAAGGAAGCTTGTTAACAATTGTAATAGAAATAAATGTTTGACAAAAATTGATCTTTTCATCCTCCAGCTTCATAACAAGCTTTTTAAGCTCTTTGACTTGAGGCAAAATCTCAGTGTCATCTTCAAATTTGAAGTCCAGAAACTTGTTAATGAGGTGAGACTTGAATAGTTTCTCCTCATCCTTGTATTGATCCTCCATAGCATTCCAGATTTTCTTTGCAGAGGGCTTGTTGGTGTAAACATCTGCCAGATGATCGGCCGGCAGTTAAGGAGATTACTCTTACAGAAATGATCATCTTTAACAAAGAAGCTTCAGACTCAGAGTCTTCTTCAAAGTTAGGTTTCTCCTCAGAAACCACATAGTAGATCTTCAGGAGTTACATCCCGAAGATTACTTTCCGACGCCAT
Source organism: Asparagus officinalis (assembly GCF_001876935.1). Taxonomy (NCBI): domain Eukaryota; kingdom Viridiplantae; phylum Streptophyta; class Magnoliopsida; order Asparagales; family Asparagaceae; genus Asparagus; species Asparagus officinalis. Next base: position 87,703,558 of record NC_033794.1, on the reverse strand, counting down.
GCATTGAAGTTAGATCCGTCAAAGTTCTCTAACTTAAGATAATCCACTCCAAGAGTCCTTGCGGGATCCGTTATAGATTAGAACTATTATTTTAAGATTGTTGGAGATTAAGGTTAAATCTGGAATAAAATAGTAAAAATTGATGTGCTGTAATTTTAAACTTTTACAAGTTAACTGTTGTGCGTTTGTCAAACATTGTGCTTAAATCAATATTTGGCCTACTCTGGTGCAAGGATCCCAAAGTCAAATTGCTTACAGGAACAGTAGTATAGTACTCTGATGTGCACCAACCTAGTACTATCAAGATCTTCTCGATGTATAAGACCTTTTGGTCAAGACAAAGATCTCCTCGATCTCAAAACCTTTCGGTTCAAAACCTTTCGGTTTCAGGGCAAGTTCATTCAGGCACAGTTTCTGCAGCAGCAGCACAACAGTAGCAACAACGTCAAGATCTCCTCGAACCGATGTTCGTTTTTCCTGTTTTCACCAAGAGCTGCCCAAGGGGTGATATTTATAGGCCTCTAAGGCTAGCTCAAGAGTCATCCTTAATTAATGTGGCTGTTACAAATCATAATGGCAATTATGATTGTAACAATAATCCATTAAATTGATGTAAATGCTGTCGTAACTGCTGTATGCATTAACTCCTGAATATGAGGCAATCAATGGACGCGTTACTACGAAACGCGAGGGTCACATCTGAGCAAATCAGACGAACATTGTCTATAGGACGAACCTCGTTGAACGGGCGAACCTCGTCGAACAGGCGAACCTCGTCGAACGAGCGAACCTCGTCAAACGAGCAAAGCAAACTTCGTGGCAGCCAATGTAGCACCAACGTGACGTCACCTAGCCCGGATGCCTCCGTGCGAAGTGCAAAGTACAAAGTACGCCTAACAAAGCGTCACTTATCGCCTCAGCCCGATTAGCCCCGATCCCCGGCCCACGAGCCAACGGCCCACGACCCACTAGAACTTACGAAGAATTAATTAAAATAAAATATTTCTCGGCTTGCCGTTAGCAAGCCTCGAATAGAGGACCTTTTGAAACATCAAAACTTTAACTTTTCACTAGGCTACTAAGCATTTATGAAAAGTACTTGTAGTTAATATATATATAGTTTGAAAA
>NC_033794.1:87696808-87701430 GCF_001876935.1 Asparagus officinalis | reverse complement strand
AGTTGCTTGATCTAAAATATTTTCCAAGACCATATATACAAATATAACTATATATATAAAACATTTATTGGTATTTTTATTTTTTTATTTTTTATATTATTTTTTTAACTCTTTCTTCCTTGGTGATTTTTTTCTACTTTAACGGGTTTTCTAAGCGACCATTTAACGAGTTTTGGGCTAATGGATCCCAACCCAATTGGGCTTAGGTCATTAAATATGAAAATACTCCTTAGACTTAATTACTCGGACAGCTTAGGTTTTATAAGATAGCATCACCTTGAATTCAATAGTTTTTTTCTTTCTTTCTTTCTTTCTCTTTTTTTTCTTTTTGTGCCCATTTTTCGCACTCTTCTTTTACAATTTTTTTTATATGTATATGTATATATATTCTGAAAAATATGTAAGTCAAGACACTTTGAAAAATTATTTTTAACTCTAAGCTAAGCATGCATAAATTCTATTATTTTAAATAAAAATCTAAGTTAAGGCTTAAGTAATGTATACTACTTTGAAAAACATTTCTTAAGAAATTTATTTAGAGTTATCATAAAAGGTAAACTTGAGTAAATAACAAACTAGAGATTAGAAAATTTAAAATTTATCAAATAAATCAATTATTACATAACTCTATCAATTTGGCAAGTGACGATATTTTTATATTTTTTTAGGAAAAGGGGAAAAATGATAAAAATACAACTAAAAATGTAAAATAAAGAGAAAAAATAACTAATTCTCACCCCCACACCTAAATTTTGCATTGTCCTCAATGCAAACTCTATGATACACAAAGTAAAGTAGATAAGAAGTAAAGTACTTACATTTGATCAGTTGATAAAAATCTACAATTACCTTTGGTCTGAGGAGGATAGAATCAAAATTTTATTCTTCTTTTTTTTCTTTTTTTTTATAACTGAACAAGAAACTCTAAAATAAGAGAAGATTTTATTATGCTGAAATAAACAAAATAAATAATGTAGAATGAAATATTCAACATGAAGAGCTCATGTTCTACATTGAATCCTACCTTATTGCTGAAAATTCTTCTCCGGGTCTTAAACAATTTCAAAATAATATAATCAACAATATGCTGAAATTCCAAGCATTCCGGGGTGTTCAATGATTTTTGTGGCAATGGAAGGTAGGTATTATTGGTATCATGCATATTGGACTTATATTCTTGATTTGTGAATGTTTGTTCTCTAACAACCAATTTTTCTTTAACAATTTCCTCAACCCCAAGATTCATGGTTGATGTGTAAAAATTTGGTTGTTTTTTATTTTCCAAAAATCTTAGTTCATCAAGAAAGAGTTCTTCAAAATTTAATTCAAAACAACAATTGTTTAACACAGTTTCCTTAGTTTGACAAATCTGATCTGCTTCTCCTAATATTTTCAACTCCTCACCAAAAATTTCCTCAAAACTTGGATCTGACCCTTCTTCTTCTTCCTCTGGTCTTTCCTGGATTGAGTTATCAGAAGGAGAATGAATTGGAACAAGAATTTGGCTTAAATGTGTTCTTTCTTGATTATCGACCTGTTTTCCTGACTGTAGTGTATTCATTTGAGTGTCCTTAGGATTGACCACATGTTGACTCAAAATTTCTCCTTCCTCTCATTCACTTATGGTACTAGCTAGTTGATCAATGTGGGTTTCTAATCTAGCTATGGCTTGAGTGTTAGAGTTAAGTATGAGTTCAGTTGATTGCATAAAGGAGTTCATCGTGTAGGATGTTTGAGTTAACATATCTGTGGCTAGTGTGGAGGTCTTAATTATGATTTCAAAATCTTTTTCCAAAATATTAAGACGTTCATCATGATCTGTATCAAGATGAGTGTGAGTTACAACTTGATGATGAGGAGACTGATTTTAATGTGACAGATTGGGTTGTTGAAATTGTGGATGAGAATTAAAAGGAACTGTGTTTCTCCTACGAAAATGTTGGGTCGAAGAGGGAGTGAAGTTTTGAGTTTCGGAGTGGTTTCCCTGATTCCATGCAATGTTTGTGTAATTTGCCCAACCTGGATTGTAGGTTAGAAAAAATGGATCATTCATCGAATACTGAGATGGGCTCTCTACAAACTCCCGAGCTTCATTGGGGATTTCAATCCTATTGGGATAACATAAATTTTGAAAAACATGTGGATTAGCCATTTGTTCAAAACGAATTTGTCGATGTGTATTGTCCCTAATCCACATTTTGCATGCACCCTAAACAATTTCTTTTTATACCTTTTTTTAAGATAAAACAAAAGTTAGTTTTTTTATGAGAAGAAAAAGGAAAAACCTAACTAAAACAAATAAAAAACAATCACTTTTTAATCACTCTAACTCTAGGGTTTAGCCTAACTCAGCTAGACCAGCTCCTAACTAAAAATTCCTTAAGTGAAAAGATAAAAGTTTTACTCGGTTAGTTAGCCAGGTAAGGATAGGAACAGAGGTTGATCAGATATCGATTAAGTACCTCGTTCCTTGCAGAGCGCTTTACGCAACCCTTATACCTTGCCTTAGACACCAACTAATCCAAGAAAACATAAACCAGTTCACCTAAAGATTCTTTGTTCCTTAATGAGTGTTTCCGTCGAAAGTTACCTTCATCATTGATTTCATTAGAACTTTAATCGTTTACAAATGAATTCAAATAACAAAAATAAAAATTACAACTTTCTTGAAAATAAACGCAAGATCCGTTTATCGTCTCTTGCTTGCGTGGGTCTTTGGCCTGTGACGGGGACGTCGATATCCGTGGACTACCTGGCACTCAGATCTGTTCCAGAAAAAATCGGACAGAGCTTCGTCGATCCGCGAGGAGATCTAGAAGCTTGAAGCGCCTATCTCGGCTAAAACGAGATATTTGCTCTTCTTAGGATTACCGGCGAAGGGTAATACTAAGGAACGGACACGGGTGATGAAGAATCTGATGAAGACCTCTCCTCTGTTGAAGCGCTCGACCACTCTTCACTGCAGCAGGGCTTCGCCAACTCTCCAAAAATCCAGATCCTCCAAAAATGAGGCCTAAGGTTGCTATTTATAGGCAATGGGGGCACCTGGGGCGCCTAGACACCCCTGGGGTGTCTAAGAAAAGCCTAGACACCCCTGGGGTGTCTCGGAATTTCTGAGACACCCCTGGGGGTGTTTTGGAATTCCTGAGACGTCCGTTGAGGTGCATTCGATTGTTTTCGCCGTAAATTCTTCGTCCGAACTCGGATTTGAGTGATTCCAAGTGCGTTGGAAGCTTGACGAAGAGTTCGATCCGCTCCGGTGGTTGGATTATCTGTAGAGTGATCGATACACGAAGGGCGTTGTTCTTTTTGCAACATCGCGGGGCTCTCGATTAGCCCGTGCCTTCATTATCCCGAAATCCTATCAGCTCACGTAGTTCGTCGATTCACTTTAATCGTTCATCGACGTTAATCGAACTCCTGTGGATCGGATAGTGACGTTCATCGTCGTTCTTTAACACTGAACCGTTCTTGAAGACCTATAGGCAATTTTTGATGCCTACAGATACCCCCTCCAAAGCGTTCCGGACTCGTTTCTTTTATAGAAGAGGCTGGAATACTTTGGATGTGATTGGTCTAGCCTTCAGTCAGCATAAGGACCTGTAGTTAGCTTCAACTCTTGGCTCCTTCGATTTTCGGTCTATTCGATGCTTTGACGAATAGCCGAAGTTTTTTCCGGCGCTGCGTTTATCGCTTGGCCGTCGTCGGAGTCTCGAGTCTGCAGCTGATGAATTGAGTTTGGCTCGTGTCATTGAGTTGACTTTGAACTACCTCCGTCACATTGTGTTGACTTAGGGTTTTGGATCACAGTATGTTGACTCTGGTTGCAACGCGTTGACTGGCGTTGACCTAGGGTTACGCGTTGACCGGCGTTGACCCTAGGGTTTCGAATCGTCAAACGTTGACTTTGGTCGTAACGCGTTGACTGGCATTGACCTAGGGTTACGCGTTGACCGGCGTTGACCCTAGGGTTTCGAATCGTCGAACGTTGACTTTTGTCGCAACACGTTGACTGACGTTGACCTAGGGTTACGCGTTGATCGGCGTTGACCCTAGGGTTTCGAATCGTCAAACGTTGACTTTGGTCGCAACGCGTTGACTGGCGTTGACCTAGGGTTACACGTTGACCGGCGTTGACCCTAGGGTTTCGAATCGTCAAACGTTGACTTTGGTCGCAGCGCGTTGACTTGCGTTGACCTAGGGTTACGCGTTGACCGGCGTTGACCCTAGGGTTTCGAATCGTCAAACGTTGACTTTGGTGGATTTCGAATCCTCGAACGTTGACTTTGGTTGCAACGCGTTGACTGGCGTTGACCTAGGGTTACGCGTTGACCGACGTTGACCCTAGGGTTTCGCGCATCGAATGTTGATTGGTGTCGATTTTCATCAAGACATCCAATAATCGACGAAAACGGGCGAATTCGGGCCTAACAGGGCATATATATAGGCGTACGGGGACCAAACGAGACCCGAGACACCCGTGGGTGTCTCAACCCTGGCCGAGACACCCTTGGGTGTCTCGGTTCTAGAGCCGAGACCCCTTTGCCCCCTTCTTTTTTTTTCTTTTGTTTGTTTCCTTTTTTTGTTTCCTTTCTTGTTTTGGCTTTATTGCCTCTTTTGTT
>NC_033794.1:87694393-87695808 GCF_001876935.1 Asparagus officinalis | reverse complement strand
CTACCAAGCAACTATTCGACTATATGTTTCGATCATCGACCCGAAAGCTATTTGATTGTAGCTTTCGTTATAGGATCTAGACGGGAATCAACATCCATAGTGTCTTAAAGATGAATATTCGCCCATAGCTCTCTATCAAGCAACTCACCAACTGAGTCCAACTTTTTATTTCTGAAATCGTCCCACTGCTCATCAGCATCTCTAATAGTTGCTACGATATTAGCCATGCTGTTGTCACAGCCATCAAGATCAATCATCTCAGAGGTGAGGTCGCGTTTGTGGCAATTGTGGAGTTGCGGATGCAGTGATTGGGAAGTCGTCTGATTGTGACCTCCATTGTCGGAGCTTGTTTGAATAAGCTATCTATTGTGATTTTTAGACAGCCTACAGATCACTTTACAGGTCTTCATATCCAAAGTGTTCCAGACCCCATGCGGCCTGATTCAGGTCTGAAAACTTTGGAGGGGGTTCTGTAGGCAATAAAAATTGCCTTTAAATCCTTATCAGAGAATTTTAGAACAAAACTACTAAAACCTCGCCCGAAATAGCAAAAAAGGGGAAGAAACACTGATAAAAAGGGGAAAACGCAGATATCTCCCAAACCGTAAGGAATTTAGCGAAACGGAGGAAGTGAACCAAAGCCTTTGGCTTGGTTCAAATGGCTCCATCTCGTCGAGATAGGCGATTTTCATATATAATTCGTCCAATTCTGACTTACGGTTTGAAAGTTACAGCCTATTCTTCGATCCATGCTCAAGAGCTCGCCTACAGCTCGAATTTCGCCTGCACGATCAAGACCCAAGTCTGCCTGCACACCTGAGCTCGCCTGCAGACCCAGTTCGCCTACAAGCTCGCCAGCAGACCCAAGTTTGCCTGCAGTCACAAGCTCGCCTGCAGACCCAGTTCGCATGCTGTAGGCGTCAAAAAATGCTTACAGACATCCAAATACCACCCAAGGCAAAGAGAAGACGATAAACGCCATTCTCTTAATCAAAGGGGATCCTTCAAAGGAAGCGAGACAACACAGAAGAACAATGTACACACCAACAGGCAGCACACGGCGGCGCGACTGAGGCACGGCAGGACATGGTGCCGCGGCTAAGGCGCGGCAGCCCATGGTGCCGCGGCTAAGGCGCGGCAGACTATGGTGCCGCGGCTATAGCGCGGCAACTTAGGGTGCCGCGGCTATTATAGGGGAGTGCTGCGGCGGTTACAAGACAGTTGTACGATGATTATTTGAAGCCTACGTGGCAGCATATCAGAAATAGAACGTGTGCTGACGTGGACAAGTAGTTAAACCACGAAAAAGGTGGTTAAAGGTCGTGGGAGAACGGTTTCAAGCACGATGGAACGTGCTGGTAACCGTCTCTTTGGCCGCGGCAGCCCACACTGCCGCGCCAATAGCCGCGGCAGCC
>NC_033794.1:87688927-87693471 GCF_001876935.1 Asparagus officinalis | reverse complement strand
CGTGCAAACGCTGCTCATGCTCGTGCTCTCTTACAACAAAGACGAGAAAGGAAGAAGGAAACGGTAGCAAAAGAACTACCGAAACTCTGCCAAGTTTGGATTCCAAAGTCTGAAGTTGTGAAAAATCAGCATTCGGAGCCCGTTAGGACTCCACACCCGCAAGGGGGTGGTTCTAAACGTATGACTCTTGACATAACCTTGGATCGCTCAGAGGCGACGACAAGTCATCCTGAGTATGTTAACAAGGTTCAAACACAAAAACAGAAGATAGGTTGCTCTGGTCACCATGCTGACGAGTTGTACTATCAAACTAAAGGTGGAAGGTTGTGAATAATTTTCGAAAGAGAGTTATTCGAGAAATAAACTCTCATTGTTCCTGTGCGCGACTCGTTAAAGCAGCATTATCAGAATGTGACTGTTTCAAACGAGAAGCCATCCCACGAAGAGTCTCTGTATTGTCTAAGCCTAAACCGAGATATTTCCGCAAAAGAAAATCAGCTGCCCAAGATGATGAATTCCCTGAAGTCACCATCAACGTGGCTGATAAAAGAAAGTCTAAGCGGCATTCAAGTGACTCAAATCCCGACTTTTCCCCGAGAGGAAAAGTCAATCCAAGAATTGCTCAAAGGATGTCTCGACTCCAATTAGGAGCCATCAGACGCAGAGATTACAAAAGAATGCAAGAAGGAATGTCCTCGGAGGATGAATTCTCGGACACTTGTTCTGCAATCGCTTCTGATGATACAATGTCTAGCACGGGACAAACCAGAGAAGTACTCACGATCACCTCTGATCAATTTGCTCAAATGCTTCAAGAAGCTCTAGCGAAGCAACGTGAAGAAATTAGAGCTGAGATGAAGACAGAGATGGAGTTGGCTATCCAACAAATGAGAGAATTGCTAGCTCAACGGCCTCAACCTCCTGAATCCATCCGTCACACTCAGAATATTATGGATGACAGTGATCCAGAAGTGGATGAAGTCATTATGGCTGATACACCTCCCAATAGCAATAACGATGGGGGTGGTCTAACGGATTCTCCCAATAACAAGATTGGGGGTGGTTCAATAGCACCTCTCACAGGGGGTGGTCTAACTCATTCTCCTCAACGTCCTTCAAATGAAGACATAGACGATAAAGGGAAAATGAAAGAGCTTGAAAACAAAATCAATGCTTTGATGACGGCTCAAGAAGTTAAGAAGACGGGTATTCCATGTCCCTATCCAAGAGAATGGGATTCAATACCGTATCCGACAAAGTTCAATCTGATTAACTTCACACCGTTTGAGGGGAAGAGCTCGCCTATTCAGCACTTGATTTATTTCAAGTCTTATTTGGGCATGATCTCTGGAAACAAGGCTTTAATGGTCCGGTCATTCGTTGGCACCCTTCGTGGGCCCGCCTTCGATTGGTACTAACGTCTCAAGCCAGGGAACATCAATTGCTGGGATGACATGGAAAGTTTATTCCTCAGCAACTTCTTCGATGATGATACCGAAGTGTCAATCGGAACCCTTTTGGATGAGAAGCAAAAAGACGGAGAGTCAGTCGACAATTTTGTCAAGCGCTTCCGTAACAAGACAATGAATTGCAGAAATCCTGTTACAGAGGAGTTCATCCTACAAACATGCCACAATAATCTCTCTATCGATGTCCTGGAAGCCCTGGGGGTCGTACCATCCAAAACTTGAAAAGAGTTAAAACTACGTGGTGAACAAGCTGAACACTTTCTTAAAAAAAAGAAAGCTGAGAAAAGCCAACCGACGACATCTACAATCGCTGTGAACGCGACTCTCGATCCGAGGTTCCAAAAGGAGTATTCTTTCCAAGATGATGAAGTTCCAGCCATATTGGAATACCTCCTCGCCAATGATAAAATCGAGCTATAGCCTATTAAAGATCAGGAGGGTGCTAAGATGATTACAGATCCAAACTACTGTGCATACCACAGAAGGATTCTTCATCCCACCAATATTTGCTTTGGACTCAAAAATAAAATCCAAGCCTTAATTGACTCCGGCGTCATAACGGCGAAACAAGCCAAGTAAAGACGACTCTAACTCCACTGGGTGCACAAGTATAAACTGTTTCCCCTCACTCTGAAGAGTATACGAGTATGAACTGCTTCTCAACACTCTAAAGAGTATACGAGTATAAACTGCTCCTCGATACTCCAATAGATATATGAGTCTAAACTGTTTCCCACTCTTGACGGGAAGTTCCTGGAGAATTTTTACATGTAATATTCTTAAGGATAACCCGGTCATGTAACTCAGTATGATGTTAGACCCAGTTTCGCGAAAGAAGCTGGGGGTGGATGGTTCATGTAACGGGAAGTTCTCGGAAGAATGCTATATGTAATTTTCTTAGGGATAACCCGATCATTACAAACAAAGTGATAAACACTATATCCCTATGGTGATTTCCGAATACTCTTTTGCTGAGATGAGATTCGATCACTTCTTTAGATCAATCTTCCCTCACAAAACTCATATTTGGTCAAACCTTTAAACAGTTAGGACCAAAGCCAAAATCCCTCTCGATTCCTCCCATGAACGAGAGGTCCACAAATTGAACGATCAAACCTTTAAACAGTTAGGATCGTCTCAAGTCCCCATTTGGTCAAACCTTTAAACAGTTAGGACCAAAACCAAAATCCCCTCTTGATTCCTTCACTGAACGAGAGGTCCAAAAATTAAACGATCAAACCTTCCTACAGTTAGGGTCGTCTCAAAACTTCCATCTGGTCAAACATTTAAACAGTTAGGACCAAAGCCAAAATCCCCTCTCGATTCCTTTCATGAACTAGAGGTCCACAAATTGAACGATCAAACCTTTAAACAGTTAGGATCGTCTTATATTCTCATTTGGTCAAACCTTTAAACAGTCAGGACCAAAGCCAAAATCCCCTCTCGATTCCTTTCATGAACGAGAGGTCCACAAATTGAACGATCAAACCTTTAAACAGTTAGGATCGTCTCAAGTCCCCATTTGGTCAAACCTTTAAATAGTTAGGACCAAAGCCAAAATTCTCTCTCGATTCCTCCAAGGAACGAGAATTCCACAAATCGAGCGGTCAAACCTTCCTACAGTTAGGATGTCTCAAAACTCCCACTTGGTCAAACTTTCCTATAATTAAGACCAAAACCAAAATTCTCTCTCGATTCCTCCAAGGAATGAGAAGTCCACAAATCGAGCGATCAAACCTTCCTACAGTTAGGATCGTCTCAAAACTCTCACTTGGTCAAACCTTACTACAGTTAGGACCACAACCAAAATCTCCTTTCGATTCATTCAATGAACAAAAGGTTCACTTTTGAGTTGAATAGTCAAACCTTATGACAGTTAGGATTATTCAAACCAATCCAGATTCTTTAAGTGGAGATCCCACTTTGAGTTTTTTTTGCACCAGGAGATAAAATATAAAATTCTTCCTCTCCGATTTTGAGTTTATCTCTACCAACAAACAAGAGACCAGGAGATAGAATATAAAATTCTTCCTCTCCGATTTTGGGTTCATCTCTACCAACAAACAAGAGACCAGGAGATAGAATATAAAATTCATTCTCTCCGATTTTTGGGTTTATCTCTACCAATAAAAAAGAGACCACGGAGATAGAATATAAAATTCTTCCTCTCCGATTTCGGGTTCATCTCTACCAACAAACAAGAGACCAGGAGATAGAATATAAAATTCTTCCTCTATAATTTCAGGTTCATCTCTACCAACAAACAAGAGACCAGGAGATAGAATACAAACTTCTTCATCTCTGATTTTTGGGTTTATCTCTACCAATGAAAAAAGAGACCAGGAGATAGAATATAAAATTCTTCCTCTCCATCATTGGGTTCACCTCTACCAACAAAAAAGAGATCAGAATACTCCAATAGGTATACGAGTCTAAACTATTTCCCTAATCCCAACAGGAAGTTTCTGGAGAATATCACTCAGAATATTATTAAGAATAACCTGAATACTCCAATAGGTACCAACAGGAAGTTTCTGGAGAATATCACTCAGAATATTATTAAGAATAACCTGAATACTCCAATAGGTACACGAGTTTAAACTGTTTCCTTACCCCCAACAGGAAGTTTCTGGAGAATATCACTGGCTACCTCCCAATGGATATATGAGGTTAAACTATTTCCCGAACACTCCAATGTAGTATACGAGTATAAACTATTTCTCCATTCGTCGACGGCAGTTCTAATTCAAGACTTCGACAACGACCACGCGATAAACGCAGCACCGGAGGAATCTTAGCTATTTTACTAAGCATTGAATAGGCTAAAAGATGAAGAAGTCAAGGATTGAAGCCATTCACAGACCATTCTACGCAATTTCCACAACAAAGTACTGAAGAAATTGCAAGGAAAACTTATCATATCCAAAGTGTCCCAGACTCCTCTCCAAAATGATAAGTCTGAGATACTTTGGAGGGGGTATCTGTAGGCGTCAAAAAATACTTACAGACATCCAAATACCACCCAAGGGGAAATCATCCAAAAAAGGCAGAAGAACACAAGTCTTTACTGTCTCG
>NC_033794.1:87679702-87688117 GCF_001876935.1 Asparagus officinalis | reverse complement strand
CACCTGAGCTCGCCTGCAGACCCAGTTCGCCTGCAAGCTCGCCTGCAGACCCAAGTCTGCCTGCAGTCCCAAACTCGCCTGCAGACTCAGCTCGCCTGCAAGCTCGCCTGTAGACCCAAGTCTACCTGCAGTCCCAAGCTCGCCTGCAGACACAAGCTGCAGACTCGCCAGCTCACTGTCAATTTCCCACTTGGAGTATGGGAACAGTTACATCAGTGGTCAAATCCCACAAATCAAGGGAGAGGGCACAGTACCCTAAGACCGTCAAGCGGCCTCTCACAGTACGAATGACTGGGCAGGTGTCGAGTCGACCTGAATATTCATAAATGCAGCTCACCTCGGCTGTCTGAGTCAAGAGCCGGATCCGCCAGCATCCGGCGAGCTGTCCAAGCCCACCCGAGTACCAGGAACCCGCTTTCCCACCTCTCTCGACCTGAAGAGAGAAGACACGGTACTCCAGGCCCGCCGAATAGCCGCCCACAGTACAAGTGGTCAGACAAATGCCAAATCAACCTACACCCTCATAAATGCGACTCACCTCACTTGTCCAAGCAAAGGGTGAGAACTACCGACGCTCGGTGTTTGGTCAGACCCACTCGAGTATCTGACAGCAGTTGTCACATGTACGAGGAGGGGCTTTCCCATTCCTATGTGATATGACATAAAGCACAATCCCTCGAATGACCATTCATATTGCAGAAGGACGACAAGACGTCTCTCAACAGGACATGGTCACATCCCATGATTCAAGGATATTGCAGAAGGACGACAAGACGTCTCTCAACAGGACATGGTCACATCCCATGATTCAAGGAGCGGCCATGCCATCTCTCCTCTATTTAAGAATCTCGCCCGGCTACAGGAAAAAGGGGGGTTCACACATGGTTAATTGATTAATTCAATCAGTTAACTGAACCACCAGCTCTCGACTCCCAACCAAGTCGACGACAAGCTCTCTGCATCACTTTTGCATTGCAGCGCCACTTCCTAGTTCTGAGCCCCGATAGCCGGTGAACTAGAAGACCCGATCGACTTGAGCTTCTACTGCGTACTGAAGCTCTCTAGCAACTTCGATCGGATCGTCCAAGGGAAGCAGACTCGGCACGAGCACCGAGCGAGGCGTCCTATCGCCACCGAGGAACCCACGTTAAACAAGGAGGGCTTTCCCTCCGCTTCTGTTGTAAACATTTGATTATTAGTTTGTAATAAGCCGTTCTTATCAATACAAACGAAATTCCCTGTTTTCGGGAAATCAAAATTTACACCTACAGTAATCAAGGCTTGTACAATAATTCTAAGTAAAGAAAATGTAAAATACATTATCTTATATGTTCTTCATCTTCTTCACTTCATAATGCCTTGAACTCAACTTGCACTTGTTCATATTTTGATATTGAAAGCTGCATATAAATGTTAGTGCATTTATACAACACACATTGTATAAATGTTAGTGCATTTGATATTGAAAGCTGCATATAAATGTTAGTGCATTTATACAACACACATTGTATAAATTGTTATCATCAAAATTATATCGTGGAGACATGATATTCAACATTAATCACTGCTCCTATGCTCATATGAGCTATTGCCAGTTGGAGCTTAAGTGTTATTTGGCCTGATCAGATCCTATGTTCTGACCAAAGTTATTCCGTGATGGTGATTAGAAGTCAGTGTTGCTTTTCAAGAAAGACAATCACCCTTATAGTGTGTCTTCTTCTGGAGGGTTTTTAGAGGGGCTGAAGGTCATTCTACCATCTAGCAGATAGTGTGCTTGGCAAACACTCCCCAGATAAGTCGCTGAGGCCTTTGAGGACTACACCTGTATTGGTTCCTCTTAGCCAAATCTAACCCTTCTTAGCTTGAATGATATAACTTTTGACTTCATTTAGCTTGGATGATGCAACTACGATGTTGTTCTTCAGGGTGGGTAGAATCGGACCCTTGTTCAGAACTTGGCATGTCTTCTCGATAAAGAGAAGGAGCCACACAGTGGGCGCCAAACTGTTGGCGCTAAATATCACACAACCAATTAAAGTCACGGAGTTTATATAAAAAAGAGGAGGGGCCGCTTTCTTCTTCGACTTTATGCCGGATTATGGAATTAGGATGGCCGAGCAATCTGCACACAAAGAGTCGTAAGAAGGCGGGGATGAGTTTCCCCGTGATACCTCCAACGATCAAGTCAGTTGATGAACTTGAGTAGGGTTAAAGAAGAACTGTGTTTTCTTATTTTTGTAAAGTGTGTGCTTTAGGGGGGTTTTAGATTGTGAACCTTTGGCTATGGCGAATAGCATCTGTATTTATAGGGGGTGCTAAGGGCAGATTGATCACTTCATGAGTGTACAGTAAGACGGTGGTGAGGGGTGAGCTGGAAGTTGAGTTATCATTTGCTCTACATGTGTTGGTTGGCGACTGGAGTGGAAGTCACTTCGGTATGGGAGAGGGTGTCTCCGCATTTTCTGGGAAGTGATTAAGAGCGTGGCACGAGGCATGCTGGCATATCATCCCTCACTTTACAGGTGTCAGCTGGCGACTGGAGGGGAAGTCACTTAGGCATGGGAGAGGGTGTATCCGTATTTTCTGGGAAGTGATTGAGATCGTGGCAGAAGGCATGTGGGTAGCTGACAAGTCATGGAGACCATTAGGCTAAAATCTGGATAAGGTTTGTCTGATGTGAACTGAAATGTTGACATATGCTCTGGGTGAGAGGCTTGAGGCCGGAGTCTAGTCCTCAACTTAGTCGACAGCAGGGAATGTCCCTCAAGTCGTCTCCGAGAATTTTGCCCAGTGAGTGGTCGAGTGCCCTAAGTGGATCATCCTCGGTGATAGGGTCGACTGATCCCGCCTTTCGTGTCGACATGAAAGAATATCAACTTGATGAGTCGACGGGATCGAGGCCTCTGTTGGGCTTGGACCACTAAAATGGGTTTGAGGTTATTCTGCTAGGACTCTTACTGTATCATTTTGCAAGCTTGTAATCTTCTTTAATGTAAAGGAAATTATTTTGTGTGGCTCCTGAGGACGTAAGCAAATTGTCGAACCTCGTTAAAACTCAGTGTTCTCTTTCTCTTGTAATTATTTTAATTTGTTGTGATTTCTTCTTTCTATTGTCTTAACACAAAATCCAGGAGGGAAAATTCCACATGAGGATTCATATTTGACAGGTTGTCGAGTAGCTTGAATTCCCCAACAACTGGTATCAGAGTCCTTGTTCAGATCTCTGTGTGTAAGAAATGGCAAAAGAAGGCAAATCTAAAATTAAGAAGTTTAACGGATCAGACTTCGCCTACTAGAAGTCACAGATAGAGGACTATCTGTACCCGAAGGACCTTTACCGTTCGTTGATGGGTAAAGCAAAAGGACAGAAGAAAGAAGAATCCGACGAGGACTGGGAAATATTGAATTGAAAAGCCCTGGGGCAAGTTCGATTGGCCCTCGCAAAATCTATAGCACACAATATATTAAAGGAGAAGACGACAGTGAGGCTTATGGAAGTGCTCGCAACAAATGTACGAGCAACCGTCAGCTATAAATAAGGTGGATCTCGTCAAAATGCTATTCAACCTCAAGATAGCAGAAAGATGTTCCTTCACGATGCATCTCAGCAAGTTCAACACGATTGTTGATCAACTCATCTCAGTCGACATCACGTTTGATGACGAAGTACAGACCCTATTGATACTATCGCAGTTGCCGGATAGTTGGACAGGTTGCGTAATCGCAATCAGCAACTCGGTGGGGAAGAAGAAATTAAAGCTGAATGAGGTGGTAGCTATGATTCTATCCGAGGAGATTAGAAGAAAATCGAATGAATCAGAAGGTTCAGGTTCATTCCTAAGTCTCAAGCAGAGAGGCAGAAGCCATAATAGGGGGAACCAAATCAGGAATCGATCAAAATCGAAGAAGAAGATGTCAAACTCTAAGGTGAGACCTATCAAAGGGAAAAGTTGGAACTGCGGCCAAGAGGGCCACATGTCTTCTACAAAGCACTGAAGAAGGGTAAAAATGAGCAGGATGCTCATATTGTGCAAGATGCATTGATTCTCGCTATGGATAACGATTTCGATTCTTGGGTTATTGATTCGGGAGCCTCTTTCCACGCCACTGCTAATAGGAAGCTCTTTCAGAACTTTATAGCAGGGGACTTTGGGAAAGTATACTTGGGGGATAATGAATCATGTAGTGTCATTGGTGTTGGGTCCTTTTGTTTTGATGATGATTTACAAACAATTTATATCTAATGTTGTTTGTCTAGTGTTTGTGTTTTGTATCTATTCTAGGCAAACAATAAGTTGGAGGATGGATGGAATCGAGCTTTCACGATCATATCCAATGGAGGTTGGCGGAATAGTGGAGTGAAGCAATGCAATTCAAGTTGAAGATCTAAGTTCAAGCTTCATCCGCAAGTGTACCAAGTTGAGCTACATCAAAGATCAAGATTACTTAGGTAATTTAGTTTTAGGTTTATATTATGTGTGTTAGATACTTTAAGCTCAATATCATATATACAGACACACGTTTTGGTTTTGTATATATATAGTTATATATATACATATATGTTTTTGTTTAGCTATATAGATATGAAACAATATATATCTTCATATACACTTTTATATGTTTCATATTCTATTGTATTTGGAAAAATATTATGTTTTTGGTTTATATGGTTTATAAACTTAACAACTATAGTTTATATTTTTTATCAAGTCTATAAAATTATTTTACAAAGTTTCAAAACTTGGTTTATGTCAAAACATTAAAATTCAAGTATCTCATGTTTTCATGTTTTGGACATATTTGCAAAATGATGATATTTTACAAATGGGAGATGATTTTTGAAAACCAGTTTTTGTAACATGTATATTATCATGTTTACAATCATTTCCCAAAAATTTATAATTTTTGGAATTTGTTTGCTATTTTTAAAGGTAGTTTAAAAATTAGATTTTCTATTTCAATCAGGCTAATACAGTGTTATCAGTCGACTGATGAATGTGTTCAGTCGACTAAAGAAATTACCTGAAATAACAAAAAGTTTCTGTTTTGTTTTAGTCGACTGACCAGTCGACTTATGAGGTCATCAGTCGATCGATAAGGTCGTCAGTCGACTGATAAGCTGGAAAATGCCTCTAACGGTCAGCTCATCAGTCGACTGATGCTGTAACGGCTAGTTTTTTCCAGCCTGTTCTAGTTTTGATTTTTTGGGTCTTTTTGTCTTGTTTTCTCTTGGCTTTGGGGTTCCTATAAATACCCCCACATATCCTCAGTTTTATTTACTCAAGAGAAAAATTTTACAATGGTTTTAAAAGTTTGTTTAGTTTGTTTAAAGGTGTTTAAGCATTGTTTAAGAGTTTTGTTTGTGAAGATAAGTTTGTTTAGTTTGTTTAAAGGTGTTTAAGCATTGTTTAAGAGTTTTGTTTGTGAAGATAATTTCACAAGAGCAAGTGGAGATCATCTATTAGATAATTTCACAAGAGCAAGTGGAGATCATCTATTGGTGTTTGAGCATTCAACTCTTCTCCCTCTCTCTAGTTATCATATAGAGAAGTTTTTCTAAACTTTTATCTAGCCATTTGTTTGTTTGTTTTTCATTTCCTTAAAGCTAGATTTATTTGAGTTTAGTTTATTTTATTAAATCTCATTGTTACACACACCCACTTGAGCTTTTAGTATTTTCATACATATTATAATTAGGGTTGTGAGAGATTGTAACTTTGAGTTGTGCTTACATAGAGTTCTCATCCTTCGTAGAGAACAAACTTTGTTGTATTTGTACTATTATTGTGAGGTTCACTTTGTATTACACTAGTACACCAAGAGAAGTGTGTGGTGAGAGAAGTGGTCATCCCAAGAGGAGTAGGGTAGGTGGTAATACCTAGAGAGAGGTTGTAGTTCCTAACACTTGAGGGAGACACGGGCCAGGGACCAACACTTGAGGTGGTAGTTAGTGTAGTTACATTGTGAGATTGTGAACGTTGATCGGTGAGCGTTGAAAACCGATATTGTGTGGTGTAAACGTTTTCAGGTGATTATTAAAAACCCGGTGTGATAGTGGATTTCTCCCCGGGAGTGGGAAGGTCCGAACTCCGTGATCATATTGTGTGTTTGCATTGTTTACATTGCCCTATCACAATTGTATCTTTTGTTTATCTTGTTTCACCCTTGTTTATATTGCTTATCATTGCTAATAACTCATTGCATATCTTATTTGCTAGGATAACTTGTCAATTAGTTTTAATCGGCATTAAATCGCATTAGATTAGCATAAACCCTATTCACCACCCTCTAAGGTTCTTCCTAGGGGCGTTAGGGTGTTTTCAATTGGAAGAGGTGATGTGCAAATACAGTTGAAGGGCTCCAAGTGGTCTCTAAAGAATGTTAGACACGTACCGAAGCTGAAGAGGAATCTTATTTCGATTAGCCAGCTTGGAGCAGAAGGCTATATTACAACATTCACCGGAGATTCGTGAAAAATCTCCAACGGTACAATGGTGGTTGCCCGAGGCAACAAGACCAATACCCTCTACCTAACTTCACATGTGAGTGACACCCTCGCAATTGCAGTAGGTAAGGAGAGTGCAGATATGTGACACAATTGACTGGGACACGAGTGAGAAGGGTATGAAGATTCTACACTCAGAAGGGAAGCTAACCGACATCGATTTGGTGGAAGTCGGTGTTTGTGAAGACTGCATCTTCGGGAAGCAGAAGAGAGTTAGTTTTCTGAATGGTGAAAGACCACCTAAAACTCATAAGATAGAGCTTGTTCATACAGATGTATAGGGTCCAGCTAGCGTGTCTTCTCTTGGCAGTTCGGCGTACTACGTCACCTTTATCGACGATCACTCGAGGAAGGTATGGGTATACTTCATGAAGCACAAGTCAGAGGTGTTCAACATCTTCAAGAAGTGGAAAACCATGGTGGAGAATGAGACAGATCTGAAAGTGAAGTATCTGAGATCAGACAATGGTGGAGAATATGAACTAGAGGAGTTCAAGAAGTTATGTGCTCTGTGTTGGACCCTAGAGGGGGGGTGATTAGGGTCAAGAGGCTCTAATATGCAATTTAAAACTCAGCACAAGCAAACCACAAAACAGAAGTGCAATCAAATAGAAAGAGATAGAGTTAGGAATCGTTATCCTTGACGCGCGATGTGTTAACGAGGTTCGGCCCGCTGACCTACGTCCCCGCTCCCCCCTCTCGAGGAGAAATCCACTAACACATCCGGTTTGGAAGCCGGAACTTCGTCTACACAGTGATCCCACAAGATCTCTCTCTCACTACACAGTTTGATCTCACAGATCACACTCCCTCACAGTAGATCTCCACAGATCTCAACCACACAGCAGCAGAAGAAGAAAAACAAGCAAGAACCTCTCTTTACACAAGCCCCTATAGCAAAGAGAAGAGTACTGAAGCTGGGAATTGAAACACACTTGAAACAGAGAGAAAAACAGAGTTTTGAAAATTTTCTCAGGAAACAGAAAAAATCTCTCTGGTTTTCAAACGTTAGGGCTTGGAGGAAGAAGAAGAGGTCTGGGGATTTTATAGGAGAGTTTACCAAAGTTTAAATCATTTTAAAACAAAAAACCATCTACCCAAATGAGATAATAATCTCTGTCTTCAGACCCTCATCACAGACTGTGGCCAATCACTAAACCAACAGTGAAAGCACACGGGTTCGAAGGCAACACGACCGTTTTAAAAAAGTCGCGGCTTGAACAGAGCGCCAAAAATCGGTTGACCGCAAGGAAATATACGGTCGACCGAATACTTCGCGTCGACCGACGAAAAAATCGTTCGACGCCAGCAGCTAACGCGCAGTTTTGACAAAACATCCAGCAGACTCACTCGTCGACCGGCACGAGTCGCAGCCGATTAAGGGTTTGCAGGAAAATTTAGGGTCGGACCGTTACTCGGTCGACCGACGACACTTCTGGAGACATAGTGAAGAAAGGTCATCGGATCGCCCAGTCGACCGGCGGTCGACCGTATCTGACATATTTCTGAAATACAGGTTTATTGCACCAAGTTGAAAAATATTTCCAAAATATTCATTTGACCTCTGAAAATTCTTGAAACTTTGTAAAATATTTTATAATACTAAAAACAAACCTGCTTCTGGAAAAAGAATTTTGCAGATAGGTACTCAAAACTGGTGCAAATAGTATTTTTGTGGAAACAACGCTAAAAGCACAAGTTTAAAAACGCATCAGCGGTGTGTGATTCCCAATAGCTTCAAGTAAACTCAGTAACTCTTTGCCTACATTTCTAGCACTAGACGGAGAAAAACAAAAGAAAAGCTGATATCCTCACTATATGAGAGCAATATACTTGAGCTTTTGATATAGCATTGAATTTCGGAATGCAAGCTTTTAATCGAATTTGGACGTTCCTTGACATAACGTTGC
>NC_033794.1:87657865-87678702 GCF_001876935.1 Asparagus officinalis | reverse complement strand
CATTCTCAGCTTTGGCCTGCTCCAACTCCTCTGACAATCTCGCCTCTAGTGACATAGTTTCATTCAGACAGCGATCCCGCTCTTGCACCACCGCTCGAACTTCGCCGGATGCAAGATCCACAAGAGTGGAACTCTTCGCGCGAAGAACAAGCAACTGCTGGATGGCTTCTTTCACTGCCTCCTTACGCTGGAAATAAGGCTGCGCCCCAGAATGCTTTAGCCTCTTGATTAAGAAGCCTATGATGTAGTCGATATCCTCTTCGAAGCTCTCGAAAGGACAACTCTCTTCCAGCGCGAGCCTGATGCAGGCAGCCATAGTGTCATGGAATTCAGCCACGGATCGTGCCGCACTCTTTCTTCGCTCACGCTCCAAGGGAGAGAGGGCAGCCTCTTCCATCATAGATGGAACCGCGGTTGAAGCACCGGTGGCCATAACTGTGGAAGTAGTAATTGGCGTCGCCAGGGCCGGTGTGACCAATGATGACCTCGGAACAGCAATCACGGCATCAACGGCGACCCCCGACAGGGAGGTGATCACTTGCTGAGCAGAAACCTCTCTTTGAAGCGGTGACTCTCGCACTGAGGAACAATCCTCAGCAGACACCGCCGCAGGAGCAGGGGATCCCCCTATTTGACCAGTCGCATCTTCATGAGCCAAGTCCTCTTCCTCACTCGACAGGGCCTCGTGTATTGAGGCGTCGTCGTCATCCTCCTCAGATTCGCCCGTCTCCCTAGACGAGCGATTCGCCCAAGAGGAAGGACCCTCTTTGCCGGCGATTTCGCGGGCAGGATCGGCTACAAATGCACCGAGAGAGTTAACGGAGACCCCTCGTAAGGGACCCTATTTACGGTGAGGCATGAAAGAACGAGTAATGCTAAAATCTATACTTACCTAAGCCCGTAAGCCCCTCATCATCTCCAGCTTCTTCCTCTTCGTCGGAAGGAATGGAGATCACTTTCTCAACCGCACCTGCATAGATCCATTACCGATATCAAAAGGTGCAAGAGCAACATTGCAATCAAGGGTACTGTTGCAAAGACTACCTCGTGATGCGGGCAAAGAAGTCGTTGGAACTCCCGACGGTGACCCCACGTCGGACGGCAGAGGAACGTCCTTCGGAGTCTCCTGAACTGCCCCTGATGCGGCAGGTGAGGCAGGCGACACGACTCCAGACCCAGACGGAGCCACTCCAGACCCGGACAGAGCCACTCCAGGAATCCTTATCGGAGAAACGTCATCCCGACCCCCTGCCGCTTGGATGGTCCCGACTGTCCCATCACAGCGAGCCTTCTTGGCCGCCTCCGCTCTGGAACTCTCGGCCACCGCCTCCCGCTGACGCTTCGAGAGAAGCGAGCTACTCGGGGATAGCAAAGGTGCCCCCATTTGTCCGATTGTCGGACTCTGAACCGGAGCTTGAACATCGGGAACCTCAGATTCGCCACCAGCATCGAAGCTCTCACAGTCCTCCACTGGATCCTCCGAGAACAACTCCCTAGCGGTTTGGTGGCCCCTTCTCTTTGAAGAACGGAGAGAGCCCCTGATGGGACGATCGCGTTCCGCCAGACATGAGCTTTGGAACCAGAAGTTGGCGGGGTCAGCACTAGCACCCCGATACCACCGACAGTACAAGAGCGTGTGGTGTAAATCGCGGTCCTTCGCAGGCAACTCAAAACGAGCTTGAGTACCTCCAGCATGGGTCCAGAACCACCCCCGAGCGCCGTCAACCAGTCCTCCTTCGAAGTGTAGGCGAGGGTTGGCGTTGCCCACATACAATTGATCATACCCAAACTGGCGGGCAAACCTGCAAGGGATGTATGGCTCGAGATAGCATGTGGAGCCTGTTCTCAGAACGTGATACCCCGGTCGAATGTCCACCAACCAGCGAAAGGCACCACGGGAAAGGATTGTGTGGTGATCCGCCGTCGGCGCATCCCTGAGAGATTCTCCATATCCACCCCCGCTGAAGTAAGGAAAAGATCGACGAAAATTATAGTGCCCGAAGTGGGAGAGCGTCTTCCTCGTATCGGGGATGTCCTTGCACTTCCAGGAGCACCTCTCCAAACGCTGGACAAAGGGGACAAACCTGTCTCCCTGAAGCGCTGCCGGGGCACTCATCAAGCATTCGCAGTGATAGACGAACCATGCCACCAAGTAGGTATACGGTAGCCCCACCCTAGGATTGGGGGTTCTGATAACTTCTCCTTCCCCCTCGTCGAGGACCGACACACGGCAGAATTGGCTCGTCAGAGTACGGAGCCCCCGATGGATGCACGCTATCGTCGCCGATACCAGGGAATAAGACTTCCCGTGAGCCAGGCAAACCGCCGGATACACGACCTCTATAGGAAGAGCCTCGAAGGAGTGAGTGGGGATTACGCACCTCTTCAGCCATAACATGAGGTACCCCGCGAGCAGCGCCTTCCCCGAAATGAGAAACTTCGCCTGATGATGGAATGAGTGAAGGACCGTACCAGCCTTAAATCCGCCCTCGTCGCGGTCAAGAGTAATGGTGCTTCCTTCTTTAGCTGTCCTCGCCTCCACTTCGGGCTGGTCGCACGCGCCTAACGGGAGAGCGGGCTTCCCCTTGACATCGTTCCCAGGGAACAGATAATCAGCCCAATTCTTGTGGCTAATCCCTGGGGTCTTCTTCCTCTTCCCCTTATGATCCGAGGCCCCTAAGGTACTGAGGCATATGTGGAAGTGACAGAGTAACTCCCACAGAGTTTCAACCGCCAGAGGGGAATTGTCCGACAGCTGATCGATCTCATCTTGATCAGGGACGTATTCCTCATAAGGGAAGTCTCCCAGAGGTAGCCCTGACACGTCGTGCATCTCGAAGGGGGTGATACCAAGCTCACCATTGGGGGTGAAAAATGTGCCGCTTTCCGCACAATACAATTCCAGAATGCTATGGAATTGAGAAGCGTTGATCCGCAGGCCATGTCGAGTGGCTTCGAGGGCCACATACAGCTCTGTGCCTTTGAGGTCAGCATTCTCGGCCAAAACATAGTCGGTGATCTTGGACCACCACGTGTCACTGCCAGGTGCAGAGTAAACCCACCCCGGGGCTCTAAAGTCCTTCGGGGGAAAGCTTCCACCGACTCGGAAGAAGCGGGGACGGAAGGTCTCCGCCACCGCTGTCGACAGACACTAAGCCAGGGCGCAGACCCGTCACGCGCTTACATGAGCTCTCCACTCCATACCCAGCCGTAGAGCCCGTAAAGACGCCACAAGTGACCCCGTCCTGAGTGGGGGTCAAATCCCAGTTCATCGTCCGAGGGATCGCGAGGGACCGCAGCTCAACAATCGAAAACCCTCTCGACATACTGGGGAGGTAGTAATGGGTCCCCTCTACCGTGCGGTACCACCGGCTCTCTTTGAGCAACAGGGCGGAAGGGTCGGTCATGGAGTCGCCAAACAAAAATTGAGGTTTCGGCAGCTCTGCCCTGGCCTCATCTGTCAGCGCCGCGTTGGTTGTCAGCTCGCGTAGGGTCAAATGATGACCATCCGAGACTCTCTATATCAGACCGTGCGGCTTATCAGCGGTGAACACGGGTACTGGAGCCAAAGAGGGAAACCGAGAAGGTGCTGCGTAGCTCGTAGCCCCGACGTGGCCGACGGCCGCACCCTCTGGAAAAGCCTCATCGGAAAAGGTCGCTGCAAGAAAAAGAAAAGAAGAAGGTCAATCAAGACAAAATCCGCTGTAGGGGCAAAATCGCCCATCAAACAGAGGAGGGCGAAATCGCAAGGAGGAACCCACTTCGAATAAAGTCTGTCCCTACAGACTAGACGTCCCTCTAACAGGAAAGGGCTGGACTCGCCTTACAAAAAGGGAGTTCTCCTCCTTCCCGCTGAAGGGTTCGCCCGCGGAGACAGTAATCGTCTTCTAAGGGCAAACATGGCAAACTTTGCCCCAAATCGGGAAGGCTACCAAGCTTAACGAGCAACGCTCATCTCCCCAAATCCGAAGCCTAAGAC
Organism: Asparagus officinalis; assembly: GCF_001876935.1. Classification (NCBI taxonomy): domain Eukaryota; kingdom Viridiplantae; phylum Streptophyta; class Magnoliopsida; order Asparagales; family Asparagaceae; genus Asparagus; species Asparagus officinalis. The sequence goes on along the minus strand of NC_033794.1, from coordinate 87,674,723 downwards.
CTACAAGAGATCGTCCAGCAAACCCATCAACGTACCTGGGCGCGACTCCATAGCACCGGCAGGCATGCCGGCAGAGAGACGGTCGGAGTAACGTCCGGGGCCTGCACCCCTCACTTTACACCTCTTAGATTTCAGAGCCATTGTAAGAGGAAGCGGGAATTCTTTCCTTGGATGTTCCCTTTCAAGATTTGAAAGCACGATAACTCCCAATGGAGGAAAACGGCTGATTTAGAAGGGCGGAGTTGTCCACGTGGCCACGACTGCCCTCGAAAGGCGAAAACCCTAACGGACAGGAAACGGGGCCACGATCAAATTCGACGGCCCAGATCACCCTCAGTACATCGAAGGAACCGAGATTGGCGGTTGAATCCGACGGTTGAGTCCGAGAACCACGGCCACGATACGTCGCAGGGCGAAACGCACGAAGATCGTGCTGTCAAGTCACGATCGCCACGATCCAATGTCTTAGCTGGGAAGCACGAGGCTCTATCAGCAGACACGTGGCTCATCTCCCGTCAGATCCGGTTCCGCCTACAAAAGGAAGGGTTTCGCCTGCAAATACTGGGCATAACCCCACGAGTCGCGCGAAATTTGGCTCCCAAAAACTAATTTCGCCTTGACGATGCATTCGCCCTCAAAGGTAAAATTACGAACAAAGCCAAAAGAATGACCTTGCTTAAACGGTTGAAACCCACGCCCCAGATGGCTAAGGGTTAGAGCAGAAATCTTAGCATTAAGCCTAAGAGAAACTGTTCGACAACTCATCATACTGAGGAGAATAGTATGGCTAGCCCGATTCAAACGGTAATCGGTAAAGGCACATCAAACCCGTTGATAGCTGAGGATTTGCTAAAAATCCTAAGAGAAATCGAAGGCACTTGCTTCGCCAACAATTTCTTCATTCAAAGTATTCCAGACCACACGCAAGCCAGTTCAGGTCTGAAAACTTTGAAGGGGGTCTTGTAGACGGTAAAAAATACCTCTATGGGTCTACAGGAAATTTGCCTACGAGAAGAGTTCGCACGCCCAATTCTCTGGCACGGACCTAAACCGCGTAGACGTCGACTGTACTCAAGTCCAGGTTCGCCTAACGGTCGACTCGCCAGCATGAGTCAGGGTCGATCAGGATGGCGGAAATTCGCTCTTCGCTCAACTCGCCTGCCCGAGTTCGGAGTCGAATCCGCCAGCAAGCCCCAAAACCGTCAGTACAGCTGGGTATCCACTACCCCACGTGCTGAGATGGACCTTCCCATCTCTCTCGACCCGAAGGGAGAGAGAGCACAGTACCCCAGGACCGTCAAACGGCCGCTCGCAGTGCGCACAGCGCGAAGGGACTGGACAGGTGTCGAGTCAACCTGAGCATTCATAAATGCGACTCACCTCGGATGTCTGAGCCAAGAGCTGGATCCGCCGGCACTCGGCAAGCTGGCTAGACCCACTCGAGCACTGTACACCTACTTCACCGCTTCTCCTGACCGGAAAAGAGAAAGCATCGTGCTCAAAGCACGCCGGGCGGTCACGCACAGTACAAGTGATCGGACAGACACTTCATCGATCTGCGAACTCATAAATGCGGTTCATTAATGCTGGTCAAATCCACTCGGATAGCAGTCGTTTGTTGCCTCACATACAAGAATGGGCCTTCCCATCGTAGGTGACAGGACATAGAGCACAATCCCTGGAATGACCATTCATGGTATCGAGGAACGGCGAGACGTCTCTGAAGAGGATGTGGTCACATCCCACAATTCAAGGAGAAGTCAAGCTGTCCTTCTTTCATTTAAAAACCCCTTCCAGCACGATGGAAGAGAGGTCGCAAAACTTGAAAAAAAAAGAGTTGAGACCAAGCTGTTAGCAAATCCTTGCATTACAGCACTACTGCCTAGTTCCGAGCTCCGATCGCCGACGAACTAAGCAGACCCGAACTCCATTGCCCCGAGCTTCTACTGCGAACTGAAGCTCTCCAGCAACCTCATTCAAACGGTCCAAGGGAAGCAGACTCGACCCGAGCATCGAGCGAAGCGTCCTATAGCCACCTAAAGTCCCCACACAAAACAAAGAGGGCCTTCCCTCTGCTTCTGTTGTAAACATTTGATTTGTTAGTTTGTAATAAGCTTTCTTATAAATACAAACGAAACTCCTTTCTTCGGAAGAATCAAATTTTCACCCTACATGTGATATGCGATTCGGATTCCGAAAGTGAACTTTCTATTAAGGAACTCGCATGTGCATATGATAGGTTAATGCATGCCTACACTAAGTTGTAAAATAATTTTATTAATCTTAAAAGCAAGCATGTAGAATTAAAATCCGATCATGGGTTATTAGCTTCTAAGTTTGATATTATCTCTAATGAAAATGTGATCCTTAAAGAAAATAATGAGAAATTAAAATCGGATCATGTTTTTTTTAATTTCAAACGTTGCTAAGTTAACTCATGAGAAAGATAATGCCATATTAGAAGTAGAAAACATAAAAAATAATGTTAGCTCTTTTGTGAATAATTATATTTGTTCTACTTCTAATAACAATGCTTGTATGCAAAATGATGTGTTGAATCTTGTTAAGGATCGTATATCATCTTTAGATTCAATCCTTAAAACATGCATTGCAAATAATAAAAAGCTTATGGACTTGTGTGCAAAATCCCGTGTAAATACTTCTAAGTATTCTACACACTATGCACACATGTATAACAAAATCTATAAATGCAAAAAATTACGGTAGTAAAGGCCATCTTGCTAGATTTTGCTATAATGCACAAAACCCATCAAGCCTAATCATGTTTGTGCATCCAATCAAGCTTCATTATCATGTACACATACACATGCATCAATTGCTCATCATAAACATGCCCATGTGTACAAATATGATATTTGTGGTCATTTTGATTATTTGACCAAATTTTGTTTTTATTTGAGAAGAGTTTCATGTTTTCAAAACAATTTTAAAGAAAAATCTATTTTTGCAAAATGAGTTCCGTGCATAACCAATTGGTCAACACAAATCATTTCAACATTTTCATTGCACAAATTGTAATCGTAAAGGTCATTTATATAATTTTTCTTATATAACATTTTCAACATTTTGATTATATAACATTTTCATTGCATAACCATATCGGTACTCAAAATACGCCCAAAAGTGATCATAACCCTAGGGCTTTGAGCTTTAATGATAGGGGTCATATCCCTAGACTCTTTGGTACTAAGAGTAATTGGGTACCAAAAATTGTTTGATCTTTAAGAACAATTTTTTTTTTAATTTTTAGTTTTTTTTTCATGTTCTTAAAGATGATTTTTATTTAAGATTTTTGCAAACAAATTTTAAAATGTTTAAAAAGAATGTATTATATATATATATATATATATATACTTTGTTGAAAAATTAAAAATAATTTTTGGATTTTCAAAACCATAGTTCATGATTCTTAAATGTTTTGTAGTCTTGGTTTGAACTATGTAGTTTTTGATTTATTTTGGTGGGAGAAATGTGTTTGTGCTTATGAGATCGTTATAAAACACTTTTATGATAATATTTATGTGTTTGTGCTTATGGATCATCTATTTGTGCTTTACAATATATTCTTTATGTGGTTTGATCAAGTTTTACAATGAAAGTTTACTTTATTGATCAAACATTATTTTTTATATACTTTGTTTTGAATTTTCAGATGAGAGGTTTATGGTTTGAGCAACCCCGGGAGGTTTACCAGATGCTAAAAGCTTTATATGGGTTGAAACAAGCTAACAAGCTTGATATAGTTGTCTCTCTTGCTTTTGTCGAGAATGACACAATATATATACTTTGAATTTCTTTTGGTATCGTTTGAGGCTTTTATTTGAGTCTTTCAATTTGGATTTTCATGAGTTTCATGATTTCTCTTCACTTGATTTCATTATCTATTTTTCTATATATTGTTCTTTGTTTATGTTTGACAATTTATAGATTTTTTGATTTATTGATAAATCATTTGATTCTTGATTTTTAATTTTTCAAATCTTATTTTTAAAATCCTTTGTTTTTTATATATATTTTTGTTTTAGACCCTTATGACACTTTGTATTCATGATACACATATGTGTGTTCACTTGGTCTTCTTTCATATGAGTTGTTATTACCATATTTTATATCTATGCTTGCTCACATATATTTGCCTTGATCTTCATTGTATATATTCTATATTGCTTTTTGATAGGGGGAGCTATTCCCTATTATTTGTTTCTATACTCACCATGCTTATAGGTAGGGAGAGCTTTCGCTTTCCTATTTCTTTTATATCCCCATTTTTGATGTTGCCAAAGGGGAGAAATATGTGAGTATATAGTATTTTTTATTGATTTTATATCATATTGATAAATTATTTATCATCATAAAAAAGGGGGAGATTGTTGGCCTTTTTTTTCTTTGATGATGTTTTAACAAACAATGTATGACTAATATTGTTTGTCTAGTGTTTGTTTTTTTTATTTATTCTAGACAAACAATGAGTTAGAGGTTGGATGGAATTGCGCCATAATGATCATATCAAATAGAGGTTAGTGGAAATATCGGTATGAAGCCATTGCACATCAAGTCATATTCAAGATCAAGCTTCATCCGTAAACCAAGATAAGCTCATTGAAGATCTATCAAGCTTGGGTATATTAGTTTAAGTTTATACCTTGTGTGTAGATACTTCAAGCTCAATCACATACACACATACAAGTTTTGGTTTTATATATATATATATATATATACACGTTTTTATTTTGGAGTTTTTAAGTTTACTTATAGATATGAAACAAATAAACAAATTTATACACATCTCATATGTTTCATATTCTATTGTATTTAAAAAATAAATGTGTCTAAGAAAATATTACATAGTATATGCACTTTTGTGAAAATATTGTATTCTTGGATTTTGGACTTAACAATCATTATATACATATTTTATTAAGTCTATATAATTATTTCATAAAGTTTCAAAATATGGTTTAGTCAAAATGTCAAATTACAAGTATGTTTAGTTTTTATATTTTGGACTAGTTTTGTAAAATAATGAGTTTTCACAAATGAAAAATGCAATTTGAAAAATTCTTTTTGTAACATGTTCATTATCATATTTATAAATATTTTCCAAAGTTTTATATTTTTTAAAATTTATTTGCTATTTTTAAAAATAATTTAAAAATTAGATTTACTATTCATAACAGGCTGAATATGTGTTATTAGTCGACTGATGCAAGGAATCACTCGACCGAAGAAATCGTCTGGAAAGTGCAAAATTTTTTGTTTTTACGACTGATAAACTATCAGTCGACTGATGAGGTCATCAGTCGACTGCTGAGATCTTCAGTCGATCAATGAGCTGTGAGTTGCCTATAACGGTCAGCTCATCAGTCGACTGATACTGTTCATCAGTTGACCGACGGCCTCTAACGGCTAGTTTTTCCATATTTTCAGGTTTATATTTTTTTTTTGTCTTTTTTCTTTGTTTTCTCTTGGTTTTGGGGCTTGTTCTATAATCCTATATATACCCCATACCCTCTAACTTCTGAGGATAATGGAGAAAGTTTTAAAACAAAGTTTAAGGGTGTTTAAGTTTGTTTTAAGTGTGTTTTACAAAAGTTTATGCGAAGGGTTTTCACAAGAGCAAGAGGAGATCATCAATTTGTGTTTGGGCTTCCATTTCATCTCTCTCTCTCTCTCTCTCTCTCTCTCTCTCTCTCTCTCTTTTCTTCATTGGAGAAGTTTTCTAAACTCAATCTCTAGGAGTTTATATGTTTGATTATCATTTCCATAAGCTAGATTTTTATATTGAATTTAGTTTGATTTTATTTATACTTTTTTTTCACACACAACCTATTGAGCTTATTGTATTTTCATACACAATATAATTGGGGTTGTGAGATTGTGTGACTTAGAGTGTGAGCGTACATTGTGTTCTCATCTTTCATAGAGAACAAATTATTTGTATTTTGAGCTGTCATATTGTATTGCACAAATGCACCAAGAGGAGTGTAGAGGTGAGAGATGTGGTCGGTTCCAAGAGGAGTGGTGTCGATAGTAAAGCCTAGTGAGAGGTAGTAATTCCAAGCACTTAAGGGATACATGTGAGAGGCCAACACTTAAGGTGGTATTTGTGTGGTTGCATTGTGAGTTATTGTGAACTGTAGGCTGTCTAGAATCCACAATAGATAGCTGATCCCTGTTAAACCTCAACCAACAGTCTTGACTAAGAAGGTTACAATCAGACGACTTTCATGTCAATAAATGAAAGCTACAAATGGAGGAATTTTCACATAGATCTAGAGGAGTTACAATTCAATGGCCCTTCCGATGACTGACAAAAATTCTATTCAGTGGTATTTACCATTTACTGTGAGAGTTATAATCTGACGACTTTCACACCTCAAAATAGCCAAAGCGAAGATTACTGAATAATGGTCTTTGTAATGCTTTACAGAAGAGGTTACAAGTCATTAGCCACTTCTAAACGCAGAATCCATCTTTACGTTTCAGTCTTCGAAACGTAGGCGATCCATGCGTTTTCGACCTTCAGCAAACAGAACGAGAGCGGCATATGTGTTTTAATCATCAGCAGATACCCAACCCTGCGTCCCAAGTCTAAAGCGTAGAGTTAGGACTCAGAATGCAAGCGACCCCTGCATTTTTAATTCTTAGCAAGCACCCAACTCTGCGTCTCAAATCTAAGACGCAGAGTTAAGGACTATAACGCCGATTTAAGCGTTTGACTTGTTCAAACACAAGCTAAATGGCCTCAGAACCGTTTATCCCACGTTTTGAGGGATTCTCGCCTACGTTAGAGCGTATTTAGGGGTTGATTACACCCCTTACCCCCCCTATAAATAACCACTTTACTCAACCGAGTAAAGGGGTTAGATTTTTTGAGATTAGATCATCCAGGAGATCAGCCAGAGAGAAGTTCTTTACAACAAGAAGGTCTTGGAGTATCCACCAGCAGCAAAGGATCAAGATACTTGGTTTATTAACAGACTATTCAGTTCAAACAACTATTTTTTTCATAGAGTTTAATACTCGTTCTGAGTTACAAAACTTGATTAAGAGTTCTTAATCAAACTTGCCACGCAAGTTAGTTGTTCTAGCAAATTGAGACCTGCAAATCGTCAATGGAGAACAAATTCGATGCGAGCATTCGAGGGAGGCACTCCATCGTCACTGTGAAGAACCCAGAATTAAACAAAGGGGAGAATTCAGATCAATTCTCCTCTCTTTTGTAATTAGAAATTTAAATTGTAATTGAGATTGAGAGAACACAAATCAAATATATTTCTTTTAGTTTTTCTTTTTACTATAAATTTTTCACCAAACAAAAGATGGTGACTCCGCTGGAGACTAGCTTTTCTGACAAAGAAATGGTGGCGCAATCCGACGTTCATCTCACTGGAACGACTATTGAAACTCTTGTTGTAGAGTTTGATCAAACCAAGTATGAGGAAGCCCTCTCCTCTGGATCGCTTAGCCCCAAGGCTAGGCACAACACCCGCAAGATCTCCAAAAAGATCAAAATCGCTACTAAAATGCCAAAGAAAGCTCTCTCCTTTGGCCAAGATTCATCAAACAACCCCTCCTCTAAAGGAGTAGGCTTAGCCTATACCAAACTCGTTTAACAAGTTGAACTTCCTACGTCCACATCAACACGACGTGTTACGGGTCAAAAGAGGCCTATGGAGAAGGCGAATTCTATAAACATCAATGACGTTGTTGCCAAGGCTTTGAAACAAGACAAGAAGAACGCCGCTCGACAAAGGAGAAGATCCATACGGCGAGCGCACTTGGGGAACAGCCGATCTCTTGCCCAACGGGAAGATTACGTTCTTAAGTCTCCGCCCGAGTGTTGCGTCTCTACCTCTGAATGCACACTTCATGGTAACGAGCCCGATTACGAACCTCGTGTAATCCAACTTAAACGCAACCCCCAGTGGTGTGTTGTTCAATCTAGACGTACACCTCAGGAGTGCGTCTCCAAAGAAAAGCGCAACTCTCATGAGTGCGTTATAAAACCAGAACGCACACCCCAGGAGTGCGTTTCCAAAAGAGAATACGCACTTCAGGAGTGCGTATTCAAAAGTGAACGCACGCCTCAGCGATGCATCTCAAAATCAAAACATGACTTCCAAAGGCATGGTCCATCAACCAAACGCACACCTCAAGAGTGCGTTCAACCGAAACATGACCCTCAGAGGTCTGTTTTATCAACCAAACACAAGCCTTGACCTAGTGTTTACAAATCCAAATGTGACCCTCGCGTTTCTTCTCCAGAACGCGACGTGGTCCGTCAAGTTCATGGGAGTAGACATGGGTTCAAAGTTCATGTCCGACAAGAGCCAGTCTTACCTACTCAAGGGCAGGGGGTTCCATCTCCGTACTCACGATCGGAGGAAAATTCTTCATCTCAAGTCTCTGACTTGCGAGAATTGCCATCGAAAAGAAGACCTGCTCAACAAACAGCTCATTCATGCCAATGTGAGCGGCTTATTTCTACAGTAGTCTCGGCGTGTCACTGTTATATGACCGCGCCTCGACAATCAGTGTTTGACCGATTGACAAATGTCGCCAGGCCTCCCAAACGACAACATCATCACAAAAAGAAGATTTCTGAAGCCGAATATCCTAAAGTCACTATTAATGTGATCGGTAGAGGGAAGGCCTCAGCCCAGTTCTGACGAATCAGAAAGAATCCACTCTCCGACTGTCCGGGAAATCTGTGACGAGTTTGAAGGAATATATTGCGGCACTCAAACCCGGGCAGGAGCTATCCGCTAGGTTAATTATCAAAAGTTAGCCAAGGGAATTACTTTAGATGATGAACATTCAGCAATTGTCGAATCTCAATCCTCGAGCTCTGTCGTGGCGTGAGAAGCTCCCGTTTACATGACTGGAGGCCCTGACGACTTAGCAATGAGGGTCGACGAACATCATGCCATGCTTCAGGTATAGCAAGAGACACTTCTTCAGATAAAGGACATGTTGGCTCAGCTTCTTGCAGAAAAAGGCCAAAAGCCTGAATCTTCCAGGAGGACAATTTCAAAGGGAAAGCAGAAAGTGCCTGAGAATTCAAATCGCGAGGCTCAGAACATAGAATCCTCTTCTGAAAACGAGAATAAAATGGAAAGAGAACCAAATCCTCAGTCATCTAAAGTGGATGAGTTAGAGGCCCGCCTCAACACAATCGCCAACAGAAGCGAGCTTCGTGAGGAAGGAGTCTGCCAAAATTTAAAGCCCAAACTCTGCAACCTTTCGATGATACAGGATCACCGAATCAACACATCTACTACTTCAAGTCACAAACTGGAGACATGGTGGAAAATGATGCTATCCTGACTCATTTTTTCATCGGCACTCTTAAGGACGTTGCTTTCGAGTGGTTTATAAAACTACATGCTGGATCTATTCAAAAATGGGTAGATCTGGAAAGGCTATTCTTAGCCAGGTTTTTCGAAGATGATACAGAAGTATCTGTCCCAACCCTTCTCGCCACCAAGCAGAGAAAGGGAGAGTCCATCAAGACTTAGGTGGAAAGATTTCGTAGCATGGCATTACGATGCCCATCAGGTATGACTCAATCCACTTTAGTTGAAACTTACATGCATAACTTGCAGACCCAACTCCTTGCTCAAATGGGGGTGGAGGAATGTCGCTCCTAGAGACAATTGGTTTCACAAGAAGAGCAAGCAAAAGAAATTATTACTAGGGTCAAGGCTGAAGAAGCTACTCAACCAAAGCTGCAGCAACAACGTAACCAAAATAATGCTCCGCGGTCCAAGGAAAAGGAGACTTTGTCTGCTAATGCTAGCACACGGGCCCTGCCTGCCAAGCAAGGCAAAGTACTGAATCAGCAGAGAGCACCTAAACAATACTCGTTCAAAGAAGAGCATGTGGATACTTTGTTTCAGTTACTTCAGAAGAATAATAAGCTGCAACTTCCTGAGATCAGGAAACCGGATGAGGCAGGAGAAGTGGACGACCCTAATTACTGCCGTTATCACAGGTTCTTAGGACATCCTACCAGAAAATGCTATGTTTTTAAGGATATCCTGCAAACCTTGGTGAATGTCAATGTGCTTACGCTAAAACCCGAGTAGAAGACCATATCTACTAATTTGATAGCGGTCTAGTTTAGTGACTTCCCTCCGGTAGTAGCTACAGATGGTGTCGTCCCCGTCCATAAAGGGGAAATACGTATGAAAAACACTGACTTGCATGGCTAGAAGGATAGGAGGTTGGTACCCCTCACTACCTCAAAAGGGAAGATTATGTGGGTCTATCCCGATTTGGTTAAAGACCAACAGTGGATGAACACCTCGTCCAGAAAGAAAAGAGGTATGGCTAAACCATCCAATATGATTAGCCCCTCCATGAATGAGAATGATGATCATCTCAAACCTCTCACCGACTCAAAAGAAGAGAGAATTGTTTTTGCAGCATACCCAGAAGGTAACCCTAGCACCCGGTTAGGAAAAGTTTATCTGAAAGACCATGATCAGAATGCTCAAAAAGCAGAAGAACAACACAAAGACGCTGGGGGTTATGTTCCTCAAAAGTCAATCGACAAAGGAAAGCAAAAAAAAAACCCAGTATAATAAGAACCTTCTTCAAGAAGTCAGAGAATCAAGGAAGCTCTGATTGAAGCTTTAACAAACACGAAGAGCTTCATTACTCAAGTCACTCTGATTCCTGAAGCTTCTGAAGGCTAGTCTTGTATACAGTGTCTACAAGCAGCAAGAAGTTTACCCTGCATATTATTTACTCAGGAAGACATGCAAATTAAACACAAGCATGACAAGCCTTTGTACTACACAGGGTACATTGGGTCCTCAGAAATCAGTCGTGTTTAAGTTGACCCGGGCTTAGCACTCAGCATCATGCCTTATAGGGTCATGCAGGTCTTAAGGATTCCTATGCATTGGTTGAACACCACCCAGACCATTATCTTTGATTTTAACACCAACAATACTCGACCCCTAGGGAAGATCAAGCTCTGGTGTCAAATCAGAGATCTCAAGTCTAAGGTGACTTGTTACATTATAGATGCGGACACGTCTTATAATTTATTGTTGGGACGATCGTGGATTCATGCAAACTGTATTGTCCCATCTACCCTACATCAAGTTATGAAGTATGCTAATGAAGAGGGGGAAGTCCGAATCCTGATTGCGGAAAAGTACCCTTTCAGAGGGGTGAAAAACTTCCATACAAATTCTGTATTCTACTCGGAATCACAAGAGAAAGAAGATGTTGACAGCGCTAACGAAGCTTACATCCAGCCAGATCCTGAAGAAGATTGTCCATGAGAGTTGAACTTTAATGTAATGGGTCAGGTCGAGAACAATAATAATATACCGAGTGAGGGCGAGTGATGCATTAATGATGGCCTTATTTTGGCATATTTCTCTGATGAGTCATCTAAAAATGAACAAATACAGAATGATACTGATGCAAGTACCAGCCCATGGCACATATTATGCACAGAGGCATCACTCACATTATCGATTAAGCCATCATTCGCTTCAGATGAAGAAGTAGAAGATGCCCATGTAGGCAATAAAAATTGCCTTTAAATCCTTATCAGAGAAGTTCAGAATAAAACTGCTAAAACCTCGCCCGAAATAGCAAAAAGGGGAAAACACTGATAAAAAGGGGAAAACACAGATATCTCCCAAACCGTAAGGAATTTGGCAAAACGGAGGAAGCAAACCAAAGCCTTTGGCTTGGTTTGGCTGGCTCCATCTCGTCGAGATAGGTAATTTTCATATATAATTCGTCCAATTCCGACTTACGGTTTGAAAGTTACGGCCTATTCTTCGATCCATGCTCAGGAGCTCGCCTGCAGCTCGAATTTCGCCTGCACAATCAAGACCCAAGCCTGCCTGCACACCTAAGCTCGCCTGCAGACCCAGTTCGCCTGCAAGCTCGCCTGCAGACCCAAGTTTGCCTATAGTCACAAGCTCGCCTGCACACTCGAGCTCGCCTGCAGACCCAGCTCGCCTGCAGTCCCAAGCTCTCCTGCAGACTCAGCTCGCCTGCAAGCTCGCCTACAGACCTGCAGACCCAAGTCTGCCTGCAGTCCCAAGCTCGCCTGCAGACTCAGCTCACCTGCAAGCTCGCCTGCAGACCTGTAGACCCAAGTCTACATGCAGTCCCAAGATCGCCTATAGACCCAAGCTGCAAACTCGCCAGCTCACTGTCAACTGCCCACTTGGAGTATGGAAACAGTTACATCAGTGGTCAAATCCCACAAATCAAGAGAGAAAGCATGGCGCTCCTCATCTTGCAAGAATAGGGTGGCTGACAGGACCCCCTAAGTGGTCACATCCCACAGCTAGGGCGGCTGACAGGACCCCCTAAGTGGTCACATCCCACAGCTAGGGCGGCTGACAGGACCGCAGTCAAGCTATCTCCCTCACCTCTATTAGTGGTCAAATCCCATGAATCAAGGGAGAGCCCATGCCATCCCTTGCCTGTTAAAACCCCATCTTCAGCCAGCATGAAGGGGGGATTGGCTGTTGCATATTCTGCTGGCTAATCTCCCAAAGGTTGAACCTGGACTTTTGCCAAAGGCTCCCTCATTTTGAGAACTGAAGCTCCGACAGCAACTTCGATCGGATCGTCCAAGGGAAGCAGACTCGGCACAAGCACCGAGCGAGGCGTCCTATCGCCACCGAGGAACCCACGTTAAACAAGGAGGGCATTCCCTCTGCTTCTGTTATAAACATTTGATTATTAGTTTGTAATAAGTTGTTCTTATCAATACAAACGAAGTTCCTTGTTTTCGAGAGATCAAAACTTACACCCTACAGAAGATGGCGACCACAGTGGGAGAATCCGTTCATTCAGATGAATTGGTGGTGGCGCAGTCTGACGAAGTTGCTGCAGGGAATACTGTTGAGTCCCTTGTGATCAAATTCGAAGGGTACTTACAATCGTCCTCTTCTGGCGGCAATACATCTCGCGATGACTCCAGAGTCGTGCGGGTGGCCCAGCCCCAAGAGGCTGAGGCAACCAAGCCTGAGGGATCTACCTAAGCCGAGGCAGGGGGTTCTTTCCCCCCCAAACCAGTTGAGGCCGAGCCGAGACTCAAGAACGCAGGTCTAGGCGCTGCTGAGTGGGTCGATGAACGATCCTCGTAGACCCTTGTGCAAAAGGAATCAACCATTCGTGTCGACGCAGACTACGCCTCCGCCGTCGACATGAACGTTCCTCGTTCAAAAAGATCCAAACAGCGGCGACGAAAAGCTCTCGCTCGTCTCGAGGCACAATCCCTCATCCCCCACGACAGCCTGAATTATTATTCAGGCTTGAGAGGAATCAACCTCTTTAGCCAGGTTCCCATTTTTGGCGAACCGCTCGAATCGGGCGAGCCTAGCAGTTTAGGCGAACCCATCTCTTTGAGCCAGGTTCCCAGCTTCGGCGAACCGCTCAAAGCAGGCGAGCCTAACGGTTTAGGCGAGCCCCACATCTTGAGCCAGGTTTCTATTTTTGGCGAACCGCTCAAATCGGGCGAGCTTAGCAGTTTGCGCCCCCCCCACTCTGTGAGCAAGGTGCTCAATTTTAGCGAACCAAGGGCACCTGGCGAACTCTGCAGTTCAAGAGGGCTTCGTCAAACAAGCGGACTTCACCAAGCTCGCCTGACGGCCTAAGATTGCCAGAAAGGCGAAGCAACAGCTCGCCAGACAGGCGCAGACACACTGTACCAATCTCGCCTAACGGACGAACCTCACCAGCCTGAACCTTTCCAACACGCGCACGCCCAAATGGGGGTGGCCACCCCGTTTGCCTGCAAGGGTCTGACGTCCGTCTCTGACAACGACGACGATAATTGCTCAGCAGTGGCAATGTCGCAGACTTCAAGCTCAGTTCAAGGCGAGCACGCAAATGTGCACATGACCGACATCCCTGATGAGATATCCAGGAGACTCGACAAACAACAAGCAACCATCGACTCCCTAAAGGAGATGTTGGAGCAGCTCCTGAGCGAGAAGAAGAGGAAGAGAGGGAGGACTTCGCGGGCTTCACATAAATCCTTGAAGCACAAAGAGCGGGTGCATACTCCTTCTCACTCCTCATCCGAGTCATCTAGAGGAGCGTCATCTTCGGGCCATAACCCAAGAGATAAGAGGTTTGACGATCTCCAAAGTCAACTCGACGCCTTGAAGCTCCAGAAGAATATGAGCAAGCTGGGGGTTGTCAGACCGTATTCAATTGAATGGGATGCGGTCTCCTACCCGGCAAAGTTCGAGCCGCTGGACCTCCTGTTGTTCAATGGCAAGGGTTCTCCTACCCAGCACATCTACTACTTCCAGGCGCAAACTAGACACATAGTGGGAAACGATCCCATTATGACTCGACTATTCATTGGTACCCTCAAGGGGGTCGCTTTTGAAAGGTTTCGCAGATTGGAGCCCGGGTCCATCACCTGCTAGAAGGACATGGAAAGGCTCTTCATGGCCAGTTTCTTCGACGATGACACAGAAGTATCTATGGCCACCCTGCTAACTGTGAAGCAGAGGAAGACAGAGTCTGTAAGCAACTTTGTCAAGAGATTCAGAAACCGATCGCTGCATTCCCGCGATCGAGTTTCCGAGGCTACGCTCATCGAGATGTGTCGGAACAATCTCTCCATCAGCGTTCTGTCCAATATGGACGCTGTTGAAGCTCGCTTATGGAAAGACTTACTCCGCCAAGGAGAACAAGTCGAGAGCATGCTCAAGCATATGGGTGACGAAGACCCGCATGAATTTTGAGGAGATGATGACCGAGATGCCTTGGTAGTGGAGACCATTTCCTCATATCCTACGATTTCCCCCGTTAGTCATCTTCAATAGGACGGCGGCCCACAAAACTATCAAGTTAACTGTTACCTCTTATAGTCAGTTCTCCATCAGTCTCATTTAACCGGACGATGGATCTTTTAAAACTATCAAGTTAACTATTACCTCTGATAGTCTCCTCCAAATTTTCCCCATTAGTCCTCTTCAATAGGACGGCGGGCCCACAAAGCTATCACGTTAATAATCACCTCTGATAGTCCCCTTACACTCTGACAAGTACACGAGTATAAACTGCTTCTTCTGATCCTCCAACTGGTATAAGAGGTTAAACTATTCCCCACACTTCCACTTCCTGAGCCAGGTTCCCAGTTTCGGCGAACCGCTCAAATCAGGCGAGCCTAACAGTTTAGGCGAGCTCCTCTTCTTGAGCCAGGTTCCCAGTACGGGCGAACCGCTCAAATCGGGCGAGCCTAACAGTTTAGGCGAGCTCTACTTCTTAAGCTAGGTTCTCATTTTTGGCGAACCGTTCAAATCAGGCGAGCCTAGCTGTTTAGACGAGCCCATCTCTTTGAGCCAGGTTCCCAGTTTCGGAGAACCGCTCAAAACATGCGAGCCTAACAGTTTAGGCGAGCTCCACTTCTTGAGCCATGTTCCCGGTTATGGCGAACCGCTCAAAACAGGTGAGACTAGCAGTTTAGGTGGGCTGTACCAAACTCCCACTTGGTCAAACCTTCAGATAGTTAGGACCAAAGCCACAATCCCCCGCCAATCCTCTTCAATAGGATGGCGGGACCCCCACTGTCATGTTAACGGTCACCTCTGACAAATCAACTTACCAGTCCTCTTCAATAGGATGGTAAGTCCACAGAGTTGCTCAAATCGCAATAAACTCCCACTGTCATGTTAACACTACACCTCTGACAAAATCAACTTACCAATCCTCTTCAAAAGGATGGTAGGTCCTCAAAGTCGCTCTGATCGCGGCAATTCCTATCATGTTAACGATTACCTCTGATAGCCGACACCGTCATTCCCACAAATGACGTTATCCGATCAGTCGTCATACTCATACGTCCCTGAACGATTTGATTCTCCCAGCATCGTCTTTCCCATAAAAGGCGTTGTTGTTTGATAGTGGTCTACTATGTGATGTGCTGCTATTTCAGGGTTCGTCTTTGCCCCAAGAGAAGACAAATCAGGGTTCGTCTTCATCTTTGCCCTAAGAGAAGATAAGCTTCCCCCCTAGACTCCAACGGGTATACGAGTATAAACTGTTCCCTAGACTCCAACTGGTGCATGAGTCTAAACTACCCCCTTATACTCCTACTGGTGCAGGAGTATAAATTGCTCCTTTCCTCCAACTGGTGCATGAGGCTAAACTGCTCCTTCACTCCAACTGGTGCATGAGTCTAAACTACTCCTACCCTCCGACTGGTATACGAGGTTAAACTGCTCCCTACTCTCTTAATCCAAACGCCTCGAAAGGCTAAGGATAGAGGAGAAATTTTAGCATTGAGCCTAAGAGAAACTCCTCGACAACTTACCATGCTAAGGGCAAGAGCATGGCTAGTCCAACTCAAACGGCAGTTGGTAAAGACGAATCAAGTCCGTTGATAGCTGAGGGTTTGCTCAAAATCCTAGAAGGCGATCATCAGCTGCGAGTGAAGAGATCAACTTCACCGAGCTCGTTGGAGGGCTTCTCACTCCATCTGAGCAGGGATCACTTTACAGGTCTTCATATCCAAAGTGTACCAGACCCCATGCGGCCTAATTCAGGTCTGAAAACTTTAGAGGGGGTTTTGTAGGTAATAAAAATTGCCTTTAAATCCTTATCAGAGAAGTTCAGAACAAAACTGCTAAAACCTCGCCCGAAATAGCAAAAAGTGGAAAAACATTAATAAAAAGGGGAAACGCAGATATCTCCCAAACCGTAAGGAATTTGGCGAAATGGAGGAAGTGAACCAAAGCCTTCGGCTGGGTTTGGATGGCTTCATCTCGTCGAGATAGGCAATTTTTATATATAATTCGTCCAATTCCGACTTACGGTTTGAAAGTTACGG
>NC_033794.1:87655085-87656865 GCF_001876935.1 Asparagus officinalis | reverse complement strand
ACTAAACAAACTGTAAAACCCTCTTAAACTTGTTTAAAACTTTCTCCTTGGTTACTGATAGAAGAGGGGATGAGGGGTTTATATAGGAAGAGAAACCAACAGCCAAAACCCCAAACAAAATAACAAAAATTCCAGAAAATCAGGAATATGAATCTGTACAAAAAGAGCCGTTGGGGTGAACGACGGTCGACCGTGGAAAACTCGCGGTCGACCGCGAGCCAGCTTTGAAACTCAGAAAACTTCCAGAGACTTACGCGGTCGACCGTGGGAATTTTCAGCTCGACGGTCGACCGTGACGGTCGACCGTGACGATCGACCGTGAAAGTTTCTGTAGCCCACTCAGCAAAAGACACAGGAGCGGTTGACCATGGCGGTCGACCGTGAACTAATATATGAAATTTTCAAGTTTGAAAACAGTTTGCTAATTTTAAAACACTGTTTAAAAATATCAAATAAATTCAGAAAAATGTAAAACTTTAGGAAATGATTATAGATATGATAATAAACATGCTACAAAGACTGGTTTGCAAAAAGAACTTTCCAAATGAAAAATATTATTATTTTACAAAATAGTCCAAAACATAAAAATGTGAACACATGAGTTTTGACATTTTAGCTTAACCATGTTTTGAAACATTACAAAATAATTTTGTAGACTTAATAAAAGATGTATATGATTATTTTTAAGTCTATAAACCAAGAAAATAATATTTTCACAAATACAATAAAAAATGAAACATATGAGTATGTATATGAAAATATATTCGTTTCATATCTAAGTGGTTAAACCAAATCACAAAAATAAATATGAAATATGTAATTTCATATTTATAAACATGAAAGCCAAAACTTGTGTTGTATATATATATATATATGACTACATATATATACAAAGAAACTAATAAAATGTATGTGTATATGATATTGAGCTTAACGTACTTAACACACATAATATAACACCTAAACTAAATTACCCAAGCTTGATCTTGATCTCCATTATAGCTCAACTTGGTAAACTATACGGATGAATCTTGAACTTGGATCTTCAACTTGAATTGTACATAGCTTCACCTACTATTCCGCCAACCTCCGTTTGATATTATCGTGAATGCGCAATTCCATCCATCCTGCAACACGTTGTTTGCCTAGAATAAATACGAAAAACATAAATACTAGACAAACAACATTAGAAGTAAATTATTTATTAAACATCATCAAAACAAGAAGGCCAACAGTGTCTTCCTCCCGAATCCTCACCTGATGATAGCCAGACTTCAGATCCAACTTCGTGAAGAACCTCGCTCCCTCCAACTGGTCCATAAGATCATCAATCCGTGGTAGTGGGTAACGATTCTTGATCGTTATCTTGTTGAGCGCCCGGTAATCCACGTACATGCGCCAGCCTCCATCCTTTTTGGGTACTAATAACATCGGCGACCCGCAAGGTGAACAACTCGGCACTATCACTCCCGTCTCAAAGAGCTCCTGAACCTGTTTTTTGATCTCCTCGGACTCTTGTACTGATGTGCAGTATAGGCCTATGTTTGGCAAGGAACTCTAGCCGATCAACATAATCTCATGCTCTACACCTCGCCGTGGTGGTAGTCCCGTGATCTCCGAAAACAAATCCGCATACTTGGCCTTCAAACTATCAAGATCCCCCTCCTGAAGCTTTCTCAAGGTGGACAAGCATATCCTACTCAGCTGCTCTTCATAAGGCCGAATGAATAACAAAACGAATTTCCTACCCGCATTCACCAACCTCTTAGCCTGAGTCACC